>NC_054710.1:36753027-36982006 GCF_016097555.1 Gigantopelta aegis | reverse complement strand
TTGCTGTAATATAGTTTCACACTAATTGGTCTGATTGCTGGCCCCTAATTAAGTAGACTAAGTTATTGCGTAATTGACAGGTGACACAATAACAATTAATTGAATCATACATGAACGCTAAAAATATATAACGTATATTTGAATATAGTTGTAAATGTTCCACTATGACAATATTGCAGGCGACCAGATATTCAACACGCGTGGATATATACTCTTCAAAAAAAGTAGGGGAACTTTAATAAAAATTTACAATTGCCAAAATTGTAAGGTATATTAGTTGTGGGGAATGGTTATATGATAATACTGAATTAATTGGGCAAACATTACAACCGGTAGTTCAGTATTACAGTAGGTTTTATGACCACCAAAGATCTTAAAGGACGATTGGGGTCAGAAGTGAAATTTGAAAGTTGACGGGTTTTTTTATCAGTAAATCGCAAATTCAAAAAATAAAAATGACTAAAAACAAAACAATAACAACTGTATGATCAATAGAATGAAAAAGATTGACAGAAATAATGTTCCACAGTGATTAATGTCCCTTCCTGGAAATTGTCAAAATCGAGAATGACACCCCACGCACGTGTAAGGGGCAACTGTGTGATGCATGTGCACACTATGAAATGTGTTTCGGTATGTTGATAAACAGACCTGAACGTTCTTTACTAGGATGTCTGTGGTCAAAACGTATGTTCGATCTAATAGTTGATATTAACATTAATATTTCAGGTTCCCTTACTTTTTTTGAAGATTATACAATTCTTGCTAATATGTATAATGACTGCAAGATAAAATAATAATAATAATAATAATACATTGTAAAAAAAAAAACCCACACAAAAACTCCTTATAAGGATCGGCCCTATTTTCTTGGCAGGATCCGGCTTCCTTCCAATCCGAAGATCTTTTAGAGGATAAAATTCATGATAACATAGTCCACAGCCTTAGTTTTGTCTTAGACAAACGGGTTTTATAGCACTGTTTGTAGGCACATCTGAAAAAAACACAAAAACAAACAAACAAACAAAACATTGTATTTTCGTATTAAAGGCGTTAGATATTTTTCACATTAAGTATATTATTCAAAACGTAAGGACAACGTTAAACGTGCAGGTATTTTAACCACTTCATACGTGGTAGACCACATTGAATTGCCTTCGCTTTCAAACATTAAATTTAAAATAATTTCATGTTTTATCTCATTAAAACTGTCTGTCTGTGGGGAACGTGCATATAAAAGATCCTTTGCAGCACGAGGAAGCACTCACTCGCCGAGAGCGACACAACACATCGATGATAGGATGGTTATAGCCCTAGGAACTATACGATACTTGGACTAAAAAGACTAAGGTAAGTATATTTTCTTAACTCGAAACCTACTCCCAGAGTCCGTTAGGACTCAATAACGTCTTTTTTGTATTTTATATTTTTTCTTTTTCAGGAATTGTTAATTATGTATTAACACGTTCCGTACTCTTTTTTATTTTTGTAGTATAGTTTCAATAACATTTTTTGTGTATTTTATTTTTTTAGGAATTGTTGATTATGTATTAACACGTTCCTCTCCTTCTTGCTGTAGTATATTTTCTATAGACCAACCTTGTTTCAAACCTCTAGTTAAAAACCCAAAGTTACTTTCCATTCCAATATTTATTTACATGCTCATATACCACGAAGGTTTCAAGCATGTCTGTCCTGGGCATAATCTCTGGCCTTTGCCAGTGACTAAGTCCAGGACAGAAAAGGGTGGGGGATAAGTTTGAAGTGGGCGGATTTTGGAATAAGAATTTAGTAGTGTCCAGCGACTGCGCGGACCGACTAGTAGACACCGAAAATGGGCCATGTTCTAACAGGCTAAATTTCAATTCCTTCGGGTCTAACTAGAAAAAGCTAAAGTCTACGGAGAATACCTGCTCCTAACATCATGTCCGGACTAAGAATTTAAACCCAAAATTAAGTTAGACTGCTCGGCCGAAAAGGTTTTAAGGTGATTTGAGCAATTGAACGGGCGCCAAAGTAAATTGCGTTGGACTATTTATAAAAAAAATAAACATAAGAATTTTGAAGCTCGATCGAAAAGTTTAAAGTCCAACTAAGCCCAAAAAGGAGGATACCTGTCCTAGGTAAGGTTGGTCTACTTCGGGGAGCCTGGAGTGTCTCGGAGCGACGGCAGCTTTTCCCTGATCTGGTGTAGTTGTTGTACCACCTTGGAATAGTCGGGGCCGCAGACCGCTTGTAACATCCTGTGGATCGATCTGTTGTCGAGTTCAGCAAACAGGATGCACTGTCTGTAGGTCTGGTCCCTTCGGTGCGTAACGACTATTCCCTTGGTTTCATTGAAGATCTTGGAATGTAGCTCGTAATTGCTGCCGTCCTCCATGGTCTTCCAGTGGTGTTGGTTCAAAAAACCTCCCCGAAGTAGTTCTGGTTTCTGCGTGTCCCCCTGTATGTACTGATGGAGATGACGGCGAAGTCCACTGATGGCAATGGTCCATTCGTCGTCAACAGGGGGAGCGGATTCCGGCGGCGGCTTGGTCTTGGCTGGCTCGGTGGTCGGTGATGTTGCCTTCCTTTTTGTCCAAGTGGCGTCTCGACGGGAGCGGTCGTTGTTGACCGCTTCACCGGAGTCGTCGTCTTTGGGGTGGAGGTTGAAGTAGGTGGTGGCACACTCGTCCGTTTGAATCTTACGATCTCCTGGGTGGTGTACGGCCGTTCCGGGGCTGCAGGCTCCACAAGTGGTTGCTTCCTCTCCGGAGGACTCGGTGGGGGCGGTATCACAGGAGGGAGCGCCACTGGCGGTTGAGCCGCCAGCTTTGTCCCCCCCCCTGTGCCTTCCCTGGCACCGGTTTCTTCCTTCTTCTTCCTCTTCCAGTCCCCCCTTTCCGTTTCTGTGGAGGCGGGTCACCATACACCAAAGTCACGGTCGCCCGTGACCCGGTATACGTGACCCGGAACTCCAACATCGGGCCGAAGCTGGCAATCAGTCCCCCCAGGTGGGGGGGGCAATTCGAGAGCGCACGTTGACACGTCCACCTTCATCGAAGGACAGCTGGAGAAAAAAAAGCCAAAGTTACTTAGCAACTTAGAGCGGAACACTAACAAAACGCTGATAAAGCCATAACAATTATATCCAACTAACGATATTGCGGGCTCCGTTCAGGTCCGCACAGAAAGGACTCCGGCTAAGTTAAACCAAACCAACATAAATCCACAGTCGATTCTTGCACTTCTACTACGGCTTCATTTTCAGTCATTTTCAGTCCGACTTCTACTACGGCTTACGATGAGACAAGACGTGTGCGCCTGCTCTCTCGAGTTACCCCCCCACCTGGGGGGATTGATAGCCAGCTATGGAGCGTTACTGGAGTACCGGGTCACGTATACCGGGTCACGGGCTTCCGTGACCTTGGTGTACGGGGACCCGGTACCACCGAAGACTGGAAGATGGAGGAGGAGGAGACGTGCGACAGGGAAGGCACAGGGGGAGCCAAAACCGGCGGCTAAACCGCCGGCAGCGACTCCTTCTGTTGCGCCGCCAACCGCCGTACCCCGGAAGAAGACAGGATTGGAAGAGGCACCAGCCCCGGACGTCCCGACTTCAACCAAAGGTCTGACTAGACCCACTCCACAGACCAGGACTTCAGCGCCTCCGGTTGTGCCGCCGATTATACAGGCAGCACCCGTTGAGGCGCCGGCCCGAAAGATTGCCATGGTGAAGCGGAAGGCAACCACTCCCCCGAGTGGCCAACCAGACAAGCCAGGCCCTCCGAGTCAACCACCGAAGCCGGACATGGACGGGGACCAGCCTTGGTCACTGAAGGCCGGCAAACTAACAGCACGCCACGCTCAGCTCTCCAAAACCAACATCGAGGACGTCAACTTCCTCTTCACGCAACCTAAGCACGAGGCATTTCAACCGTTACCAACGAGCCCGACAGAGGGAGACTACTGTTTCCACCACGTCACAATGCGGGATGGCCGAGGTCTCTGTTTTACAGTACGCCGAAAAGGAATTTACAACCAAGGACTGCTACTCCCAGAAATGGACAACCCGACCATACATCGAATGATCAAGATCACAGCCGGGGAAGAGTACCGCTCAACAGCCAAGGCGCTAGCAGCATCCCCATATCGGTCGGTCATCCCGCATTTCGACGCTGTTAACTTCATCGGAACACCGTGACGTGCTCCCCTTTGCCAACCTCCTTCACCTCCGTGAGTACCAACCTTTTTGGGGGCTAGTTAGACTTTAAACGTTTTGGAAGCAGTTCAAAATTCTTATGTTTATTTTTTTATAAGCAGTCTAACGCATTTTACTTTGGCGCCCGTTCAATTGCTCAAAATCACCTTAAAACCTTTTGGCTGAGCAGTCTTACCTACTTTGGGTTAAATTTTAGAGTCCAGACATGTTTTGGTATGCAGTTACTCTTCATAGACTTAGGTAAAAAACAGGCTTCACCGAGGAATCGAAATTCAGCCAATCAGAGCACGGCTCCCACTCGGTGTACTTCAAGCTTTATGAAGTGTCTGCTATTTGGTCCGCGCTCGCGCTGACCGTACTAAATGGCTTTCTTCCAAATTCCGCCCACTTCAAACTTACCCCCCCCCCCCCCCCCCTGCTCCGGAGTTAGTCACTGGCGAAGTCAGAGGCTAAATCCGGAGTGGGCGTGCCTGAACCTTTTTGGATAGGGGCACTGGCGAAGTCAGAGGCTAAATCCGTAGTGGGCGTGCCTGAACCTCTGTGGATAGGGGCACGAGAAAATAGTTCCCACACTCCCACATACTACAGCTTAAGATGAGGAAAGACGTGTGCGCCTGCTCTCTCGAGTTACCCCCCCACCTGGGGGGACTCATAGCCAGTTATGGAGTGCTACTCGAATACCGCGTCACGTACACCGGGCCACGGGCAACCGTGACCCTGGTGTACGGTGACCCGGTCAAGAAGCCACCGAGGAAGAGAGGAAGGAGGAAGACGGACGCGCCAGGGATGGACCGGGGGGGGGGGGGGTACAAAACCGGCAGCTCAACTGCCGGCGGAGGCCCCTTACGTTGGACATCCCCGGCACCGATCTACACCGGGGAGACCAAAGGATCCAGCCCAGCCGGAACCAACAGTCGAACCACCAGGGGCAGACCTTAACCAGGCGGTTATGGAGTCGCCCCCACAAACTCCAGTGAACTCAGCTTCCGGGACTCCTGCGATGCCACCTCCACCTAGGAAGAGTGCCGCAGTCGAGTCCCAGGCCCGATCGGTAGCCGTTGCCAAGCGGAAAGCGATTGCGTCACCAGGAGACCAACCAGTCAAGCCAGGACCCCCGACGCAACCGCCGAAGCCTGTTGTTGAAACTGAGGAGCAGTGGTCACTCAAGGCCGGCAAACTACCAACGCGCTACTCCCAGTTAGTCAAAACCAACATCGAGGACGTGCGGAGCTTATTCACCCAACCGAAGCACAGCGCCTTTCAGACCGCTACCAGCAAGTCCGACAGAGGGAGACTTCTGTGTCCACAGCGTCACAATGCGGGATGGCCATGGACTCTGTTTCACCGTACGCCGGAATGGGATCTACAACCAAGCACTGCTACTCCCAGAAATGGATAACCCGACCCTCCATCGAGCCATCAAAATCATAGCCGGGAAAGAGTATCGATCACTAGCCAAATCGATAGCAGGATCCACCTACCGGCCGGCCATCCCGCATTTTGACGCCTCCAACTTCATCGGCTCACCGTGACGTCCTCCCCTTTGCCAACCTCCTTCACCTCCGTGAGTACTAACTCTTTTTTGGGCTAGTTAGACTTTAACTTTTTTTGGAAGCAGTTCAAAATTCTTATGTTTATTTTTTTTATAAACAGTCTAACGCATTTTACTTTGGCGCCCATCTCAATTGCTCAAAATCACCTTAAAACCTTTTGGCCGAGCAGTCATAAACTTTTTGGGTTTAATTTTAGAGTCCAGACATGTTTTTGGATGCAGTTACTCTTTGTAGACTTAGGTAAAAAACAGGCTTCACCGAGGAATCGAAATTCAGCCAATCAGAGCACGGCTCCCACTCGGTGTTACTTCAAGCTTTATGAAGTGTCTGCTATTTGGTCCGCGCTCGCGTTGACCGTACTAAATGGCTTTCTTCCAAATTCCGCCCACTTCAAACTTTACCCCCCCCCCCCCCCCCCCCCCCTCCCCTGCTCCGGAGTTAGTCACTGGCGAAGTCAGAGGCTAAATCCGTAGTGGGCGTGCCTGAACCTCTGTGGATAGGGGCACGAGAAATTCCAGTTCCAGTTCCACACAACCCACATGCACTTACGCAGCTCAAGATGAGGAAAGACGTGTGCGCCTGCTCTCTCGAGTTACCACCCCACCTGGGGGGACTCATAGCTCGTTATGGAGTGCTGCTCGAGTACCGCGTCACGTACACCGGGCCACGGGCAACCGTGACTTTGGTGTACGGTGACCCGGTCAAGAAACCACCCAGGAAGAGAAGGAGGAAGACGGACGCGCCAGGGGCGGACCGGGGGGGGAAAAAACCGGCAGCTCAACTGCCGGCGGTGGCCCCTTCCGCTGGACACCCCTTCCGCTGGACACCCCATGCACCGATCTACACCGGTGAAACCAGAGGATCCAGCCCAGCCGGAACCAACTGTCGATTCACCAGGGGCGGAACTTAACCAGGCGGTTATGGAGTCGCCCCCATCAACTCCGAAGACTTCAGCTTCTGGGACAACTGCGATGCCACCTCCACCTAGGAAGAGTGCCGCAGTCGAGTCCCAGGCCCGACCTGTGGCCGTTGTGAAGCGGAAGGCGATTGTGTCACCAGAGGAACAACCATCCAAGCCAGGACCCCCGACACAACCGCCAATTCCACCTACTGACGCTGAGGAGCATTGGTCACTCAAGGCCAGCAAACTACAATCGCACGATTCGGTCCGCGCTCGCGTTGACTTCACTAAATGGCTTTTTTTCCAAATTCTGCCCACTTCAAACTTACCTCCCCCCCCCCCCCCTGCTCCGGAGTTAGTCACTGGCGAAGTCAGAGGCTAAATCCGTAGTGGGCGTGCCTGAACCTCTGTGGATAGGGGCACGTTAATAGAATTCCCAGTCCAGCCCCAGTCCCAGACCAACCCGAACAAAACTCCGACACGCGATCTCTAGTTAATTCTCAGGCCACTCGGCGGTCTCCGACACCTCCCGAAGTGGGTTCGGAGACGGCCGGGAGGCCTCTACATAGTAAACTACCATCTACGGGCAAGCCCGAACCTCCCAACAATAAACAAAATTCCCAACCTAGTGTTAGAGCGTCTGCCCTACAAACTTCAAATCCCTCCCAAAAAGACTGTACGGTCCCTCCCAAAAAACATACCCCACCGGTTGCGGAGGGAATATGGGGGGACGAGCCGTGCGATATCTTCGGCCCAATAGCCACTGTCTCCCGTACTAATTTTGTAACAGAGTTCACTGAAGTAAAATCAAAAAAATCTAAACGTAGCCTCCAGTTTGATAATGTAAACAAAAACCCAGTTCGAACAGACTTTTTGCACTCCCTAACAAAAAAATCCCCTCCCCGTAAACGGAAAATAGCTCTTAAATCAACATGTCCCGGGGGTGAACCATTAAAAAAAACAATTAATCAACTAATATTCGAAGAGGAGTACCCCCCACTCCCACCCAAAACCCCCGGTCCCAATCCACTAACCAAGGGTACTCAACTACCCAATGCTTTCTATAAAGGGGTGGAACCTGCTAAGGGCGGTTCTGGGATCGCCCCCCTTCATAGTGTGGGACCAACCGCACCACCCCAGTTTACTGTGGTCGGTACTAAAACAAATAAAGAGAAACTAAAAAACCCCTGTAAACAGTAGCTCTACTATACAAGACTTCACCTGCAGACGGCTGGTCAGGATGCCACCCGGACCGCTGTCTGCAGTTCAACTTCAAAATATTCTAATAAAAGAAAACCCAGATTTAGATATCAAAAATGTAACAATATGGAGAAATGGCTATTGGGACGTCCTTTTAAAAGATAAAAACAACTGTGTGGACCTGATATTCTTCAGGTCCCAATCATACCCACTCTTATTGTTCAGACCAAAACCAATTAAATGTGCGCAATGCCAGAGATGGGGACACAGCATTAAAAAATGTCGCTCTAGGGGGGACCCGGTTTGCTTTAGGTGTGGGGACAAGCACCCAAAACGGGGGACGGACAACCCATGTAACAACACACTAAAATGCACTAACTGTAAGGGTCAGCACTATACATACAGCCAGGAGTGCCACCATCATCAGGAAGCCATACAGGTACTTAACTCCAAGCCAAGGGAGGAGTCCGTCCACCCGCCAAGGGGGGCTTACAACCCAGTCATGCATCATAGACACACACCGGCAGCCGCCCCCCCCCCCCCTTCTCAGAACAAACAACTTTAACGCTGGGAACGCCCTCCCAAACCCCCCCCCCCCCCTTTAATGAGGAATAGAAATAACGGTCCAGACCAGCCCATAACAGCAGAACAGCTTCTGCGTGTTTTAACTGGGCTGTTCCTGGACGGTTCTCTGGGGGCTCCTGTTAAGGGGAACATAGATGAGGTAATTATCAAAATGGCTACACACTCAGCATGTTTAGCCTTTTCACACTATCTTGGGATTACGATTAAAGATCCTAAAGTCCTATCAAATAGCTTTAATTGGTATGCACCGAGAATGACCAAACCAACTCTTGTCTCCACACCTAGTCACCATAATATTGACTAGTTTAAATAAACTAATAGAGTAAAAAAAAAAAAAAAGTATTGCTACAAACTAATTATGGGAGACAAGAGAACTAAAGTAACACCTAAGTATTTAACCAAACTTAACAATAACAGTAACAATAACAATAGTGTAAACAACAGTAATAATAACAATAACAATAATAACACCAGTACTAATAACCAAACTCGGCCTTTTGTGGAGTTTTTGATCGGGCATCCCTGGAAGAAAAAGAAACGATCGAGTCGAAGAGACAGATGTGGAAATAAGAAAGGAAAAAGGAAAAGGATAACAAAAACATTGTGAGTTACTTTTTTGATTTATTTTTTCTGTGCTGATTTGCATATTTCCGAAGACTGCCGAAGACTGTCGAAGATGACCGAGGACTACTTTGTGACTGACATCCGGGAATGCTGCGTACGACTTCTGCCCGTGCTGCACGGATACCTACGACCGCCGCAGTGGAATGAAGTGCGCGACGCCATCTTGGACTTCGTAGATGAGAAAGATATCGAGTCGATTAGTCAAATGAAAGAGTACTGTGATTGGGTTGTTGGATTCAAAGACATTCAAGTAAGAGATAGCTTTATTAGTGCAGTTGCTGAAGGTTTTAGGATTGGTTCCACGCGTTTTAAATGTTGTGATGTTGAACAAAGACTGGTTGAAGGACGCATTCACTGGTTACCAGTATGGATAAATGAGAAATTCGTCAGTGATTTCTTCGAGGAAAATAACTGTGGCAAAGTGGTTTTTAGTTCGTTCAAAAAGATCGGGAGCATTAAGACCAATGTAAGGAATGTTCGAATCATGTGCACCACAGAAGAGTACAACAACATTCCGCACAGTGCGGAATTCTTGGGACAGGACTTCTTGATTGTTTTAAAAAACCGGAAACCAATCTGTTTTATATGTAAACAAACTGGCCATGAGAAAAAGGATTGTCCGAAACAACATAGTAACACGGTAACACACAGTGTAAACAAAGAAACACCAGCCGGAGACGAAGACAAAGGAAAATCAGCGAGGCGTGACAGTAACGCAGAGAGAGAGGGGACCACAAGCGCAGACAAAACAAAAGAAAACAACAGTGACAGCGAGAACAATAGGACATCGACAGATAGTGAAACCAGTACAGACACAGACGAGTCAACAAAAACATCGGCGACACCAGCAAAGAAAACGGCGACACCGGTAAAGACAGCAACAAGTAAGGTGGGCGACTCTGGATATCCAAAGGAGCCCAGATCCAAGACGCTAAGACGACGACAGGTAACAGACAATAGTGATAGCAATAGTGACAGTAGCAGCAGCGACAGTGTTAGTGACAAGAGTGACCACTTACAAGCCAAAGGTAAAAACATTCCTGTTAAATTAAAGGATGGAAGGATAATTAAGTAATCAAAAGAACTTTAGAGATGAACAACATAAACACTTACCAGGACATACTTACCGGTTCGTTCCGAGGTTTTGTGAGGCGCAGGGCTGCCATAAGTCCCATTTTGTGTCCATTTTGTGTTTGTTATATACTCAGATAGATCAAAATCTGTTGAAACAAAGATAAGTATATATATATACATGTCAAACAAACATACATTTATTATTATCATAAATAGTATATGAATATATATACCTTTCTTTTGATGACTCTGGCCTTGATTAAACAATCTATAAACAGATAGACAAAAGGAGGAATATAGATGGAATAATGACATAAATAGCAATATCATATGACTACCTATAATTATACTTACCTTTTATACAATACTCACCCTTTTTCTCGATGTTTTTTATCTCGACATGATGATCTGGAAAAGATAGACAGAAGGAGGAATATACATGAATTTAATTAAATAACATAAACAGCAACATTATATATATATATACATACATATATTTATAAATATACTCACCTTTTATATAATACTCACTGTTCGTCCACCGTTAGGCACTGAAAAGACAGAAGGAGGAATATAGATAAAAGATAAGAATGACAAGTTTTGTAAATAGCAATATTATATATATTTATAATTACTCACCTTTTTCTCTCATAGACGCACCGTTTTTTCTCAACCCACACTTTTCTGGAAAAGACAGAAGAAGGAATAAAGTTAAAAGCTAACATGTAAAAAATAATATAGAATATTTAAAATTAGATCTATTTATTATTAAATAGATATTTACTCTTTAGGTTTTACTAATTAGTAAAATTAAAATATTTTATCATCATTAAAATAAATACATCATATGCATAATCATATAGACATTGTTTTGGCTATATATAAATAAGATTTTAAAAATTATCTTAATGTTAAAAAATCTATATACATATATAAGGAAAAATGGTAATTGCCAATATTATATATAGCATATTTATTATTGCATATATCGAAAATTCCGGTTCGTTCCGACGTACCTGTGAGGCGTAGGGCTGCCAGAAGTCCCTGTTGTTCGTTTGTTGTTCGTTTGTCTGCACCTGAAAAATATAGAATAAATATTTTGAAACGTAAAAAAAAAAAAAAAAAAAAAAAAAAAATAACCAAACTAAAAGTAAAATAGATAAATTTAAAGGTTTGGCCATTCTCCAGTGGAATGCTAAAGGTATTAAATCAATGAACCATGGAGACGAATTAAAAAAAATTGTTATAGACGCTAAACCGGCCTTGGATGTCATCTGCATACAAGAAACCTGGCTAACCACTGGTAATCAAGATAAGGTTAAAAATAAAAAAATATTTTACTAATTTTAATATTCCAGGGTATTTTGGGGTTTTTTATAATAATAATTTTTCCACTAGAGGAGGCATAGCTACCTTCGTCAGGAATGGCCTGTCTTACTCCCGCATCCCGCTCAAGGAGACCAACAACAATATTGAGGTCTTGGGCATTACAGTGTATGGCGGAATCGAGAATGTAGATATCTATAATTTCTATGTCCACCCAGGTAGTCACCATAACAAACTCACTATTAATAACTACCTGGACTCTATTTCTAAAACACAAACTAATAAGTTATTTATTTTAGGAGACTTTGTCGTAACTCTCTATGGGGAGCACCTACTAATGATAAACAAGGGCTTATTGTGGAACAATTTATGGAAACTGTTGAAACTGTTTGTCTAAATGATGGGTCGACCACCTTTTATTCTGAATCCTACCATTCCTGGACCTGGCTAGACCTCACTATGGTCTCAGAGGGGATGGCATCCAAATGCGAGTGGCGGGTCATTAATGATTTTAATAGCGACCACCTCCCTATCATTACACATTATAATTTAAATGGGACATGGAGGGAAATACTTAAAGTTAAAGAAAAGTGGAATTTTAATAAAGCAGACTGGCCAGGTTTCTACCAATTGTGTTTGAATCTTAGGCCGGAGAATATTAGAAATAATGATATAGATACTTTTAATAAGAATTTGATTGATAATATTATAATAGCAAATAAAACTATCCCAATTTCAAATGCTAAAGTTAAATATAACTCAGTTCCCTGGTGGAATGATAATCTTGCTAAAATTATTAAATACAGAAATAAAATGCGTAAAAATTACCAGAAAGATAAAACTCAAGATAATTTAGGTAAATTTAAAGAAAGTAAATTTAAAGTTACTCAAGAATTGTTTAAACTTAAAAAAGAATCATGGAGCAAATTTTGCTCATCATTAAACAGTAAATCTAAGTTCAGAGAAGTATGGTCAAAGATAAAACGCATCCAGGGAAAACCAGTACAAAAATCATCTTTACTAAAAGCTAATAAACTATACACTACCAATCAACAAAAAGCTATAGTATTTGGACAAACTTTCCCAAAAAATTCAAGTAATGGTAATTTTCCATTAAAGTTTTCCAAAAAAACATTTGATAGAAAAAACCCATAAAATACCCCTGGATGCAAAATTTCCCAATCATATTATTGACTATAATATTCCTTTTACTCTCCAGGAAATGACTGAGGCTTTTGCTCACAGGAAGGGTACCGCTCCTGGTTTGGATAAATTTAATTATCTTTTTTTCCAAAACATGCCTGAAGCTACCCTCAGACTTTTCCTGGAACTTTATAACAAAGCCTGGAAGCAGGGTTATCTTCCCCTTGCATGGAAGCATGCCGAGGTTGTTAGCCTCCCCAAGAAGGGGAAAGATTTAACTAACCCATCTAATTACCGTCCTATCTCTCTAACATCCAGTGTCTGCAAAACCATGGAGGCCATGGTTAATTCCAGACTCAGCTATTACCTAAAAAGTAACCACCTTTTGACCATATATCAGAGTGGCTTTAGAAAAAACCACTCTACTTCCGACCACCTTTTTCGATTACAATCTGAAATTGAAAATGCTTTTAGTCATGGCGACAAAGTGGTCGGAATATTTGTTGATCTGGAAAAGGCCTATGACATGGTTTGGCGACACGGGCTACTAATTAAGGTGTATAACATGGGCATTAGAGGGCCTATGTTTGTATTCATTGAACGCTTTATTAATAATAGATCTTTTACTGTTAACGTTACAGAAACCTTTTCTGATATCCTTAATCTGGAGAATGGCATACCCCAGGGATCTGTAATAGCCCCAACACTTTTCAGTATTTTTATTAATGACCTAGCTACTGCCCTCACTGGCTCGTCTAATGAGGACACTAATCTTAGTATTGGTTTATTTGCTGATGACACAGCTTTTTGGCGTTCTGGAAAGTGTATTGAAAAGATTAAAATAGATATTCAAAAAGATATAGATAAACTACAAAATTGGGCTGAAACCTGGGGTGTTACCATCTCAAGATCTAAAACCTCTGCTATCCTTTTCACACATAACCGTTTTAGGAGACGGTATAAACTTAACCATACACTAGATAACTACCCTATAGCTCAAGTATTATCAGTTAAATTTTTGGGAGTTATTTTTGACCCTGCATTATCTTTCAATGAGCATATAAAAGAAGTAGTTAAAAATTGTAATAATTATATTAATTTACTTAGTTATATCTGCAACAGATTGGGGGGCTGATAGACAACAGATTGGGGGGCTGATAGACATACTCTTTTAATGATTTTTGAAGCCTTTATCGTCTCCAGGTTACAGTACGGGGCCCAAGCCTTCTGCTGTGCTTCACCTACCCAACTAGATAAGCTAGAATCAGTATACAATAAAGGACTTAGAATAATAACTAAGATTTCCCCGGGCACACCAAATGACAGTCTGCGTGTGGAGCTTAACATTCTTCCTCTCAATGTTAGGCATACCCAGTTTTATCTTAAACACTGGTTTAAAGCCAAAAATCTAGTACCACTAAATCCGGTATCCACTATGAAACCTAATAATGATGATTATCTACATATTGATATTAATTCTGCAGTTAACCTTAATAATAGAGTGGCATCCAATCTAGAACTCTTGGACTACAATCTGGATGTATACTCTCTCCCCTTGGCTAATTAAACCACCGAATGTCCCTTTGCTTTTAAGAAAGGAAATTTTAAAAACAGAATTTGAACCATTTAAAAATATAATTTTTAGAGCAGCTTTAAATGATCATTATTCCGATCACATTCATATATACACAGATGGCTCCAAGGACCCTCTTTCTGGTAAAACAGGCATGGCCTTCTGTACCATGCCCAGCTTGCCCAACTTACCCAGCTCCCACCAGGCCAGACTGACAGACCACGTTTCTGTATTTACTACAGAAATGGTGGCCATTTACTCTGCGCTTAAGTGGATTCTTACTAATGCTACTAATTATCTGGCCCCTCAGAAATTTCTTATATTATCTGACTCTCTGAGCTCACTCCAAGCTCTCCAGAATCTTAAGTTCAAGAGTTCTTACTTAATTAAACAAATTATAAATATGATTAATTATAATAATAGTAAAGGGCTGTTTATAACTTTGGAATGGGTCCCTGCACATGTCGGCATCTCTGGTAACGAAAAGGTTGATCTATTAGCTAAAAAAGCGCTACTAATGGATAAAATTGAAATTAATATTAATATTAACTTTAATGAAGTTATGGCCATAGCGCATAAAAACTTTTTTAAATTTTGGCAAACCGAATGGAATACAAAAAAAAGACATTGGCATTACTTAATTAAACCTAAAATTAACTCGAAAAGACCTATTTATTCTAATGTTAAAACCGAAAAAATTATCACTAAATTGCGCCTTGGCGTTGTTTTTGGTCTGAACGATACTCAATTTAAAATAAAGAAAAAAACACACAGCGCTCTGTGTTACCTGTAATAAATTAGATAATATAAGACACTATCTTTTCTATTGTAATAAATATACTAATGAAAGGAATACTCTTAAAAAAGTAATGGATAATATAAATATTAAATTTAATCCTGTTAAAATATTCAACCCGCCCCCCGCTCACAAACAGGAGGTGGAGCGGGCCATCTTAACGTTTGTAAAGGATACAAAAATAATTATATAACAAGTAGCTGGCACATAAAATTTAAAAATATCTAAATAGTTAAGGACGGTCCGAGGACTCTAGTAGTTTATTCAATCAGGAGCCTGCTCATTTTTAACACTCACCTTACAGTGTGGACAGTTGGAATGCCAGACAACTCGGACCCGTGGACAACTCGGCCCAGACAACTCGGCCCACGTCGAGACAGCTCGGCCCATAGTTCTGAGACAGCTCGGCCCACCTCAAGACAACTCGGCCCGGAGTCCAGAGACGACTCGGCACATGCACAATATTGTATATTGTTGAAAAATATTGTTGAACAAGTGTTGTTTTTTAAATTAAAGTATTCTCACAGAAATAAAAGAGTGTGTTTTTTGTTAGTTTTGAATTAGTCTCACCTTAACATAAACGTCCCGAAACGAAGTGTCATGTCGGATTGATAAATTGCTGATCTATTTATCTTTGAAGATAGTTTCCGCTGTTCGAATAATTTGTTTTTGTTCTACAATCAGTGACCTAAACATTGGAGATGATTCCAGAAAAAACATGCTAAAGTTATTTATCGTTGTAACAACACTCGCGGATATAGCCTCCTGACTTCCTGCTTTTAAGAAGTAATTCCAATTGGTGAGCATGATGCCATTTTCAAATAATGTATATAACCGTCCGAATTATTGGATTTATCACTTTCTAATATCTAACATTTCAATCTATTTTCGCGATGATGACGGACGTTAGCCCTTGCTCTCTCGATCTGCCCCCCCCCCCCCCCCGTGGTGGGCGTGCCTGAACCTTCGTGGATAGGGGCACGTAAAAAGACTTGCCCGTTGCCCCCCGTTTCTAATATCACTTTCCAACAAAATGCCGACATATCCGTGTTCCTTTTTTTCCAATGAAGTTCGACCCAGACAACATGCATTACGCTGCGACGTTTGTTCACGATGGCAACACCGCACCTGTAATACTGTTGTAATTTTACTGCTTTGGCATATGAATACTGTATTGATTGAGAAATACTAGGATAAACTGTTCAATTCTGCTATTTGAAAATCTGATTTCGACATATAGCCGCTTTCCGCAAGTATCAATGAACCCGTATCAATAACTCGGGGCCGAGTTGTCTCGGACAGCTCGGCCCCGAGGCCGAGTTGTCTGGGCCGAGTTGTCCATGGGTCCGAGTTGTCTGGTCCCCGACAGTTGGCTGGTGGCAACTCTTGTCCACGGCGGTAACTGTTCTGGCATTACCCTCCCGTGGGCAAACCGAAACATCACTTTTATAATATTTTAATTCCTTTTATTAAAAAAAAACTTTTTCTTTTTTAATCAATTTATATTAATTATAACCTTTTTCCTTTTCTTAATCCATTTTAGAAACAACGAACAGCCTATCCACACTATTCTTTCATTCACGTATTAGCGCATTGACTGGAGAAATTTAACATCCACATTCCTCTCTTCTTCTTTTTTCCAGAGAAGGAATCGAAATCCAGCCAATCGCAGCTTCTTATTCAGGTCGCCTGTTGTTTTTTTCTAACACTGGCTTCTTCTTAATCCAAACGGCTCCAGCTAGTGATCTACCCTCAGCCAGTCGCAACGCACCTCTCCATACTGAGTCGACTATCGATCCGCTCCATTCCTAACACACACTGTGTATTCTTTCTTCTGTCTTAATTGACGACGACCGCTCACGGGCGCTCCCGAGGTGACAATCGGTGATATCCGGAGAGCCGGGTCTTGCCGTGTGATGCCGTGTGATGCCGACTTGCGCGGCCTCTTCTATTAATCTCTCTCATCTAAAGTTAATATTGATTTCTTTTCCTCCACCCCAACTTCTATTTTTGCTCTCTTGTGTTTTTTTTGGTCAGTACGTCTATTCTCTACTGTTCTTTTTACTTAAATGATTCTCTATTGGGTGTTGGGGCTATTGGCTGAGGGGGATCGAGTTCTGACCAATCAGAGCTCGGTCTCCAATTACATGTCTTCTATTCGGTCCGTGCGTTTAGCCGGCCAAAACCAAGTTTCTGAACCTAGTGTGAGAGCGGTTGCGTGAATGTATGTTTTTTCGCCGTGGCTTGGCGGCGCATACACCTGGCAGTGTCTGTGCCGCCCGCCACAGGCGGAATTTATGGCTGGGGTGTGTATCTGTTTTAGTTTTTAATTATATATGGTATATTTATTATATTTTTAATTAATTGGTATAATAAATGCATTAATTAGTGGTTAATTTTCCTCTTAGCATTTTTAACTTAGTATTATTTTAATTTACATGCTCTTATTTTTAATTAAACAGGTTTTAAACGGTATTAATTTGATCGGTCATTATTGTATATATACAATTTAAAAAAAAAATACACCTTGACCGGTACTCGGCGCCACCCACTTAACGATTGAGTGGTTTCTTGGGTGACATCGAGGCTTATATAGCAATGACGTTTGTCATCCGTATAGGTGACGCACCCTATCGGGTGTAGAGCTCACGAATGCTTGGGGAGAACAGCGAGGACACCTCTCACTAATACTCGGATCAACCTCAACACAATATGATATGCTACAACAACAACTTCAACGTATACGTTTCTCCACCACCCCGGACGGCGGCTCGCGGGCTTTCTTCATATTCATCATCATATAACATTCATTTCATTCTAAGTATGGACCACCTGTGTCGCATGGATAACCGGGGGGGGGGGGGGGGGGGGGGGGGGGGGGGGGGACGCCGTGGTAGGGTGCGATAGGGCGTTGGCGGTTTGGGCCGATAGGGAAGCCTGTTAGGAGGCCTTCCCCCCCCCCCGGAACGCCCCCCCCCCCGTGGAAATCCGGACTGACCGGAATGGGCCACCCGCCTGTTGGAGCGCCGGACTGACGGTGGCGCGGGGTTCCCCCCTTTGCGAATCCTCGATCCTCCAGGGCTAATTTAATAATTAATAATTAAAATAATTGATTAAACTAAATATATAAATTTTTTGTTCTTTTTGAACCGCCCGATCAAATTTTTTTTTTATTTATTATGCACCTACTAACTATATAATAAAAGAATAGAATGATTTAGGTTTTCTGGTGCTATTATAACTAATATATAACAGAAGACATAAGATAATGGTAGACCCCAAATTGTTTTAATTTCTTTTGAATTTTTTGTAAGTGGTTATACCACATCATTAAAAATTACCCCCTACATTTCTCCTCCATACCCCCATCCCCACCCCTCCCGCCCCGGAGTCGGTCACTGGCGAAGTCGGAGGCTGAATCCGGGGCGGGCGTGCCTGAACCCTTGTGGATAGGGGCACGTTAATAGAGTTTCCCAGTTCCCACTGTTTGGACCCAGGCCACCACCCCGCCCTGAGACCATTATGGCCAGGGCGAAACAAAGACTTGGTGATACCGGGGTCTATGGATCAACGTCACGGACATAATAATTTCACTTTGTTGTTGTTGTTGTTCTTCACTATTTATTCATGTTTGCATTTGTATTTATTTATATTTAGTTCTTACATGTTAAAACGCTGGCAGTTAACAGCACACACTTGAAAATAGGCACACTAAACGTTAACGGCTTTGTAGACAGTAGTACAAATCGGGGCTTAATTTTTAAATTATTATATACTGAAAAAATAGATATAATTTGTTTACAAGAAACTCATTTTAATGATAAAGACAATATAAAAGATTTATTTAAAGATTTTGATGAGACTTACTATATTAATTCATGTAATGTTGGGCGTAAATGGGGGGTTGCCATTCTATTTAGAAAGGGCTTAGATATTAAAATAACTAAAGTAATTAAAGATTTAGAAGGACGTGTTTTAAGTTTACTTTGCCTATGTAATAGCCAAACGTTCAATATAGTTAATATGTACGCTCCGGTGAATCCCTGACACAGGGCTGAGTTCATTGCGAGGTGTGTTAATTTCTTTGTTTTGACAGATGACCGACGAACCGTGACCAGCCGCGTTCTCTGCGGTGACTTTAATTGTGTAGACGACGTAACGCTTGACCGGACAGGCTCCAAGAAGCAGGAGCTCAGGGGCACTGTAGGGGTAAAACAATTAAACACTATTATGACGGAGCACACACTAACTGATGCATACAGATACATATACCCAGACAGAACCTCTTACACATATCACAGCAAAGCATACAGAACATACTCCCGTATCGATCGCATTTTAATCTCAGGGCAGTTTCTTACTGGCCTGAAAGAAGCTGGCGTGACTCAGTGTCTATACACTGATCACAAACTTGTCTGGGCAGATTTCGCCTTTGACAGAAACAATAAAGGACCGGGACTGTGGGCATTTAACAATAGTATTTTAAAAGATAGGAATTATATAAAGTTAATTAAAGATTTCTGGGCAACTTGGAAAACAACAAGGGAAATTACTCTGATCTACTATTATGGTGGGATTTGGGTAAAACTAGAATTAAAAACGTAACAACTGAATACTGTAAACAAAAACGTAAGACAGAAAGGACTTATATATACAATTTAAAACAAGACGAAATTTTTCTGACGCAATTAGACGAACGTGGACATTTAGACGATTACTCTGAATTAATTAATGTACAAAACAAAATTAAAAATTATGAACAATTACAATTACAAGGGGCTAGAATTAGGGCCAAGGTGGATGAAATTGAACAAGGTGAACGATGCACGGCTTATTTCGTTAATTTAGAAAAACAAAAAGCAAATAAGAAAGCCATGGACTCCTTATTAACTGATGATGGTAAATTAATTGAATCACCCAATGAAAGTTTAAAAGAGACAGCAACTTTTTATAAAAATCTATATACATCGAAAAAGACGGACGTTTTTGCCCAAGATTATTTATTAAACTAAATGACAAAGACTTTAGATGATGAAGACCGAGACGCCTGTGAAGGGGAAATAACTCTTGACGAAGTATCATCAGCTATTAGTTCAAAAATTATTGGGATCACTCTACCTGGTGGCTTCGTTAGTAAGTGGGTAGGGTATTCGGATGACGGTAACGCGACATTAGCTGACTTTGACTCTGCTGAGCAACTTTTCAAAATTCTTAATATTTATGAACGTGCATCAGGAGCTAAAGTCAATCTTCAGAAAACTAAAGGGTTCCTAATGGGTAAACTTCGGTACGAGAAGGACACTCCGCTTGACATAAGATGGACTAATGAAAAAATAAAAAATTTGGGCTTCTTTTTTTGAAACATTGATGTCTCAGCTGATAACTGGGAACCAAAAATTCAAAAAATTAAAACTATCTTAAACATTTGGAGTAATCGTAATTTAACTTTACATGGTAAAGTAGTTGCAGTTAACTCCCTTGCAACAAGTGGCATTTGGTATTTATCAAATGTTTTGGAACTTCCAGAAAAATATGCCAAACAAATTGATAAAATGATTTTTGATTTCCTTTGGAGTTATAGAAAGCATTTTATATCAAAGGAACAAATTCAACTACCTGTAGAATTAGGTGGTTTGGGTGTGGTAAATATTCGGCAAAAAATCAAAGCTCAACGTATGAAATTCGTAAGTAGACTCTTAAGTTTGGAGGGGGACGGGAATTGGAAAGCTCTAGCTGACCATTTTTTAGGCCTTTACAAAAATTTAAATGTTGAAAGACATATTCTAAAATGTAAAATCATAAACAATAAAGTAAATTTCGTCTTAATGCCGAATATTTACAAAGAAATATTATTAATATGGAATGACCTTGACTTAACAAGAGACACCGACAGTTATCAACAATTTTTTGAACCCTTACACGATAATCCGACTATATCCAAAAAACTACACAATATTATACGTAGAGAAAGACTAAATTTAGTCAAAGACATTTGGGATATGGGTAAAAATTACTTCCTGGACTTCACTGGTTGTTCAACTAGTGCGGCATTTTATAGCCAATTAAGAGACCTACAAGACAACTTTCCGCGGACATTATTATGGACATTACGAAATGAAGCCCCATATGATGGTGACTTAGACGCCATCTTTCGTATCGACGTAGGTCATACGAAAAAGGACATAACAGTAGCGAAGACGAAAGACATCTACACAGTCTTGTTAAAACGAACTTACAAAGATGCGTCGTTTAAAACCCGGTGGGAAATTGCTTTCAATGAAACCATAAATTGGCAAAATGTTTGGAAAACTCTAAATTCAGGTTTCATTGAAAATCCTGATTATGACTTAATTTATAAAATGATAAGAAATGTTATTGCAGTGAGAAAACACCTATACGACTGGAAGATTGAGCCCACTCCGGAATGCCTGGTGTGTAAACGAAGTGGACTCAGTCTTGCACGCCTTTTTTCACTGTAAGAAAACTAAATTATTTATTAAACCATTACAACCGATCTTCAGAAAAATTTTAGGCAACAATTTCAGATTAAATCCCCCTATGCCATGATTGTTGGCATAAAACACAAACCAGGAGACTACGCATCGAAATTAGGAATTTTTCTCTGGAGTAAAGCAATAAGGGTAATTTGGACAACACGGAAATTATTAGAGGGAGATAAGCCATGTATTGAAATGGCTCTGTTTAAGCAATTAGTCTATTCAAGGGTAGAAACTGAGTATTTCGCCCCTTTAGAACGGCCAAACAGAAAAGAAAAATTCCTGAAACACTGGTGTCTCGGAGGGGTCATTGCCAAGTGCAGTGATGCCTTCGACATTACATATCAGTTATAAGAATAAGTTGGCTAATGCACAAAAAATGTAGACAAAATAGATCTGGACCCCCAGGCTTGTAGCTTTGGGGGCCAGGTCCGATAACCAGGTAAAAAGTTGTGTAAATACACATCATTAAAGCTACACTAAATATATTAAAGAACACATGAACACACACACGCACTAATTAAAATGTATATATATTTATTTCAAATACTGCACTAACACTCTTATGTATATCTTATTCACACAGTCAATGAGTACCTGGTTCTTTATAAATAGGTAGGTTTTTGATCAATAAATGGGGCACCCGGCATGTTCGGGAGTTGCTTGAACTTTAAAAAAATAAATAAAAAATGTTTGCAACGGAGTGGATTCAGTCTTGCATGCCTTTTTTCACTGCAACAAAACAAAACTATTTATAAAGCAAATTGAACCGATCTTTAAAAAACTTTTTGGTAACAAATTTCGTTTGAATCCGTATGCCATGATTTTCGGCATAAAACATAAGCCTGGAGATTATGCATCGCAATTGGGAATTTTTCTCTGGAGTAAAGCGATAAGGGTAATATGGACATCCAGAAATTTTTTAGAGGGAGATAAGCCATGTAATGAAATGGCTCTTTTCAAACATTTAATATATTCAAGGGTTGAAGTAGAATATTTCGCCGCCTTAGAGTGGCCAAACAGAAAAGAAAAATTCTTAAATCACTGGTGCTTCAAGGGTGTAATTGCATCATGCAATGATGCCCTTGATATTACATATAAACTATGAAAATGATTGGCAAATTGCACAAACTGTAGACAAAATAGACCTGGACCCCCCGGCTTGTAGCTTTGGAGGCCAGGTCCGTCAACCAGGTTAAGATATTGTAAATACACACCACCTAAGTCATACACACTAATAATATAAAGAAAACAAAAATACAAACACGCACTAATTAAAATGTATATTATTTTGAAACAAGCACTGAGACTCATAGGTAGATTCTTATTGACCACATTCAAGGAGAACCTGGTTTATTGTAAATAGGGAGGTCTTTTCTGGAATAAATGGGGCACCCGGCATGTTCGGGACCTGCCTGAAATGGAAAAAAAAAGAAGGGCTATGAAAAGGTCTGTTTAATTTGTGTGTTACTTGTACAAGTAATTTTTTGCTTGCGTGTTAAATTTAGGATATCATTTGTAATTAGGTCAGGACATGATATGCTTAATAGAAATGAGTTACCTGAATTTGATTTTGCATAACCTATAAATCCTGTATGTAAATTTTAAATTCTCAGAAACCTGAATCGATTTTGTATTCTAACAAATGATGCTATTTTTCAGATATTGTCAGTAACAAGACTGTCCACTTCTATGTGATGCATGATGACGTATCACTGCAATACTTCATGCCGGTTGTGGCAGCTTAAATGACGAAGACAGGAATATGACTTTGTTAATTTGTAGATGCTCAAGTGATTCTGACAACCTTACTTCCAATAATATTGACGAAGATGTAAATATGGCGTTGTCCATTTAATGAATGTCAAGTGACGCCAACAGTCTTACTTCTAGTAATATTGGTGAAGACAGGAATCGGGCATTGTCGATTTAATGAATGTCAAGTAACGCCAACCGCCTTACTTCCAGTAATATTGGTGAAGACAGGAATCTGGCATTGTCGATTTAATGAATGTCAAGTGACGCCAACCGCCTTACTTCCAGTAATATTGGTGAAGACAGGAATCTGGCATTGTCGATTTAATGAATGTCAAGTGACGCCAACAGTCTTACTTCTAGTAATATTGGTGAAGACAGGAATCTGGCATTGTCGATTTAATGAATGTCAAGTGACGCCAACAGTCTTACTTCTAGTAATATTGGTGAAGACAGGAATCTGGCTTTGTCGATTTAATGAATGTCAAGTGACCCCAACAGCCTTACTTCCAGTAATATTGGTGAAGACAGGAATCTGGCATTGTCGATTTAATGAATGTCAAGTGACGCCAACAGTCTTACTTTTAGTAATATTGGTGAAGAAAGGAATCTGGCATTGTCGATTTAATGAATGTCAAGTGACGCCAACAGTCTTACTTCTAGTAATATTGGTGAAGACAGGAATCTGGCATTGTCGATTTAATGAATGTCAAGTGACGCCAACAGTCTTACTTCTAGTAATATTGGTGAAGACAGGAATCTGGCATTGTCGATTTAATGAATGTCAAGTGACGCCAACCGCCTTACTTCCAGTAATATTGGTGAAGACAGGAATCTGGCTTTGTCGATTTAATGAATGTCAAGTGACCCCAACCGCCTTACTTCCAGTAATATTGGTGAAGACAGGAATCTGGCATTGTCGATTTAATGAATGTCAAATGACGCCAACCACCTTCCAGTAACATTGATGAAGACAGGAATCTGGCTTTGTCTATTTAATGAATGTCAAGTGACGCCAACCGCCTTACTTCCAGTAATATTGATGAAGAAGGGAATCTGGCTTTGTCCATTTGTAGACTGTGAAATGATGCCGAGAATCCTACATCCAGTATCATTGATGAACATGCAAATCTGGCTTCATCCATTGTTGACATTGAAATGACACCAACAATTCTGATAGTGGATCACAGAAGCAGTCACGACTTTGCCTAAAGTCCTTTCCAATCTGCCTTGTACAGAGAAACGATTTTGATAATGGAATACGGTTTTGTTGTTTAGATTTACGTCCAGTAATATTTATGAAGATGTGAAGTTGGCTTTGTTCATTTGTTGATGATCAAGTAACGCTGACAATGTTACATCCAGTAATATTGATGAAGAAGTGAATTTGCCTTTGTCAGTTTGTTGACGGTCAAGTGACACAAACAGTCTTACTTCCAGTAATAGCTGAAATTATTCTACTCGGTGTTTGAAGTATATTTGAGAACGACATTACCTCTAAAAGGAGGAGAGTTAGGTTTTTCCAGTTGCTTGTAAGCAATCATTCTTGGTCTAGGTTCCATTTAACAAGATGCAACCTTGTCAAGGGAGCACATGTAGTTTAAAAAATTAGTCTTAAAGGAATTAAAGCAGAGTATCATGTATGATGTGAAACATCAGAATTTTTGCAAAAATAAGGAGAGTTGATTTTCTAAAAAGTTGTTAAAACATTGTAATGATGCATATGTTGAACAAGATATTTTCACTGGTTCCAAGTGACATAAATATCTGTTAGAACTGCAGTTTCAATTAAGTATTTAGGTAACATCTTACACTTGAGGTTTCTGTCCATAATGTGCCTCCATCACCATATTTTGAATTTACATGTATGGAAAGAAGAAATTGTTATAGTACTCGGTAAATAACAAGAAATAATAATGTGTTGACTTCTTTTTTTATGACTCCCCCTTTTTTCCCAGTTTATCACATTGTGATAAGATATTAATATTTCAATAAGGAAGGAAATGTTTTATTTAACGATGCACTCAACACATTTTATTTAGGGTTATATGGCATCGAAAAATATGGTTAAGGACCACACAGATATTGAGAGAGGAAACCCGCTGCCGCCACATAATGGGCTACTCTTTCCGATTAGCAGCAACGGATCTGTTATATGCACCATCCCATAGACAGGATAGCACATACCACGGCCTTTGATGTACCAGTCGTGTAATATTTTAATAAGGGTAATTCCACGAGACGAGGAACATGAGAAGAAAAATTAACTTTCATTATTTCATTATACAAAGGATCAAAATTAATGGTTTTAGTTTGATTATTCTTGAAGCCAGTCATGACATTAAACTTGCATGTTATTAACCAGTACAAACGTTACACAAAGAAACCAGACACCCTTATGCAAGACAAATCAGTAGTGTACTTTTTTTTATGGCGTATGCGGGGGGGGGGGGGGGGGGGGGGGGTCTGGTTACATGTAGCATTGGTACTGGTTAACAACATGTAACTTTAATGTCATGACTAGCCTCAAGAATAATCAAACTAAATCTCTGTGTCATTAGGAGAAAATTGCCAAAGCATTACATAGACTTTCCTCTAGCCTTACGCCACATATCAATATCAATAAGGGGAGGGCTGGAGGTGACTCTCATCCTCTTTGAGCACCATGATTTGAGGCCCTGACACTGTTACTGCCTCGGGGCAATGTAGCCCAGTGGTATAAAGTGCTTACTTGACGCACAGTCGGTCTGGTATCGATCCTCGTTGGTTGGCCCATTGGGCTATATAAATTTCTTGTTCCAAGCAAGTGCACTGTGACTGGTATATCAAAGGCTGTGGTATGTGCTATCCTATCCATGTGATTGTGCATATAAAAGATCCCTTGCTACTAATGGAACAAAGAAGGAAGGAAAGACGATGCTACGTCCCCATCCCTCCCCCCCCCCCCCCCTGCTACTAATGGGGAAAATGTAATGGATTTCCTCTAAGACTATATGTCACAATTATCAAATGTTTAACATCCAATAGCCGATGATTAATAGATGAAAGTGCTCCAGTGGTGTCATTAACCAAACACGTTTAACTTTCCCTTCATTGGATTAAAGGGTGTCCTTGTAAATGACCATAATTACTATGACGGCAAAAGATCAACCAACAAGATTAAAATTAACAATAACCTCAAAACAAATATACAGTTGAATTGTGTGTTCACTGATTCATTTAGTGATACAATTCAAATGAATAATTAAATAAATAAAACTAATTACTTTCAGGCTATGAAAGATCACAATTCTTAAATACCTTAAAAGACTGAGTCTTGTTAACCTGCTACTGACGAAGTCACACTTTAACTACTGCTAATATACGAAGTCTCCGACGTAATATACTCTTCAAAAGAAGAAACGCAAAACCACATTGTCGTAACATTTGGAGAATTGATTTAATTATTGAATGGTGAGTCCGATAATTACCAAATGTTGCAGGATTGTTCACAATTCACTCTAGTTCATTGTGAGTAAGTGATAGGACACACCACCAAGGTCAAGGTCATCTGGAGTCAATACCGGGTGTGGCCTCCGCGTGTGTTGACAACTGCCTGGCACCGCCTGCCCATTGAAGCAACCAGAGTACGGATGACGTCCCGGGGGATGGTGGCCCACTCGGCCTGCAAGGCTGCTGCCAGCTCGGGCAGGGTCTGGGGCTGTGGTTGTCGCTGTCGGAGGCGTCGGTCCAACTAGTCCCATAGATGCTCAATTGGGTTCAAATCTGGAGATATCGATGGCCAAGGAAGGACATTAATGTTGTTGTTCTGTAGGAAAGCCGTTGTGAGACGTGCTGTGTGAGGCCTGGCATTGTCATGTTGGAACACTGCGTTGGCGTTGGCCATAACTGGAACGATGTGTGGCCGGAGGATCTGGTCAATGTAGCCCTGTGCATTCAGGTTGCCCTGCACGTGGACCAGGTCAGTTCTGCCAGTGTGTGAGATGGCTGCCACACCATGACACTACCCCCACCGAATCTGTCCACTTCCTGCACGCAGTTTGCCGCATAACGTTCACCACGACGCCTATACACGCGACATCTTCCATCATGACGTCGGAGCAGAAATCGGGACTCGTCACTGAACCACACCTGTCTCCATCGCAGTTGAGGCCATTGTCGATGAATCTGGCACCACTGCAGTCGGAGTCGACGGTGTTGTGGTGTTAAGATGACACCTCGAACTGGACGTCTGGCACGAATTCCTACCTCACGTAGGCGGTTCCGTACGGTCTGGTCGGATATCCTGCGCAAACCTGGTATTGCTGCGGCTGTGGAGGTGGCAGTAGTCAATCGTTCCCGAAGGTGGCGTACCCGGATGTAGCGGTCCTGCCCGGGGGTAGTGACCCGTGGTCGACCGGATCTAGGGAGGTCATGTGTTGATCCATGTTGCTGGTAACGGTCCCACAGTCTGGAGATGGTGCTTGGGGACACATGGAATGCCCTGGCAACGGCCGTTCTGGATTCGCCTGCGTCTAGTCGGCCGATGGCATTGTTTCTCTGCGGTTCACTGAGACATGGCATGTCCTGGATTGTCAACTGTCGGCCAGATACAGAGGCCAGGCAAGCGAACACCCTGCACTTTTATACTGTCGGTGTTCATGTTGCACGTGCAGACAATGCACGTGCAGTGGTGACATGGTTTGCACGTGGCTGCGTTTTTACGAATATTCACATTTTGGAACTTTATTGTACAGTAGCTGCGTTTTATCGAATGTAACCGTGGGAATGTGTTTGGGACATGCAATGACCTTATATTCACAAAGCATGAACCGGTAGGAAACAAAAAATCGGAGTTATAACCCATTTGTACCCTTTTGCGTTTCTTTTTTTTAAGAGTATATATACAATCTAAGTTGTGGACCAAAAACTACAACAAGAATACACACTTGTAATAATTTGTTTAGTTTACATAGATCTATCTATGCCAGATAAAAAAAAACCTAACCCTCATCTCGTGATCCTTGCAATGGTATGACACTACTTATTGTTTAGAATTCTGCTTTGCTTTGTTAAAAAAGAGGGACCACTCAGAATGCCTCCCCTTCCTCCAACTCCCCACAAAAGGAAGAGAGGAACGGTCATCAATGACCGGGAGCGAGTCGCCGAGAAAACGGCGACACTCCCAGCCCGCTTCGCGCTCAGAAGGGGAGGCTGTGTCTCGTCCTCGTGGTCTCGATGGTTCGTCAGTGTTACTTGACGTCTTGGCGATGCATACTATAGAAATGATCCCTAAAAGTATGATCTTAAATGAAAAGATCGCGTAAAATGTATATATAACATTTCTGCAGTGTTTCACAAGTGGTACCTTATATTTGCATATTTATTTCATTCATGTAATATATTTATTTGCATATTTATTAAATGTTTGAAACAGTTAAATATAGGAGTGTATGTTATTTTGCTATTTTATAGTTTCCATATTATATATAATTTCTAAATAATGTTTAATTAATTGTATTGATGGAGTAGTGTTAAATGTATTAAGACAAGAGATAAACCCAACTGACCGATACAAAAAGGCTGTTTGACCTGGGTTACCTTTAGATTTGCAAAATAATGTAATTTAAAACGGTGTTCATGTAACGATAAAATGCTAGATTTGATATACCGCGATATTTTAAAATGCAAATAAACACTTAATTTTATAATGTGGGTGTTAAAACCGTCCCACCCTTCTGGATATTTTCATGTAATTATTTGTAGAAATAAAAAGATGCGCTAGTCGACCAAATGTGTTATTGGTGCTCTGGAAACAATACCAGAAAATAAGAAAGAAGTGAACAGTTCGTTTTGTTTTGTTGCTGGAGCGCTATGCCTTGCCGATATAACGCTAACAGACATAAAAAAGGTATGCATACTCTTTTTGTTATCTCTCTCTCTCTCTCTCTCGCTTTTAATCTCGTCAAAATATGTCTAATAATAATTTACAGCCAGACTAGTTCCCAGATTAACAGAGCTTTCTTTTAGGTGCAAGATTATTACACTACTTCCGGGTCATATATAGAGAATAATACATGAACGGCCGTTAGATACCATTTATCACGAGTTGTTTTAAAATGTATCTAACGCATGGCTTCTAGATTATGGTAACCCCACTCCGATGGCAAGTGATATTCGATATTGGGCTAGTAAATAACTACTATTGACATGCCCAACGGCTAGTGTTTTTTTTTATTCAAATGTTGCACTTAAGTCTTTTGTACACTTGAATTTGTAGGCTGAATATGAATATCTTGCCCCAACCCCAAACTCAATGTTAGTGTGTTTTTTATCGCCCTCTTTAGGTGACATATCTGATTATTACAATAATTTAGTAAAATTGTATTAACTTAAAGTAAAGTAGGGCTAGTGAATTTTTAATCGTGGCTAGTAAATTTTTTAAATCACTGATCTCATGGCTAGTGGATTTTATAAAAATTCTAGAAGCCCTGCTAACGAGCGAAAGTGAGTTTGATACGTTTTTAAACAACGAGTTGTGAGATAAATGGTATCTAATGGACACGAATGTATTAAATTCAGGGCATAAAATTTGGCACGAACGATTTTGTCGTTCGTCTGTCGGTTATGCAAAACCAATATCGACACGAACGACGGATCGTTCGTGCAAAAACTATAATCGCTCGTCAGAAAATGTAAACTGACGTGTTTTGGCTAATATAACTATTTTTGGAATAAAATAGTAAGAGAACGGGCCTAGCATTGCAGGTGTGAGGAAAAAAACCCCAATGTATCCGTTTGAAGCACTACGGTCTAAGCTACGCGGTCTCGTCGTAAATATTCTTGCGCACAATAAACTCGTGCAATAAGTAGGAAGCGAAAAAAACGTATGTGAAGTTCTGTATATTTATTTACTTTTTGACACCTGTGTGGTTACGTTGAACTATATGCATTAATTCTGAAACATGTATTGTAATGAAAACAAGTACAACCCTTACTAAATCAATTTATTAAAATATGACATACACAGCGAAGAAAATAGTACGTTTAATAAGGGACTTTAAAATAACGAAGTGGAAATTAGTTGCAGCATCAATTTATTCTATTTCTTACATATCCCCAAAAACCAAGTTTTAAGCAAATTTTAACATCTTTTTGAACTAAAAGGTATTTACAGCCTTTGCACTTGTATCTGACATGTTAGGCTAACTATACGTCACAATTTAATCGATTTCCATCGTGTAGTTTTTCATTAGTTGTATGGCATTGGTGACTTTGTTATCACCTAGGAGTAGCCAGTCATACGCGTACATGTGTTAACAACCACGTGTAACCAAAAATAACGCATGGTGTTCTCACCAACGGGTGTGTAAGAAAAATGGTTTAGCTCGAGTCACCTCCATCCCTATTCCTTATTGATATTGATAACATATCAATATCAATAAGGGGTATGGCTGGAGGTGACTCGAGCTAATGGTTCACCTGATATGACCCGACTGGATTTATTTATTAAACATCATCAGATCTTGATAATTGATGCTTTTGATATTGTTCAGTTAAGGTCGACGACAGGCACTTTTCTCACCCTTGTTTTGGCTTCGTACACAATAAATAAAATATATCTAACGGTAATTTTTCGATATGATGTATTTGACAAAAGGTACTTTTTTTAAAAATTTCTTTCATCTTTTAAAACTTAAACTGGTCTACTAACCGTAACGGTACCTTGACTCTGTTTACAGGTCGGTGTATTTTTATTTCCATAATTCTGGACAAAATATTAAGTTTAAATTTTAAAAGATGAAAGAAATAAAAAGTACCTTTTGTCAGATATATAATATCAAACAAATACCTTGGGATATGTTATATTTATTGTGTACGAAGCTAAACACACACACACACACACACACACACACACACACCCCGAGTTTGACGTCACTGGCAATAAAGAAAAGTGGTATTCAGTTTTCGCATATTCAATGAATAATAAATATATGTATATGTTTACTATTACTGTCACTTGTACCATTCATTTTATATAATTCGTTTCAGGTGGAAACGACGACGAATGTATTTTGTTTTAATAAAAACAAAATTCCATAGAAGACGTATTCGTCTTAGTCCTACAGATTTAAGAACCAGACTTTTTTCTCGTCTCTGGGAACTGGGAAACTCTTTTTACGTGCCCCTATCCACAAAGGTTCAGGCACGCCCACCCCGGATTCAGCCTCTGACTTCGCCAGTGACCGACTCGTCTCAATATCAGACAAGGATAACTTTGTGCTCTGTGTGTCTGCTAGTACTTATGTAATTGAATATCTGGAAGTAAAAATGCAGACCAGGAGTGTTTTACAGACTTGTTTCACAATCTTCCCTTGATGTTCCATTCGTCAATACACATTTGCAGAACTTATGTTTAATCTAGATCAGATGTCAAATCATTTTATTCTGCTGTGCACGTGTAGTTTCTTTGATGTGTGTAGCTAGCGATATAGAAACACAACACGTGATAATGGATGCTGTGAATAACGTATTCCAGTGTAAGACTTGTCGGGAAGAATGCAAGTGTTCTGTTGTCATGCAATCACACGGGACTATTCACCCCGGCCAGACGTTGTTTAAATGTGCTGCATGTTCTGTGAGTTTCCTGACACACCATGAGCTAAATGAACACAGGCTGCTCCATCTGGACGATAAAACCTTTAAGTGTGATGCGTGTTGTGATAGTTTTTCAACACATTCCAAGCTAAACGAACATGGAATTGTGCATAAGTCTGATGAACCATTTAAATGTGTGACATGTTCTGAACGTTTATTGACACGTTCAGAGGTTCGTGGACATGGATTCTTTCATACTGATGACCAAGGTCTTAACGCCGAAGTTTGCGCCGATAATTTCCCAACTCATTTTGTTCTCAAACATGAGCGAACTGTGTCAACTGACCAAACCTTTAAGGATCCAGTTTGCACTGAAGATTTTCCAAGACATTCAGTGATATTTGACGATAACATGACTAGCGACGGAGTTCTTAAACTAGGTGTTTCCTCTCAGAATGTTTCTGCATTTTCGGAAATGAGTCAGCATGAATTAGCCAACACTGGTGACGAGATCTCGAAGTCTAATTTGAGCCCTGTGTATGTTCCAGTTCGTCCTGAGGAAGATGGATTAACGCAAAGGAGTAACCAGATATATAAATGCGGAGTGTGTTCTAGGTCTTTTGCAACGAGCAGGAACTTGAGGAGGCACATGTTGACTCACACGGGCCAGAAACCGTACACTTGCGACGTCTGCTCAAAGTCCTTCTCGCAGAGCGGAATCTTAAAGATCCACCTCCGAATCCACACTGGCGAACGGCCGTACAAATGTGAACTGTGTCCCGAAAGCTTTGCGCGCAAGCGAGATCTCACCAGACACGTCAGTGTCCATTCTGGAAGAGAACCTTTCTCTTGCGAACTCTGCCCGAGATCCTTTGCACGTGCGTGGAGTCTAAAAGTGCACGTGCTGTCTCACACCGGACAACACACATTCACGTGCGGCGTGTGCAGCAAGGGCTTCTCGCGTAGTTCCGACCTCAAGTATCACATGATGGTGCACACGGGTCAGAGGCCGTTCTACTGTGACGTGTGCGCCAAGTGGTTCCAGCGGAAGAGCGTCCTCACCCGGCACATGCGCAGTCACACCGGCGAGAAACCGTACCAGTGCGATCTCTGCTCCAAGCGGTTCGTGCAGACGAACTGTCTGAAGTCACACATGAAGCTGCACACCGGGGAACGGCCGTTCCATTGTGACCTTTGCTCAAGGACGTTTTCTCAGAAATGGGGTTTGAAATCTCACATGAGAGTCCACACTGACAATAATTCCTAATTCTCCGAACGTACTCTGTTGAGTAGGTCAACAGTACCACACATCATCAGGGGCCTAATTCACAAAGGTTTCTTAGGCTCTGCTAGACAACAAAGCATCCTCTTTTTAAGTCTTTTAGCATTGCACTGCGAGATCGCAAAGTTGCGAGAGTTTAGTGAATTGTGTCCCTGAATACTACGATACACACTTTCTTCTTTTTTCGTTGGCCAAGTGGACATATGGGTCGCGTTCTATTAACCTTAACTATGATTCTTTCATGGAACGGACCACCAGTGGCTCGGTCATCTGCTTAATATGCACCAATCTCATCTGGCATTTATGCTAATTTTGTGATGACGTACGGTTATTTTGAGCACAATGTATAATCGAACAGAAAAATCTGAAATTCCATACTGTACTACGACATACAGGGACAAGCCAGTAAAGCAAGCATGAGCGTGTGCAGGAATTTTAACCGGGGGGGGGGGGGGGGGGGGGGGGACTAGCGACAAGTTTAAAGAGGGGTTGTCATGCTCCCCCGTAAATTATGTTGAGAAAAAAGGTAATCTGCACGAGTAGAGTAGTTTCGACACCCGAAACCTACCGCCTGCACACGCGCCTAAGCCAGGTTTCAAACATACAAAACTGTACATTGACAGAATACTACACGAGACCGTTAGATTTAAAAACCATTTATCTTAAGAATGGGGGGCGTAAGAAATGCATATTGTTAGTTTTACGATGTTATGTCGAATAAACGTAGATTTGAACTGTTTATAAATTAATTATGTTTTTCTAGTCAGAAAGTTTAATAAAATTAATATCGTCAAGTTTCACTATTTATTTACTATTCCTTTTATTTCGAGGCGGGATCTAACTCTGTCGTTAGAGTGCTCGCTTGAGGTAATTGTATCATAGGATCGAATCCCCTTGGTGGACCCATTCTCTGATTGAGGTTTTTTTTTTCGCGTCCATGACCCATGACTGGTATATCAAAGCCCGTGGTTTGTGCTGTTCTGTCGGGGGGGAAAAACGTACATATCAAAGATCCTTTGCTGCTAATGGCAAAAATATCAGGTTTTCAAAGTTTGATGGCATTTTGGAGGGCTGGATGTAGCGCGGTGATAAAGCCCTCGTTTGATACGCAGTCTGTTGGGTTATTTCTCGTTGCAGCCAGTGCATCACGACTGGTATATCAAAGGCCGTAGTATGTGATATCCTGTTTGTAGAATGGTGTATGTAAAACCTCCCTTGCTACTAATGGAAAAATGTAGCAGGTTCCCTGTCTAAGACTATGTCAGAATTACCAAATGTTTGACATCCAATGGCCGATGATTAATAGATGAATCAGAATGCGACCCAGTGGTGTCAAACAAAAACTATTAACGTTCCCTTCATTTATTTTGCGAGCAAGTGTGTGAAGTTTATTATGACCAAACAATCGATGACGATTCATAAGTGGAGTATCCAAAATGCCATCGAAGTTTGTTTTGTTTAACGACACCATTAGGGCACATTAATTAATCATTCTGACACCTTTTTTTTTTAGAAGAAACCCGCTGTCGCCATATAGGCTACTCTTTTACGACAGGCAGCAAGGGATCTTTTATTTGCGCTTCCCACAGGCAGGATAGCACTCACTCAGGGTGTGGAGTCGGTATCTGGATTAAAAATCCCATGCCTCGACTGGGATCCGAAACCCAGTACCTACCAGCCTGTAGTGTGATGGCTTAACCACTGCGCCACCGAAACCGGTCACAACGACAAAAGGTTTTTTTTTCTTTTCTTTTTCTGTTGTTTTCATGTGAAAACTCGCTATCTTTTTCCAATAGCATCAAGGGATCTTTTATATGCACCATCCCACAGACCGGATAGCACATGCTACGGGCCTTTGATATACCAGTCGTGGTGCGAGAAAAAGCCCAATGAGTCCCCCGACAGGGATTGATCACACACCGACCGCACATCAGGCGGACACTATACCACTGGGCTACGTCCCGCCCCTTTTTGTCCATTTGTTAAATTGAAAGAGGGGCGGGACTTGATCCCGTGGTAAAGAGCTCGCTTGATGTGTGGTCGATCCCTATCGGCGATTGGGCTATTTCTAGTTCCAGCCACTGCACCACGACTCGTATATCAAAGGTTGTGGTATGTGCTATCCTGTCATGTGTCTAGTGTTTATGAAAAGATCCCTATGTAAGGAAATGTTTTATTTAACGACGCTCTCAACACATTTTATTTACGGTCATATGGCGTCGGCAGCTACTAATGGAAACGTAGCAGATTTCCTCCACGGGCCTCAAATGGCAAGACATTCCACAGATCAATTGCTGAATGTAAAAATGAGTTTTAATAATAATTAAAATATATCGTTTTGGTTCCTATGAATTACTACTGTTCCACCTGTAGATTATTTTTGTATATAATCTACATCCCTGAAACAATACAATTTCAACTTACTGTGCGTTCAGTTCAGGGATTCGAACCCACTACTGCCAGAAATTGTACATTGTAAGCAAGTACAACGCTTTAGCCTACGGGGCCAAACATCTGCATCTTGAAATACGCAACCGGCCTCGATGGCGCAGTAGTCAAGCCATCGGATTACAGGCTGGTAGGTACAGGGTTCGCAGCCCGGTACCGGCTCCAACCCAGAGCGAGTTCTTAAGGGCTCAATGGGTAGGTGTAAGGCCACTACACTCTCTCTCACTTTCACTCTCACTCTCTCACACTAACCAACTAACAACTAACCCACTGTCCTGGACAGACAGCCCAGATGGCACGAAAATAAGTTGAAATGAAATGAAATACGCATGCCTTACAAACCAGTCCCATGTTCAACCAGCCGTTTTTCGCTAACGTTTGCAAACTAATTTGACTGGTTCCCAAAGTGGTCATTCGGTTTACTGTGTAGCGTAAAATCCTGTCTAGTGGACGTTAGCTACAAGCGGTTGACTGAATTTCCCCCTGATGCTAGTGATTGTAATGTATTCTAATGGAATACAATTACAATTGTCGTAAACTAAATCGGAAAAAAGAGATTACACGTTTTGCAAAATCATGAGTCATGTATCGCATCATTCTTCAAAGACAGTTTTTTCAAAGTGAGTTTTCAAGACGTTTTGTTTGTTTTACGTTATATGAGTCGAGACCCGCGGAGTGTATTTGAAAGTGTTGTGTGTGCCGGGGAGGGGGGGGGGGGGGGGGGGGGCAATGTCACGTCCGAGTTCCTCCCACTCCAGACCCGCGGGCCATGTGAGCATAACATATATATATATATATATATATATATATATATATATATATATATATATATTGAATAGCTTCATTATTTATAAGATGTGCTTTTAAGACAATGCTTATTTTCAGTTGTATGTACCACAGCAAGACATGAATTCCAAAAAGGAAAAGGTGGTCGAAAAGGTGAAACGTATGAAACCTAGACGTTCACAATTTCCGTTATTCAAAACGTGGCACACAAACCTTTCGTTTTGGGTTATTAGTTTTGTAAATATTCCTTAATTCGTTAATTTAACAGTGAAGTAAACATTTAAAAAATATATTTAAAAAATGGTTAAATTGGATACTCCACCGGAATTGTGGATTTAAAAAAAAAAAAAAGTATTAAAATTTTCTTTTATTATTATTATTATTATTATTATTATTATTATTATTATTATTATTATTATTATTATTATTATTATTTATTTATTTTATTTTATTGAAGTAATTCGCGCCTACGGGGGCTCTTGAATTATTTTTTCATTAATCCACACCTCCATGTACATTCTCCACTACTTAGACTAGGCCATGGAGGCGTTGATTGATTGTGATTCAGTTTTGCTGTAGTTTCGTGTCTCCTGTAATGAAGACCAAGCTTCAGTTACCCTAGTTTATAGAAAGAAGACGAGGAAGAGGAATGTGCGGCACGGGGGAAGCCAACACCGGCGACTCAACTATCGGCAGCGGCTACTTCTGCGACGTCGCTCCTGGTCTAACCTGCCAGACGATTCAAGCTGAACAAGTCTGACAAGCCAGCGACCAAGCCAGCCGCAGCACTCCACGTGATCGTGGTTGAACCGCCGGCCAGCCGACTCCTCCTTCACTTATTTCAGAACGGACTCTCTCTCACTCTACACACACACACACTCCAGCGAAAGATGACATCTGTCGAGTCAAGGCCCAACTTGGGGTCGTTGTGAAGAGCAAGGCCACCACTTTACTGAGTGGCATGTCGGACACGGCATAGATTCGGCCAGGACAACCGCGTGCTCGTTCCAGCCAGTGCACCACGACTGGCAAATCAAAGGCCGTGGTATGCATTACCCTGTCTGTGGGATGGTGCATATAAAAGATTCCTTGCTGCTAATCGAAAAGAGTAGCCCATGAAGTGGCGACAGCGGGCTTCCTCTCTCAGTATATGTGTGGTCCTTAACCATATGTCTGACGCCATATAACCGTAAATAAAATGTGTCGAGTGCGTCGTTAAATAAAACATTACCATTTTCTTCTATTCTGGTAATGTGGATCTACGCTTACAGATACGTTCTAGTAACGTATCTATCATGAAATTTGCGACAGATTTTTTAAATTTTCTCCAAACATATTTCCCACTGATATGAACATCGAATGATGTTCAATGGTGTTACTATTGTCAGACCAACCAAAACACCCATCATTCCTGGTTCACGCAGGTGTATTTGACAACTACAAGGTAGGCACTCTTTCTAGGCGACAGCAAATTTTGCTAAATGCTACTATTCACTGACACATTATCGACAAGCTGGGGGACTGATGAATATATAAACATATATCACAAAGATAGAACAAGTATATGCGGTTTTTTGTCAACTTAGACAAACATATAGCAAATAACACTAAACGTAAGACAACATGAAAATAGGCTTTCATTTAGCATCAGTTATAAGACTAATATATATTTTTTTACCATAAAAGTGTGCCCATGCAGCGTGCTTGAACTTTAATTGGATATCGTGAATACGAAAATAATGTTTATATAAACTTCCTAAAATGTAAAGTCTATAATTTCCATTTTTCATTACTGACATTATATGTGCTTGTCCGTTCCCCCAGTCCGTTCTTGAATTGACTTAAGTAGGAAGTTCCGGAAATGCTATGTTTTGTTATCGTTTGGTAATTTATTTGTTTAAAATGACCTGGGCTGGAGGAATGCATAATGTGTATTCCGATAAACAAAAAACATATTAGTTTTGAAGACAACAATTTACAGCAAACAAACTTGTTTACACCACTCGAGTTAGCTAACTAGAATAACGATCTGAATGCGTTGATAATAGGAACCGGATTGTGGCTAGGGCTGGTATCTTCAATCTTGTAGGTCTCACATCGAGATAAAGTTAACCTTCACATAAACACTGTTAGGGAACTCTTTTACGGCGAGAGGCTGTTCTTAATGATAAATTACCGGGTAGGACTTTCCTTTGGCACTGTCACGTATAAAGAACACTATAAATAGGGGGCCTACTTATAAATAGGGTTAGGGTTAGTGACAGTGCAAAAGGAAAGTCCTTCCTAACCATTAACCAACTAACAACTAACTCACTGTTATGGACAAGGTTACTAATTATTTCGTACCATAGTCATTTCCGTGGACAGACAGCCCAGATATCTGAGGTGTGTGTCCAGGACAGTATGCTTGAACTTTAATTGAATATAAGCCCAAAAATAAGTTAAAAGAAAGAAAGAAAATGATAAATAACCAGCCTCGGTGGTAGCAGAAATTTAATTGTTTAGAGCAAAATGCATTAATGTACTTTTTGTGATCAGTGTTATATTCTTCTGTTTTTCACCTTGATTCTATACCTTAATTAATCTATATAATATACCCGGTACTGATGGAAAGATATAAAGGAACACACGAGTAGTAACATCAAATGTTGACTACAATCAAAATCCTCGTCCACATGCAAGTATCAGGAAATTAACCATGTTACTGGACGTCAACCTACTCCAGTAGTGAATTACATTTGGTCTCATATACCATGTGTTCCCTTATTTCTTTCTATCAGTATATATAACCTGAGATATTCAGCCTAAAATATACAGTGTTCAGTGTACATGAATATAAATTTATGTAGCCAGAGATATCAGGGGCGTAGACTGAGGGGTGGGGTGGGGTGGGGGGGGGCATAGTGAATTGGGCCTAAAATTTTCACTGAAGGTGACAAATATTCATATAGTAATTAATGAAATATCAAAATTACAGTCCCCACATACTTTTTAAATAATTCCATGTTTAGTAGGGTTATAGTTGTTGGGTTTTTTGGCCACCGGATATAAACTAAATTCTGTATTTACTTCAGTTGTCTGTCAAGTACATGTATAAGTAATATAACGTTCTTCCTTTCCTTTGTTACAGCACAGTGAACTGGTGGTATAGATGCCAATTTATCCAGTAAACTGCACCGAGTCTTGTACCATGAGCACAATATGACAATCGTCTTGACAGGTTTGTCTGTCATGTGCAACAAATGATGGATAAAACCGACTCGATGACTCCCTCAGATTCAAAAGCTTGCTCAGATTCAAAGACTCGTTCTGGTTCAAAGATTGGCTCTGGTTCAAAAAACCACTCTGATTCAAAGATTCGCTCTGGTTCAAAGAACCGCTCTTGTTCAAAGACTCGCTCTGGTTCAAAGACACAGTCTGGTCCAAAGACTCGCTCTGGTTCAAAGATTCGCTCTGGTTCAAAGAACCACTCTGATTCAAAGACTCACTCAGATTCAAAGATCCACTCCGACTCAAAGACCTCCTCTAATCCAAAGACCTGCTTGGATTCGAAAACCAGCTCTGTTGACAGTGAGTTAAATAAAGAAAAGCTCCGAGGAGACCACCACCCATTGAATGAGAACCCCAAGACCTGCTCAGACTCGAAAACCAGCTCTGTTGACAGTGAGTTAAGTAAAGGAGACCACCATCCATTGACCGAGAACCCTGAGACCCATCCTGATGAGAAGCCGTACAAATGTGGAGTGTGCTCCACGACATTCCGCCAAGCGAACAATCTGCACTACCACATGATGGTACATGATGACAAACGACCACGCAGCAAACTGCTGCAGTGCGACCTGTGTCTGGAGCACTTCACAAGGAGACAGTTCCTCGAGAGACACTACGCATTGCACAAGGACGAAGATGGGCAGCAGGTGTGTTTCATTCTTTCATACATTTATAGGGATGGGACTCAGCTCAGTGGTAAAAGTGCTTGCTTGATGTATGGTCGGGTTTTGGGATCAATCCCTGTCAGTGAAAAAAAAGAGAAAGAAATGTTTTATTTAACGATGCACTCAACACATTGTATTTACGGTTATATGGTGTCAGACATATGGTTAAGGACCACACAGATATTGAGAGAGAAAACCTGTTGTCGCCACTTTATGGGTTATTATTTTTCGATTAGCAGCAAGGGATCTTTTATATGCACCATCCTATAGACAGGGTAGTACATACCACAGCCTTTGATATACCAGTGGTGCACTGGCTGGATTGAGAAATTCCCTGTCAGCGAGTCTATTGGCTATTTCTTGCCCCCACAGTTTTGAACATGATAACTATTGTCAGATTTATTCCAGCAGATAAGATAATCGTCCATACGTCTCTCTCTTTTGTAAAATGACATGCAATGTTTTTGGTGGGGCTAAAAATCAAATGCTTTTCGCTTTTCGCAAGCTACTATTCTGATAAGCGTTTCGCTTGATGGGCAGTCGGTCTGGGATCGATCCCCTCTCAATATCTGTATGGTCCTTAACCATATGTTTGACGTGACATAACCGTAAATAAAATTTGTCGAGTGAGTAGTTAAATAAAACATTTCCTTCCTTCTTCTATTCTGATATTTCTATGATGGCTGCCTTTCTGAATAGTACGGTGTGTTACATTTTCAGTATTTAATTATGTATTTATGTCTATACTTGTAATATGTATGTGTGTGTAGTAAATGTACAGGTATGACGCTTCTTCAGTGTTTAATTGTGTATTTATTTTATGTCTCAGGGCTAGTGATATTCAATGTTGGGCTAGTAAATTACTAAACTACTATTGCCATGCCCGACAGCTAGTGAAATCTTTTTGGGTCAAATGTTGCAGAGAAGTTAATTTTGTAAATATAAATATTCTGCCCCAAGCCCCAAGCTCTGTCTCCCTCTTTAAGGACATATCTGATTATTACTATTATTTAGTAAAATTGTATTAACTTAAAGTAAAGTAGGGATAGTGAATTTTAATCATGGCTAGTAAAAAAAAACTAAATCACTGATTCCATGGCTAGTGAATTTTATAAAAATTCTAGAAGCCCTGTGTCTATACTTGTAATATGTATGTGTGTGTAGTAAATCTACAGGTATGATTCTTCTTCAGTGTTTAATTGTGTATTTGTGATACATGATGCTTCTCCATACATTTCACCCTTCTTTTTAAAGTTGCCTGAAGAAATACACAAAACTCTGATGGTGAAAAAGAAGAAGCGTAGACGCAGAAAACCTCCCGGTAGGCTCTATTTATGTACTATCTGGGTTTACAGTCAGTTACCATAGTTACTAGGGACGGAGTGATGCTCAGTGGTAGAGCACTAGCCTGAGGAACGATGGGTCTTGGGGTCAATTGCCCGTGTCGGACTCCAAGAGTTTTTACTGTCTCAACTGTCAACCAGTGTTTATTCTCTCTCTCAAGGGTGGGATCTAGCTCAGTAAAAAAGTTTGTTTCTTTTCAACATTACCTGTCCTCAAACAAATGCAACCCCCCCCCCCCCCACACACACACACACACCCCATGGCTAGTAGGTCTGGTCAGAACATCCCAAAAGCCAATGGGATAAGTCAGAGCCAAATAAAAAGACGTCCGAACCAAATGGTGAAGGAAAAAGAAGGAAGTTACAGTCACGTGACCAACATTAGAGGGAGCATACAGTAGAAGAATTTAGGCCATCCCAGTGGCTTTTGGGATGTTCAGACCAGACTACTAGTCATAGGCGGGGGAGTGCACTTTCTTGAGGACAGGTCATTTATCCGTAAAAGAGAAAACACCTAAAGTTTTCTCCATTTTGTTTAATGACACTACAAGACCACATTGATTTATTAATCATCGGCTATTGGATGTCAAACATTTGGTAATTCTGACATCTTAGAGAGGAAATATGCCACATTTTTCCATTAATAGTAAGCGATGTTTAATATGCACCATCGATAGCACATATCACAGTCTTTGGTAGATCAGTCATGGTGCACTGGCTGGAACGAGAAATAACGCAATGGTCCCACTGACAGGGATCGATCCTACAGCGATTTCACATCAGGCGAGCTCTTTACCACTGGACTATGTCCCGCCCTCTAGCTCAGTTGATGCCACATAACTGTAAATAAAATGTGTTGAGTGCCCTACTAAGCAACAGATTTCTTCCTTTTTGAAACATGGCAACAGACTTGTATTTGTATGAGGTCAGGTGATGTTAACAGTTATTGGTGGTAATACACATTTTTTTCACAAATGATTTCCGTGTTTCTGTCCAATTACGGTTTAAGCATGCTGTCCCGGGAACACACCTCAGCTATCTGGGCTATCTGTCTAGGACAGTGGGTTAGTTGTTAGTGGTTAGTGAGAGAGAAGAGGGTGTAGTGGTCTTACACCTACCCACTGAGTTGGGTGAGAGCCAGTGTCAGGCTGCGAACCCAGTACCTACCAGCCTTATGTCTGGTAGCTTAACTACAACACCCCTGAGGCCGGTGTAACATGCAGGCTGTTTGTGTATTTGCATAATAGTAAATAGAGATTATTATACGAGCTTGTGTGTTGTACCAATTTTACAAAATGAAAGTCAGGAGTGTGGTATTGCCCGAGCAAGACCAAGGGTAATACAAGAATCCTGACACGAGTTTCATAAAATAAGTATGACTCACACGCAAGTGTAATAATCTCTTTATTATCCCTCTTATTTCAAAACATTTAAGACGTATGTATGTATGAGATGACGCAATGTCAACATTTCTGCAAGTGACGTCATCTAAGCCATGCCATGTTATGTCATTAATTGTCCACGTGGTTCAACATAACCGAGTTAACAAAAACCATACGAAGCGCACATGTAATTAACAAGTGTAATGACATAATTTAGGGAAGCAACGTCATTTTTAGTCATTAAACAAAAATTATAATAATATGGATAATAAAAGAAATTATTTCACTCGCATGTGAGTCATATTGATTTTTTACGAAACTTGTGTCAGGATTCATGTATTACACTCGCTCTCGCTCTACTCTAGCAATACAAAAATCCTGACACTTGTTTCATAAAATCAGTAGGCTACGACACACAAGCTTGTTTAATAATCTCTATTTATGATATGTAATGGTGAGTGTAGATTGTAACAAACATTCTTTTCCCTTTCCCTATAGGTTACTCCAAGATTGATGACCATTCTGTCAGCTTCACTGCCGATCTTAAACCAGACTCTTGGGAGACAGAAAATGAATGCACTAAGGAGAAGACGCAAGCCTCAGATAGGTCATTGAGGGCCATTAAGGAGGAGACACAAACCTCAGATACGTCATCAGTGGCGGTCATGGCTTGTCTGTACTGTGATTTCAAGTGTTGCTCCAAACCTGAACTCAAAGTACATTCGGATTCTAAACATTGTGGGAAGCCGTGTAAATACATCAGTTACGACGTCACGAAAAACAAAGCCTCGAGACCTTGTCCCAGCATGATTGAGTCGCACGAGCTGCCGATCAAGAAAACGAAGAGAGGGCTGGGACTCACCCCTGAAGCGAGTTGTAATTTTGTGTATGAGGTGAACCAGTCCACTGGGACGATCGTGTGCTACCTGCGAGATGATTGGCACAATCCTCTCAAAGACTCTGTTGTCCTGCCGTCCAATTTCAATGCCATGTCTGAACCGTGTGCAGAAATGGGCATTTCAAACACTGTACCGCATTTGGAGACCTGCGTTTCAGACACTGAACCAAGTTTGAAGACATGTGTTTTAAACACTGTACCACATTTGGAGACCTGCATTTCAGACACTGAACCATGTTTGAAGACACGTGTTTTAAACACTGTACCGCATTTGGAGACCTGCGTTCCAGACACTGAACCAGGTTTGAAGACATGTGTTTTAAACACTGTACCGCATTTGGAAACCTGTGTTTCAGACACTGAACCATGTTTGAAGACATGTGTTTTAAACACTGTACCGCATTTGGAGACTCGGACGTATGGTTCGGACAGTGAAACAAATGTCTCCGATAGTTCGTCTTCACCAGTTCCACAGAAATCAGAATTTAGTTGTGACGCTAGCATGGATAGTGATGAGGAAATGTCAGACGAATCGGTAGTCAATCAGATACCTGAAGTGTACATTGACAGGGCATGCTGCTCTACATAGTTACTAGTCCCCTACTCGGGGCTTCTAGATTATGGTAGCCCCATTCCCATGGCTAGTGATATTCAATGTGGGGCTAGTAAATAACTAATATTGCCATGCCCGACGGCTAGGAAATAAAATAAAAAAAACGTTGCACTTGTTTATTTTGTAAATATGAATATTCTGCCCTCATGGCACCCCAACCCTCTAATGTTACTGTTTTAAGCTCTATCTCCTTTAAGTGACATATCTGATTTTTACTATTATTTAGTAAAACTGTATTAACTTAAAGAAAAGTAGGGCTACTGAATTTTTAATGGTGGCTAGTAAATGTTTTAAATCGCTGATCCCATGGCAAGTTGATTTTATAAAAATTCTAGAAGCCCTTCCTACTGGTCCAAACAGAGGGGACTGTACTTTGTGTTTCGCTGTCTGTTTGTCTTCCATCCATCCATCCGTTTGTCTTGTCTGTCCCAAATATAGTTCCCCATTACTTTTTTTTTCTTTCACAATGCCTCAAGATACTGAGCTAAAATGTTGTGTATAACTTTATGGATCCCCCGTCGGTGGGTCCATTGGGCTAGTTCTCGTTCCAGCCAGTGTACCACGACTGGTATATCAAATGCCATGGTATGTGCCATCCTTTCAGTTGGATGGTGCATATAAAACATCCTATGCTACTAATGAAAAATGCAGCGGGTTTCCTTTCTAAGACTATATGTCAAAATTACCAAATGCTTGAGATCTAATGGCCAATAATAAATAAATGTGTTCTAGTTGTGTTGTTAAACAAAACAAACTTAACTTTATGATGTAGCAGTTTTACTTTCATCACGATTTACTCATTACAGAGTTGTGACCCTTGAATTTAGGAGATACAGGGCTAGCTCTGGGTCAATAGAAAAGTTTGCCAAATTATCTATTAAACTTCAAATATAGCAAAAACCCTGTTATTTTGTATCAAAATATAAATTATTATATAAAGTTATTTCGCCAAATGAAAATAAAATTCGCCAGTTTTTGATGTTGACTGGAGAGATCAGACTTATTTAGGCACGTGTGCAGGAGGAGGGTTTGAAGGGTTGATGTTTACTGGAGAGATCAGACTTATTTAGGCACGTGTGCAGGAGGAGGGTTTGAAGGGTTGATGTTTACTGGAGAGATCAGACGAATTTAGGCACGTGTGCAGGAGGAGGGTTTGAAGGGTTGATGTATACTGGAGAGATCAGACGTATTTAGGCACGTGTGCAGGAGGAGGGTTTGAAGGGTTGATGTTTACTGGAGAGATCAGACGTATTTAGGCACGTGTGCAGGAGGGTTTGAAGGGTTGATGTTTACTGGAGAGATCAGACGTATTTAGGCACGTGTGCAGGAGGGTTTGAAGGGTTGATGTTTACTGGAGAGATCAGACGTATTTAGGCACGTGTGCAGGAGGAGGGTTTGACGGGTAGATGTTTACTGGAGAGATCAGACGTATTTAGGCACGTGTGCAGGAGGAGGGTTTGAAGGGTTGATGTTTACTGGAGAGATCAGACGTATTTAGGCACGTGTGCAGGAGGAGGGTTTGACGGGTAGATGTTTACTGGAGAGATCAGACGTATTTAGGCACCTGTGTAGGAGGAGGGTTTGAAGGGTTGATGTTTACTGGAGAGATCAGACGTATTTAGGCACGTGTGCAGGAGGAGGGTTTGACGGGTTGATGTTTACTGGAGAGATCAGACGTATTTAGGCACGTGTGCAGGAGGAGGGTTTGAAGGGTTGATGTTTACTGGAGAGATCAGACGTATTTAGGCACGTGTGCAGGAGGAGGGTTTGAAGGGTTGATGTATACTGGAGAGATCAGACGTATTTAGGCACGTGTGCAGGAGGAGGGTTTGAAGGGTTGATGTTTACTGGAGAGATCAGACGTATTTAGGCACGTGTGCAGGAGGGTTTGAAGGGTTGATGTTTACTGGAGAGATCAGACGTATTTAGGCACGTGTGCAGGAGGGTTTGAAGGGTTGATGTTTACTGGAGAGATCAGACGTATTTAGGCACGTGTGCAGGAGGAGGGTTTGACGGGTAGATGTTTACTGGAGAGATCAGACGTATTTAGGCACCTGTGTAGGAGGAGGGTTTGAAGGGTTGATGTTTACTGGAGAGATCAGACGTATTTAGGCACGTGTGCAGGAGGAGGGTTTGACGGGTTGATGTTTACTGGAGAGATCAGACGTATTTAGGCACGTGTGCAGGAGGAGGGTTTGAAGGGTTGATGTTTACTGGAGAGATCAGACGTATTTAGGCACGTGTGCAGGAGGAGGGTTTGAAGGGTTGATGTATACTGGAGAGATCAGACGTATTTAGGCACGTGTGCAGGAGGAGGGTTTGAAGGGTTGATGTTTACTGGAGAGATCAGACGTATTTAGGCACGTGTGCAGGAGGAGGGTTTGAAGGGTTGATGTATACTGGAGAGATCAGACGTATTTAGGCACGTGTGCAGGAGGGTTTGAAGGGTGATGTTTACTGGAGAGATCAGACGTATTTAGGCACGTGTGCAGGAGGGTTTGAAGGGTTGATGTTTACTGGAGAGATCAGACGTATTTAGGCACGTGTGCAGGAGGAGGGTTTGACGGGTAGATGTTTACTGGAGAGATCAGACGTATTTAGGCACGTGTGCAGGAGGAGGGTTTGAAGGGTTGATGTTTACTGGAGAGATCAGACGTATTTAGGCACGTGTGCAGGAGGAGGGTTTGACGGGTAGATGTTTACTGGAGAGATCAGACGTATTTAGGCACCTGTGTAGGAGGAGGGTTTGAAGGGTTGATGTTTACTGGAGAGATCAGACGTATTTAGGCACGTGTGCAGGAGGAGGGTTTGACGGGTTGATGTTTACTGGAGAGATCAGACGTATTTAGGCACGTGTGCAGGAGGAGGGTTTGAAGGGTTGATGTTTACTGGAGAGATCAGACGTATTTAGGCACGTGTGCAGGAGGAGGGTTTGAAGGGTTGATGTATACTGGAGAGATCAGACGTATTTAGGCACGTGTGCAGGAGGAGGGTTTGAAGGGTTGATGTTTACTGGAGAGATCAGACGTATTTAGGCACGTGTGCAGGAGGAGGGTTTGACGGGTAGATGTTTACTGGAGAGATCAGACGTATTTAGGCACGTGTGCAGGAGGAGGGTTTGAAGGGTTGATGTTTACTGGAGAGATCAGACGTATTTAGGCACGTGTGCAGGAGGAGGGTTTGAAGGGTTGATGTTTACTGGAGAGATCAGAGTATTTAGGCACATGTGCAGGAGGAGGGTTTGAAGGGTTGATGTATACTGGAGAGATCAGAGTATTTAGGCACGTGTGCAGGAGGAGGGTTGATGTATACTGGAGAGATCAGAGTATCAGAGCATAGCTAGGTCTACTGAAATACAGACAGATTTTTTTTTGGGGGGGGGGGGGGTAGGGGCTCATTTTATGGTTGTTCGTTCGTCAGGTTTCCGTATTAATTAGCATTATAAGATATTTTAAAGTCCCGAAATGAAAACTGGTCAAAAAAGTGGGAGACCCCCCCCCCCCCCCCCTTCTACGGGCCTGAAATAAGATGGATTAATCATTATTTTATATCGATTTAAACCAAACGCAATTTAAAGCTGCTTTTTTTCTCTCTCTTTACTTTTTTTTTTTTTTTGGCTGAAAATGGTAGGAAAGCTTTGAAATGCGGTAGGCGGTAGAACAGTAGGGGCCTAACGTGAAGCGGTAGGGTTGGCAAACTGCCTTGCGCCATAATTATAACGGTTGCTACTCACTTCGTACCATGGCGACGGTCATTTCGTACCATAGTGCATATATTCCATCGGAATTCCCTGTGTGGGATGGTGCGTATCAAAGGGAAAAATATCCGCCCTATCCCCCCTTCCCCTAACCCTAACCCCAACCCTAGCCCTAACCCCAGCCATAACCCCAACCCTAACCCTAACCTTAACCCTGGGCCTAACCCTAACCCTAACCCTGGGCCTAACCCTAACCCTCAACCCTAACTAAAAATAATAATGGAGGGGACCGGGCAGATATTATACCCTGCCACCAATACTTGGACTGCTGGTGCTCCCTTGCACTTGCCAGTGCAGGCGTCCCTTCTTTACACACCCACCACCATCACACACACACACACCTTTTGCCTTGTGCCCAGGACAGGCGTGCGCTACAACAGCTTGCTCTGAATGTGCACGTAAAGTCCTTTTAAGCCTTTAATCGGAATTCTGTCCTGGACGGAGGAACCGGCTCTTGTGCCCAGGACAGGCGTGCGCTACAACATCTTGCTCTGAATGTGCACGTAAAGCCCTATGACCTGACCTGACCTGACCTGACCTGACCTAATTGGAAAGAGTAGCCCATGAAGTGGCGACAGCGGGTTTCCTCTCTCAATAACTGCATGGTCCAACCATATGTCTGACGCCATATAACCGTAAACAAAATGTGACGAGTTCGTCGTTAAATAAAACATGTCTTTCTTTTCATCGGAATTTACCGAATTCAAGCGAACAGGCGTTCGAAGGTTTTCGTATTTGTCCGTAGCATTTTTTCATCACTAGTTGGACTTGTTTGGGTGTTGTTCATATATTAAACAATAACAAACGTAAGTAAAAATCTCTCGATTTTAACCATGTCGGCGGTCGTTACTCAGCCACAGGCCGGGGCGAAGGGTCAGGAGTTCGCTATGATGACCGCACCACCCCCAACAGTCGTCGTTCCAGCCGGTCTCCCTCCGGGTTTGGCGTATCTTGGCGCTATTGAAGAAGTACGGGTACATCAAGAACTGGAACTGATTGAAGGTAAACTGCGTCTAAAAATAGCATCGATCGCGACCGACAGTCGCTTTGATCTAAGGTTTGAGGTGTTGAAATCGGTGTCATTTATTGTGACACGAAACAACATTTGACATGCAGAGGCGTAGACTGGGGGGGGGGGGGTCGGACGAACACCCCCCACACACACACACACCACCCCCACCCCCCGCTGAAGCAAATGGTCCACTTTCAGTACTAAAACATACAGGTTTATAAATATCGAGTTTCTGGTGGTGCAAAAACAAAATAGAAAAAGGTCCACTTGGTTCATATTCGAACCCACCCCCACCCCCAGGTCCAGATCACGCTACGCCCTGACATGTAATACAATATTTTCACAAAATATTATTTTAATGTACTGATAGCCAAATTCAGTTTTCCCTGTGAATCAAAAATTAACTATGCCTGCATGGTGGAGATGGTGGGGGGGGGGGCTATTAAAAGTTCATCTGCAGGGCTCGAATTTAATGGCGGAAACGACGGCAATTACAGTTGCCGTGATATGCATTGCCGTATATCCAGTGTTTGAGATTAAACATTTTGGGCAGTATCCCAGTTGGATACTAACATTTCAAAATCTGGTATCCCACCTGAGAATTTAGTATCCCACTTAAATGAAATTCATAAATAACATTGTAACAAACTTAATTTCACTACAAAATGATGACTTTCATTATTTCAGCAAAAAATAAAAACGCTGGATTAAAAAAACCCCAAAAAAACCAACAATATTATTATATGGTATCCCGGTGGGATACTGGGTTATTGAAATCTGGTATCCAAAATTAAATTCTGGTATCCCCGTGATATCGGGATACCGTTAGTCTCGAACACTGATATCAGGTGTTTTACTTATGCCATGGCATCTTATTATTATTTTTTTTTTTGTTTGTTATAATTTATTTATTTTTATTTTATTTTTTTATCACTGGATAAAAAAATAGTTACAATCTGTTCAAGGGATAATTTATTATTATTAATTTTATGTTTACTTGTTACTATAGTCCTGTTCAATTGTTTAGATCCTAAGCTTTTTGCAAATGTTACGTTTAATTTCTATTCAATCCTTGTTTTCTTCACATTTGCATGAAAACAAACCCAAACCACGACAGCAGGGTTGAAAATTAACATGAAAACCATGGTCGCCAGCAGGGACAGTTGAAGAAAATTCTTACTGGCCCTTCTCAAATTCAACTAGCCCTTCAATTATCACATTGAAATTTAAAGGTACAACCAAAAACAAAATTAGAATGTTCTTTGTTGAATAATAACCATGTCTAATTACATGTGGATTTAATAGCAGCCAGTTGGAGCTCATGTCCACCAATCAAAACCTTACTTGCAGAATCATGCCAGTGATTTGAAAATAATTTAAAAACATTCCGAATTATCCTGAGGGTATACGATATGTCTCATGTGAATTACGAATGCCTTATTTAGACCAGTAGAGCTAATTTTAATCAAATTGCTAACAACTCTGCGTAGTCTCCAATGTCCAGGTAACATTTCATCTGTAAATAATAATTTAAATATTGACCAATCACACTTAGCCTTTTATAACATTATTTGGGAGAATACAAATTCTAAAAATATCGGGCGAGTCTATTTTAGTGGCCGCAGTACAGCGAACCATACTAATACGTACGAGATGGGTTATCAGTCTTCAATTTTACATTAAAAATTATTTATTTATTTATAAAAAAACCCAAACTAAATCAGTGTTCAGTTTTACATTACAAATTATTTATTTTATAAAATAAAACATGTTTTAAGGCATTCGTAATTCACACAAAACATGTTGTATACCCTCAGGATAATTCGGAATGTTTCCAAATTATTTTCAAATCACTGGCATGATTCTGCAAGTAAGGTTTTGATTGGTGGACATGAGCTCCAACTGGCTGCTGTTAGATCCACATGTAATAGTGGAGCTAATTTTAATTAGCTTGGTGTTCACCGTATATAGTCTCAGGGTATGCACTTGGGATTTTTTTTTCACTGGCCAATCAGGCCACTTACAGAAACACTGACTCGCCGTACAACTTTTGAATGGCTCGCGACCGAATTTCATTTTAAAAAAAGAACTTACTTAAATTACACTTTTAAAACATGTTATCATATCATACAAACAATAATAACTACACAAAAGAAGCAAATAGAACTTGTTTTAGTTATATTACAAACTGTAGTAATTAAATTATAATTATTATGTTGTCACGGGACCCACACAATCAAACATCTGGAATGTTTTACCAAGGTTCGGTCTTGGAATGAATAAGGTGCTAAGTTTTATGGCTGTATGACGAGGAATTAAACAAATACTAAGCTGACAGCAATCTATGTTGACATCGTTCGCAGTGACAAATGGGTGTTTGGTATAGTATAGTTATTTGCATTTTGATACATAATTAAATATACGGAAATTTACGGTCATCAGGTGGGCGACATGTGAAAAGGTTTTGACTTGCCCGACGCTATTTTGACTCACCATGGGCAATCGGGCAACTGTAAAGTGCACACCCTGTAGTCTGTTTGCTACAATGAAAACCGATGAATTGGCATGCAACTTCATAATGAATAAAGTTAAAATTCATATAAAAACATGTTCTTAAGTTTTAAACCCATACAAACTCAAATAACATGTTTTGAAAAAAAGAAATACAGTATAAATAAAAAATTTTTTTACAAACTACCGATGTACCATTAAATTATACAGATTAAATCTCGTTTTTAATACAGGGGTGAAAACAAAATGCTAGAACAGCCGAGGTATACAGCTTGACATGCATTGTCTCTGAAGTAAAAAAATAATGCAGTACAAAGAGAATAAAGGTCTGGAGTGGCAGTCCTCTTTATGGGGATGCAAGAGGGGTAAATAATCTTTGTGACGATGCAAGAGGGGGTAAAATCTCCAGTAGAGGATTTTCTTGGGGAGTGGCTGTCCTACAGATGATGCATGCACACGTGGGTTTAATTTGGATATTGTAAATGCTACAGTAGTAGGCTACGTGATGACTATTATAGCTTGTTTCATTTAATCAAGGTTATGGATATTTTGGAATGTGTACCTGTTTTGTCTAACCTTTTTTCAAAACATATACGTAAAATACATGTAACCATTCCATGTACATGCAGTCTATTGCCAATACATTATTAATTTGAATTTTATTTTATAAATTATATATTTACATAGTATTTATGTTGGTGTTTGGAGTGGGGGGGAGGTGTACTTTTGTAATGCGCAAAGCAATTTTATAAACCAAAAAGCTATTGTTCAGAATTTTTCGGGGGTTCCACCACTTGCCCATCCACATGACACGGCCCTGAATGTCCAAAATATGACAACATTGTTTGTACATATCAAGTGGATGGTCAATAACATATTATTTTCGAAGTATAATCTATGATTGCACGTGCTGTTGTAGCATTGTGTAAACCGCATGAAATACAAGTATAGAAGGGTATATAGGTTAACAGAAAATGTATTACTGGAAATTCCATACATTATTGTTATTTGAGTAAAATATGGGTAGATTGAAAATTGCTTCTCCCTACCCATCAAGCATATAATGTGTGATGCATTTATTAACTCGTTGACACTGAAAACAATTTATTCCCATGACAGTCATTATCAGTTACAGTGAGTCCGTCATTATCAAACAACCTATCAGTTGAACAAATATAAACGTGTATTGCTAAACACAGACAATCAATATAAAACCACATAAAATACACCTACATACTAAGCCAGAGGTGGGTGTGAGGTTGGGCAGAGGGCCACGCCTCCACCAATCGTGGGTATATACAATATTCTGGCCACGTGTGTTTGCAATATGTCACAATGAACATCACAAGATTAAGACATCACCCCACCCCCCTCCCCCTCACTAAAAGGGAATGTGGCCTTCAGATGAACACTTGCCTGTGCATTAGTAAATAATAAATATTACAGGGATGCACAAATGTGAAATTGTGATGGTTGCCCAGTGGGCAACCAGTAGCTGAGGTTTGGTTGCCAAACAGAATGTCACATCCTGGCTTAAATCATTGTAAGTTGGCCCTTATACAAGTAAACTAAAAATAAAAATTGCACTATATATTGAATTTAATGTTTATATTTTAATGATATACACTGGCATAGGAAGTGTGTGTGTGTGTGGGGGGGGGGAGGGGGGGGGCAAGGGGGCATGTGCCCCACCCACTTTTCTTGATCCAGTAGCAGCAGTGTGTACCCCCCTCCCCACATTTTGGCACCTTCATATGCCACTAATACATTAGGTTATGTCTCTGTCAATAATAACAAGAAAAACATCACTATTTCTACACTACGCGAGATCATTGTTTATCCACTTCAAAACCCGTACCACGAGGATATTGTCTGGAAAAGGAGCTCCTTAGGAGTGGCTGTCCTCCTATAGACGAGGCACCGGATAGAGATTCATGGAATCAAACACTATTTTGTCAAATACACATTTGACTCTGACTGTGCAGAGATACAGTCTTGGTCATGGATAAAGATTTTGATGTTCAGATTGGAATGCTTAAGGGATGCAGCCAATTATTACAGAGCTGTAGAATTTAGTCAAAATCCAAAACATCAACATCTACTGTAATCAAGAGACCCATGTCGACAGCAAATGAACACAATTCATGAGATTTCTTTCGGGGTTTTTCAGATTTTTTTTTCAGATTTTTATTTTGCTTTCAAAAATATAACTAAATGTTAGCCATAAGATATACTAGTTGTTTCCAAAAATATATGTCTACCATAACTGTCTTTATTGTATTGTGGTGCATCCCTTCCAATTAAGAAAATGTCCACGGCAAAAAAAACATGCCATTGAAAAAATCTGAATAGTTCAAGGCAAAAAAGTGCAGTGGATAACTAAAAACTCTACGACATTGTTCATGGCGTTCTCCACTGCACTGTCAACTGCCGTGGGCAATTGCAGGGGTTGGTGGTGTAAATATCATAATTAGTTTAATTACCATTGCTGAGTTTATTGTTTTGTTGTGTAAATATCATAATTATTTTCATATAATTTAGTTTTTCCATTTCAGTGTTGGTTGGCTGGGAGAAAAACAACCGATACAAAATCTGTAACACCTCGGAACAGCAGTTCATGTATGCAAAAGAAGGTATATTGATTAGGCCGGAAAAAAAAAATTACTTGTTTCCTATTACATGCTGGAAAAATACAGGGTAGGTAGGTAGGAAAAACATTTTATTTTGAAAAATAATTTTATTTATGGTTATTAAATAAAGGTGTTGACTACCGGTATCGAAAATAACCTCTGCATGTATAGAAATGCATTATGCAAACCAACAAGACCATTCATCACAGTGTTTTCCGTAGAAATGAAGTAAGGCATGGTAAAGTGACATTTTGGTGGCATATTTTATGTGCAGTTTTAAATATAAGGGCTTTTTATTTCATTATACAATTTTCAAAAGGACAAAAACCATATGGTCATTTTATTTTCTATATCTATTTCATAACTTAATTAAAAAAAGGAAATATGTAGTACTATTCACATAGGTGTGTTTAAAGGCTTCTTTTTACATGGGCAACTTATACATTTATAAAAGGCAAGGCATTTTGAGGGCATCATGGTGCTAACCTATCTGTGGGAGAATACATACAAAAGACCCCTTGCTGTTTAATAATAGGCAGAAGGTTTACTCTCATACTAACACTGAACTTCTGTACTGGTCCAGGACAGACTTGGTTGAACCTTAATTGGATAGAAACCAGTAAATAAGTTATAACAATTTCTTTTAATGAAATCTGAAAAGAAGGGTTCTATATTTATCTGTCCAACAATAACATTTAAAAAAATTTTTTTATGAATATTATCTTTCCTAGTGTATCTAAGAAATGGTAGTTACCAATTTTATAATTTGCAATGTTAGTTTTATTCTGTATGCATCCAGTATTAAAGTACACACTTGGTTTGAAGCAATCAATTGGTCCAATGAATAGAAATGCAGTACAAATGCTCAGGATGCTCAAACAAATGTTGAAAAGTAAAGTTTGTTTTATTTAACGACGCCACTAGAGCACATTGATTTTTATCTTTAATATCATCGGCTATTGGACGTCAAACACATGGTCATTCTGACACTGTTTTTAGAGGAAACCTGCGAAGTTCCCAGGTGACCACTTACAAAAAATAACGAAACGCATCGAGATCTTACTGACATATTTAATCATTTGATTTGGCAGTAACTCCATCAGTATCGGTAAACATCCCTCCCCTAGTTTATCAGAAGGTCACTAAATTTCTACAAGGCCAGTTTGTCGCTGGAGTAAATCATTAAATATAGTTATTATTATTATTATTATTATTATTATTAATCGGAACACCTCGCTACGCTAGATGTAGAGTAAATCAAAAAAGATCGCATATAATATTCGTGAAAACTATTTTCCGACTCTTCACCCAATATCTCACAAAAGTTACCGAACTTCAATTTGAAGGGAAGTAACTCCATCAATCAATTGTTAGAAAAAAACATTTCGTGGCTAATGGGTAAAAAGAAAGAAAGGGGGCAGTGGGATTAAAAAAAGAAGAAGAAAAAAGTTCAGAGACGAAAAAATAAAGCTTGTGAAAGGTTTGTTAGTAACACAACAGCGGTGTCTTTGGCTTCTAAGAATCCATGAAAATGTTCAAGATCTGGGGAGCCAAGTCCTAGCAGACCTTTGCCAGGAAAAGGCACGAAAAGCCAGAATAAGGATTTCTGTTCGGGATAAATAAAGAAGACTACGTAGCGTATCATTACTGTATGTTGAATGATCAGATAATTTTGGTAGAACCTTGAAAATTATGTCATCAAATTTTGCACTGATCTCCAACATTAAGTGTTTTGTGTTTAGACCCGTTTCTTACAAAATACATGTTCTATATCAGTGAAACTTGGTTTATATGCATGTTCATCTCAGTGCATTTTAAACAGTTCAGAAATTAAATACTAATAAAGAACTACAGTGTAACCCTATGACAAAGACACCCACAGGACCAAGTAGAAAGTCTAGTTTTAAAGAAGTTTAGTTCCGAACTGCTATTTAAAAAGGAATAGTGAAAAACGTCTAGAATTATGACAAATGACAAATTATTCCTTCACTGAATCAGTTTTTGTATGCACCTGGCCTGGTGCTTATAAAACTTTTAGAGTCTATAGAATAGAGACTCTAATAGTCTTAAGACTTTAACGTCATGGCAATGTCATACAAATTGCATACATATGACGTCATTTGAGATTGAGTCTGGTCTCTAAAAGTTTTATAAGCACTGGCTGTAATGCTTAATTCTGTGAAATTCATGTTTTTTTCAGACACGGACTGCTGCACTCGGCAGGTTTGCGGGACGGCGCGACCATTTGTGATGAACATCACGGATAACGACGGTCAGAACCTGATACAGCTTCACCGGCCGTTCCGTTGTCAAGGCAGCATGTTTTGGTGCTGCTGTCTACAGGAGATGGAGATCCATTCGCCGGCTGGGGTTCCCATAGCAACCATCAAGGAAATGTCAGTTGTTACAGTATATATTTTTTTGGAATGCACGAATAAAGTTATTTATCATCCATTAAAGGCTTTTGTAGGAGATATTGCTGGCACTATCGCTTCTTATAATCTTGATTGGTCAAATTTTAATCACATAACAATGTTTTGTTACGTCACTGTTTCTTTCAGCACTAGTGACATCACACCACTGCCGTTCTGCTAGTTAACGAGTCTACCGCTGACATTCAACCCACATTGACATTGTTCACAACTGTCACAAATGAAACGAATGATAATGGATGATAAAAAGAATACCCCCCTCGTGTTTTGTGATATCAAGCCTCGGATTTCATACTTATATCAAATCGTGTTGATAAATTATGATATCACAAGACACTCGGGTAGTATCCTCTGTATAAAAATTTTGGGGGTAAATTTATTGATGTAACACACACACAAATTGTATAAAATTGTGTAGTGTTGCGAAGCCATTTTATACTAAATTTGTGTCTGTTATAGCTGAACATTCGATTGAGTTTGAGATATAATGTTTTGATGTTATCATGTTTGTAGATTAATTAAATTTAGTGTTAATTTTCACGGGTTGAAACTAGGGTCTGTCCTTTCAACTAAACTTAGTGTTAACTTTCACTTTTTGAAACTAGGGTTATGTCCCTTTAACTAAACTTAGTGTTAATTTTCACGGGTTGAAACTAGGGTCTGTCCCTTTAACTAAACTTAGTGTTAATTTTCACGAGTTGAAATTAGAGTTATGTCCCTTTAATTTGGGCTTGTTTGTTTTGGGCACACTTAGTTTGGGCACGCCGTTTATCGCGTCAGATTTGGTGCCCTCTAAAACTGTGGCTGTGTTGTGTGTTTTAGTTGGACGTGTTGGACACCACGCTACAAAGTGTTTGACATGAACGGAACTCCGCTGTTCACCATCCTCGGTGAATGCTGCTACTGCAAATGCTGTTCCGACGTTATTTTCAAGGTATTTGTTTTTTCTCTGTTTATTTTTGTCTCGCCTTTACAAGATGCAATCTTGTCGTGTTTGCCAAATCGTGATGACGTCATCTTTAGTACCAACATTACACTAATGTAGAATATTTCTCACTGAGTAAATATGAAAAATATTTTCCTTGTTATGAGTGACTGCTGGGGTAATAAATAAGTATTATTTTTTCAGATGGCATCAACAAAAGTTTGCGGATGATCGTTTTGTTTTTCATATCCAGATGAACGTAAAAGAAATAACAGACAATACTTCTAAAACTTCATATTTTATTTTTAATTATTTTTGGTCCGTAAACAATAACACACATTAAGACAACTTGCCCATATAAAATGACGTCATCAGATATGACGTTCCCTGACGACATAATTTTTACATTCATCAAGAAACTCCCGTTGCTACGTCTGGACCAATGGGATGACGTTATGTTGTAATGAATGTCACAGAAATTTATTTCTTCTTGATTGTTTTCAGGTTTTCCATGGCGAAGATGAGTCGGTGGAGACTGGACAGATCATCAAACACTGGGGCGGCTGCAGGGAAGTGTTCGGAGGAGCTAACGACTTTTCTCTGCGTTGTGAGTTATTTTCATGGATTCCTAGTATTAATGCTCTACAGTCCTATAGGAGGGGACTATAGGTTTCATCTTCATCCTTCTGTCTGTCTGTCTGTCTGTCTGTCCGTCTGTCTGTCCTACATATTTTCCAGATGGTTTCTGCAGAAGGCTTTGAGATACTGAGCTGACATTTTGTGTATAGCTTTATTGTGTACTGTTACAGATCAAGTTTGACTTTCATGGCGATTTACTCATTTTTGACAGACTTATGGCCCTTGAACTTAGGAGATATGGAAAACAAATTCTGGACTTTGTTTTGCAATACCTGAAAATATTGAGGTGAAAACCGTATTGCGATATATTGCGATCTAAGAAACCGTATTGCAATAAAGTTGATATTATTTAAATTTAATATTTATGGGTGGGGTTTTTTTATAATGAAATCAGAAGGCATAAACTAAGTACATAAATCGAAATATTTGTAATATTGATTCCATCATAGACCTAAATGATTATATAAACCACAACATTTATTAGTAGCATAGACCTAAATGATTATATAAACCACAACATTTATTAGTAGCATAATGTTCTTCTTGGTCATTTTTATTTTTTAACACAATCCTAGAACACCAGTGTGACGGTGCAAACTATTTATAAATTGTCACATTCGGAAATCCTTACTGTCAGGCTTTTCCGTTGCAGCTCACTTGACACAGAAATGTATGTATTGAGTCGCAATGTTTCGGCAGATTGACTGAACCAGAGGTTATTGGCCAAGGTGTTTTGAACGATCGGCCGAAATGTTCCGAGTTCAGGGAAAAACAGTGAAGTGCAATTCTCACTTGTTGGTTTATTTCTTTATTTAAATGAACAATGAATAACAATGTATAAGTTACAAAACATTTATTTGTAATTATCATTAACTGGTTATTTTTATTGGACTTTTAACACATTTTGTTTAGAAGTTGGAACCAAGTAACCAACCTATCACTTCGTATGCCAACAAGTAAGCCGACTACGCTTGACGTGATTGTGACATTTCCTGTCATCACCAATTAATAAAATGATGGGGTTTTTCTTTGTTTATTTGTTTGCCTATTTCAAGTCATATAAGATGCAAAGAAAAAATAGTGTGTAAAAATCGCTATACGCAAAACTGTACCGTGGTTCGTATCGAGCTGATCAATTATAGCGATATACCGTTTTGTGTAGATGGGTAATTTTTTATGAACACGAAATGTATGTGCAATGGTTGATTCATGTATGTAATATTCACTCATTGTGTGTGTCTCGGAGCTTCTAACACTGTTACCAGCAACTGCTCTCATCACTCAGTTCCCCGGTAACAGAATCAGAAACAGGAAATGCATGTGCAATGGTTGATTCATGTATGTAATATTCACTCATTGTGTGTGTCTCGGAGCTTCTAACACTGTTACCAGCAACTGCTCTCATCACTCAGTTCCCCGGTAACAGAATCAGAAACACAAAATGCATGTACAATGGTTGATTCATGTATGTAATATTCACTCATTGTGTGTGTCTCGGAGCTTCTAACACTGTTACCAGCAACTGCTCTCATCACTCAGTTCCCCGGTAACAGAATCAGAAACACGCAATGGGTGTAACAGTATTTCTCCAAATATCCCAACCTGTACATATAGATCTCCCTGTATCGGGTAGTTTTCTACCCGAGTGGCTGGCTCTAGGGGTATTCAGGGAACAGGATCGTATATATTTATATTTACTATAAATCAATGTTAAATTCACTAGAAAGACAACAACACAAGTTTAGTTTCAAATATGTATTATATAATACCAGGTAAGTGTTACAGCACTTACATGGCCTATTAAAACCGGTGTCACACCACCTCTAGGCTGAGCACCACACGTAAACTTAATAACTTGGCAATTAGGGATATAGTTACCCCTCACAGTTAAACATCACCCAACCGTAGAATAATTAATTATTATCCTCAGTCTTCTCTACATCCAATATTCAGAGGACCTACAATTTACCAGGTCATGATACTAGGATTACCAGTTATAACTTATAGATATTATAACTATTAGTAACCTCTGGGTAAGAGATGCCTACAGTTTACTTTAGTTGGTCTGACTACCAGCTGTCCTTCCCACACTAAAACACAGTAAAACAAGAATACACATAATTATAATACTTGAATGCCACACAAAATACCTTTCAGTTACCACAGAGGAGTAAAGTATAGTTACCTATGTCCACTGGACTAGTAAAGTTCGCCCAGCGGACAGCGTTTCCACCGCCTCCTTGTTTGCCACCCGTCCCTATACAGAAAGAACTCCCAGCTTATAACCCCCGTTTCGGTGTTTGGCAGATGGGTCCCATCTTTGGCAGTCCTGTCATTTATGGATGAGTGGCGAAATAATGGCCACCCTACTTCTCTAAAACTATCAAAAATACAGATACCATCTACTAATATGGGGAACCTTCTTGGGTTAATTACTCTATGCAATGGCTTTCGATGATTAAAGTGCTACTCCAATTGTTTCAGACCCCGGTCAAAAGTTAATATGCAAACGGCTGTCTCCATCACAGTGTGGTTTAATAAGTTAGAATAATTAAATTTCCATTACATTCATTACAATTTAACATCATCCCATTGGTTCAGCCGTAGCAACAGGAGTTTGTTCATTTCTTTGTCAGGGAACGTCATACCTAATGACGTCACTTTATAGTGGTACTTTGTCTTACTGAGCGTTATTGTTTAAGAACCGAAAAATAATTCACAATAAAATATGAACCTTTAGTGCTATTATTAGTAAGTATGATTCAAATTAAAATATAAATATTGTCTGTTATTTTCTTTACGTTCATCTGGGTATGAAAAAAAAAGTTCATCTGCAAACTTATGTGAGAATGGCTTTTTTTTTTTCATACTCAGATGAACGTAAAGGAAATAAGAGATAATCGTTAATTGGTATGAGTTTAAAATGTGTTATGCCTTGTAGATACGTGACAGTAGATGACAGACATAGCAGTATTATCATGAAATGCACTTGTGTGTGTGTGTATATATATATATATATATATATATATATATATATATATATATATATACCGGCATGTGGGAAGCACAAATAAAAGATCCCTTGCTGCTAATAGGAAAGAGTAGCCCATGAAGTGGCGACAGCAGGTTTCCTCTCAAAATTTGTGTGGTCCTTAACCATATGTCTGACGCCATATAACCGTAAATAAAATGTGTTGAGTGCGTCGTTAAATAAAACCTTTCTTTCCATATAACTGTAGGCAAAATGTGTCATTAAATAAAACATTCCTTTTTTTCTTTTTACAATATAACATTGTATAATGCACTGCTAAATGTGTAATAAACAGATTCACTTCTCGTTTATTTCAGTCCCATCTGGCATGGATGTTTTGACGAAGGCAATTCTTCTTGGAGCAACATTTCTCATCGACTTCAATTACTTTGAGTACAGCAGGAATTGAGTAATGTTAATCTGCAGTGTTGAAACAATATTCTATAAAAAAAAATTCTGATAATTGTGTAGTGTTAATATGCAGTGTTGAAACAATATTCTAAACAACAAATTCTGGTAATTGTGTAGTGTTAATATACAGTATTGAAACAATATTCTAAACAACATTCTGGTAATTGTGTAGTGTTAATATGCAGTGTTGAAACAATATTCTAAACAACAAATTCTGGTAATTGTGTAGTGTTAATCTAAAGTGTTGAAACAATATTCTATAAAAAAAAAATTTAGATACCACTTCCACTTGAACAAAGCCAATTTTGAAAAGACATAACCAGCCCATTTTCACAAAATTGTTTTTAAACATCAACAAAGGTTACATATTATTGATTAAACCAAAAGGATAGCAAACAACAATAGTTAGTTAGCTTGCACATTACTGCAATTTTCTACTAAATCAATGTGTGTAAACTGCATATTGTTAATATTCGTCAAAAACATTATTTCAGCTGATCCAACAACTTAAGCTTATTAGTTTTTTTGGTTGGTTATTTTTTGTGCTTTTTTTTTGTTTTTTGGAGGGGGTGGGGGGGGGGAGGGAGTATGTGTGCTTAGTTTTGGTTGGGTTTTTGTATACTTTTTTTTGGTAATATTTTTTTTTTAATGAGGTCACTATTTAAAGTTCTATGTTGTTAATATGTTGCTATTGTGTTATGATTTATAGTACATATATACGTTTAAATTAACTGTTCAAAATAGTGCCGGGTAATGTTTATGGTGCTCAGCTGAGATCTGCATATAAAGAATTATTTATTGACAAAGTGACCTTGAGATAAATGCCAATGTGATAGCAAGATTGATTTTATACAGTATGTTGGTTTTTTTATTTTATTTGTTTGTTTGTTTTGTTTGTTTGTTTGTTTGTGTGGGTTTTTTCCACGTATGGCAGACACAATCTGGTTATATACCCTGTACAGTGTCGCTTTTTTCTGCAGTGTTAAGCATAATGTTGATATTTTTATTCCTTTTTATACTGTTCATAATCCATTATGGGTTTCGCGATCCACCATCACTTAACACAAGGCAAACGGATCTGTTTTTACACATTTTAATTAACCAGATACCTTAATATTTTAATTTTATAACCCCCTTTTGGGTGCCTTAAATGTTTTTCGATATTTTATTTATTACAATATCTCTGTATATGAGAATTGGTTGGTAAAAAAAAGTTCAATGCTTCACATTCAGAATTGGCCATGTTAGTTAATTTGACTATATAAAGCAAATTCTTTCATGAACAGTTTTATACTCAGGTGTAAATTAAGCTTTAATTTAACATGAGTGGTGAATGTAAATTCATTTGTATGAAAGAATATGGAATAGAATTCCTACATTACAGTCAAATAACTGACCATCCATAGACCAAAAATATAACTGCTTGGAACCGATGCTTGATATCACTACTGTCGTAATGATAAATCTTGCTACAACTAGAGAAAATCATTATAAAATTTGTTTTCTATTACGGTAATGTCTTTTTGTTTTGGTGGGATACTTAACTTTATTCCAAGCATAAAGCATGTTTGACATGACACATCAGGACTAATGTCAGATGTCGGTCCCAAACGGTGACAGCCAATCATCAGGACTAATGTCAGATATCGGTCCCAAACGGTGACAGCCAATCATCAGGACTAATGTCAGATATCGGTCCCAAACAGTGACAGCCAATCATCAGGGCTAGCTCTGGCACTCACCAAATTCACCGGTTGTGAATTTCAAGAACAGTTGGCAAATTTTATTTTTAATTTGGCAAAATAATTTTATGAAATAACGGATATTTTTGTTTTAAAATAAGTGGATTTCAAGTTTAGTAGATAATTTGGTGAAACTTTCTGTTGACCCAGAGTTAGCCCCAAATCATTAATATGTAGCCGTTATGAAAGTCTGTCCACTTTGTATATTTTATTTATAGATTTCCGTGCACTGTACAATGACGTAGAAACCATTGCCGTAAGCCTTTGCTCAACTTTTCCCCATAATCTATTATGGGTTTCGTAATCCACCATCACTTAACACAAGTCAAACGGATCCGTTTTTACAAATTTTAATCATCCAGATACCTCAATTTTATTTAATTTTAATTTTATAAGCCCCTTTTGGGTGCCTTAAATGTTTTTCAGTATTTTATTTTTTGCAATCTCTCTATATATAGCTTAGAGATTATTTTTAGCATTACGTCTCATCATATATATGTACCAGCATTTGTTTTTTATTGTTATGGTTTATATTTTTAAATATATCATATACATATATATATACTAGTATTAAAATAAATGTAATTGGCGGATCCAAGGTAAAAGCAAGCATGGGTGACATTGCTAAGGCTGTGGTGCTGATAGACAGGGAGAGAGGTGGATAGAAAATTTGAATATGATGCCTATTGTCACATTCATTTTAACTTACTTTCGTGCTTATATCCAATTAAGGTTCAAGCACCCTGTCCTGGGCACACACCTCAGCTATCTGGGCTGTCTGTCCAGGACAGTGGGTTAGTTGTTAGTTGGTTAGTGGTTAGTGAGAGAGAAGAGGGTGTAATGGCCTTACACCTACCCATTGAATCGTTAAAACTCTCTCTAGATTGGAGCCAGTACCCGGCTGCGAACCCTGTACCTACCAGCCTGTAGTCCGATGGTATAACCACTGCACCACTGAGGCCGGAGTATTGTCACAGCAGAGGATAATGCCTATATGAACAAAAAAGAATAAGATTTCATCTTTCTATTAAATGAAGTTATCAAAGTAACAATGTTATAATTCTTTGCATATTAAATAGTTTTATTGACTCTCTTAGTTATTGTAATAGATGTATATTCAGAGGCTTGAAGTAACAAATGTATTAGGGTTTGTGTGCTGTCAATTATATTGTCATTTGTGATGTTACGTCACATTGTTATAAAGTGACGCCATATTGAGGTATGATGTTAAGTTAGTTATTTAAGTTTTAAAAGTAAACTTTTCAAGTGTTGGTCGAACAAATGAGTATTTACAATTTTCCGGACTGTGACAGTGTTACGTCTCAAGGATTACGACCCCAAATTTTTTCTAAGGGGAGGGAAAGGGGGTGCCAGGACTCGTGAGTCTCTCCTTGGATCCATGCCTACAGTTAACCTATAAAACTTCTTATTTGTATTTTACTTTTTGAAATGATACATTTTTTAAACAGTATACATGTATATAACTTCATAATTTAACATGGACTATATATTATATTTTATAATTTACTAGTAATAAATGTGGTGTTGTCAATACTGGTTGATTCTTTCTGTTCATTCATTCACTTCTTCATACATTTAAAATTATTTTTATGCTTGAATCTGATTACGGTTCCTGGGCACTGTTTGTCTATGACAGTGGGTTAATGATTAGATTTTGGTGGTTAGTGAGAAAGAAGTCGGTGTAGCCCAGTGGTAAAGTGCATGCTTGATGCACTGTCGGTCTATGATCGATCCCCATTGGTGGGCCCATTAGGCTATTTCTCGCTCTAGCCAATGCACCACGACTAATACATCAAAGGCTGTGGTATGTGTTAGCTGTCCTGTCTATGGAATTGTGCATATAAAAGATCCCATGCTTCTAATGGAAAAAATGTAGCGGGTTTCCTCTCTAAGACTATATGTCTAAATTACCAAATGTTTGACATCCAGCAGCCGATGATTCATTATCAATGTGCTCTAGTGGTATCTTTAAACAAAAGAAAGTTCTTCTCTCCCTTGCCAGGTGGCCCAAATAGACAGCCCAGTGAATCTTAACATGAAAATAAGAAAAAAGCATTTATTGTCAATGGCAGATATATTAAAGGCTGTGGTATGTGCTGTCCTGTTTTTGGGAAAGTGCATATAACAGATTCCTTGCTACTAATGGAAAAATATAGCAGGTTCTTCTGAAAACTACGTGTCAGAATTACCATAGGTTTGACATCCAATAACTGATGATTAATCAATGTACTCTAGTGCTGTCATTAAACAAATGAAGCTTTCATTCTCAAGGTCTAGCGTAATGCACGATATTGCCCTTTGTTTGCTTTCATGACAAGTTCCATAAACCAATAATGGATCGTTTTGCATTGTGTTGAAACTACATCACAGCCAGTTGATGGAACGGTCATTAAGAGGTCAGTGCAGTGATATCGAGTATGACAGGCTTGACCAACATCTAGGTGGTAAATAAAAGTGAAATTGCAAATATTAAAAATGTCTACATGTAACCCTTGCTACATGTATGTATGGGGAAAGTTTAGATGAAATGAGATCGCTTTACACTGTCTATTCCCTCACCCCCAGCCAGCCGTCATTAGTTGAGGCTATTTACACAACATATACTTATAGGATATCAAACAAGCTTCCATTTCGTATCGTGTTTATGTCCCGAGTGAAATAAGTTTCAATTGTCTGAATTTCAGCGTCTTTATGAACCATCTCATTTCAGTTAGTGCTCCACAACTGGTGTAACAAAGGCTGTGGCATGTACACAGCATATACTTATAAGATATTAAACAAGCTTCCATGTCCCGAGTGAAATAATTTTCAATTGTCTGAATTTCAACGAGTGACAATGAAAATTATTTCACAAGGGACATAAACATGATACGAAATAGTAGCAAGTTTAATACCCTATTTATTACACATAATCGATCTTAATTTATATCACTCAACTTGTTTGGTTGGGCGTTCATGTAAGGGTGTAGTGCACCAATCGATGATGTCACCATGTGACTTTGAAGTGTTACGTTCCACTTGACATTCTAGTACATGTATTTCAAAGATATGTACCAAGATATTTCGAACCATATGGGTAATAAATATTATTATGTTATAATGTGTAATCGGTATCTTTATGAGCAATCTCGTTCCAGTCAGTGCTCCACAACTGGTGTAAGAAACGCTGTGGTATGTACTATCATGTCTATGGGATGGTGCATATAAAAGATCCTTTGCTGCTAATCGAAAAGAATAACCAATGAAGTGGGTTTCCTCTCTCAATATCTGTGTGGTCCTTAACCATATGTCCGACGCCATTTCTTTCCTTCCTTTAGGAGCAAATGTTTTATTTTAAAACGGTAGACATTTTGTTTCTTTTCTAAGTGTAAATTTCTCCAAATGGTTCAGTTAAATTACCAGGGACAACCAGCATTTTTCTTTCTAAATTAAATTTTCATGCTTATATCCAAATAAGATTTATACACACTGAAATATCTGGGCTGTCTAAGATATTATGTTAATTATTAGTGGTTAGAGAAATGAAAAATGAGGTAAGTAGTTTTGCACCTACCCATCGAGTAATTAAAAATCAACTTTTATGTGGGGGTCGGTACCGGGATGTGAACCCTGTACCTAGCAGCCTCAAGTCTGACAGCTTAACCAGTACATCACAGAGGCATATCATTCTGTCTGTAAACGGATTTCATCTTAACCAGTACATCACAGAGGCATATCATTCTGTCTGTAAACGGATTTCATCTTAACCAGTACATCACAGAGGCATATCATTCTGTCTGTAAACTGATTTCATTTCATTTCATCTTATTTTCGTGCTTATATCCAATTAATATTCAAGCACGCTGTCCTGGGCACACACCTCAGCTATCTGGTAGTCCAGGTAGTTATGTTCAATTTTTGATGCTTGCTGTCCTTTTTGCTCAAGTTGATGAAATTTTGGCAGTATGTTCCCATGACCAGCCTGAATAAAAAATCCATTGGTAACATTTTTTTCGGTCATCGAATCACGGCAGCCATCTTGAAATTCAAAATGGCGATGATTTGTCCAAAAATCGATAACTTATAGGTACTTGGTTATAACATGGCCAATTGTCATGCTAGAATGATTATTTACCACTCAAATTAAAGCATTTTAAGTCTTCTACATGATCAAATATGAAGTATTTACAAAATCTGAATATACGACCTACCAGGGGGTTCAAATGTTTCAATGGTCCTTTTACCCCCAAAATAAGGCCTTGTTTCAAAATAACCCCTGTATCACATTAATTTTTTCATTTGTGGCCTGTTTTAAGCATTGGTTACTTTGGAGACATAGACAGGTAGTTTTTGAGAAATTTTGAGTATGATAGATTAATTAGGGAGTTAGTACTGGGGGTACCAATATGTACCCCCTTTTTGTCACACTGTGAAATCAGTCCTTTTCTAACAACACATCTGTCACTAAGAATAAAACCCTTTAAAATGCTCAATATTTGAACTTGATAAATTACCCACCCAAAGTGAAGGAATGTACCTTCTATACAAAATATTAAAAAGGGGGGTGGGTGGGGGTAGGGGTGGGGCTATCATGACCTTTCACACTCCCAATTCCATAAGCAATAGAACATCATTGGGTCATTTTGAGGAATCAAACTTTTTAACTTAATTTAGATATGCTGATTCCAAATATATCAGTTACCAATGTCAATTTTGAATTTTAGACCTTCTAAAATACAAAACAAAATGGCCGCCAAAACATAGTTATGTAAATTGTTATTGGTGTTTGCATATCTGTTTGTGAAATTAGGAATGAAGAACAACCTAAATAAAATATATCCATTGGTAACATTTCTTCTACATCCATCTTGAAATTCAAACACTTATTTAGACATCCGTCTTGAAATTCAAAATGGCTGCTATTTTTTATCAATTTGTCATATATCTTTGCTTCTAGAAAACATAAAAACAAACGTTTAGTCTCTACAAGTACCTTTTTGATGTCAAGGAATTCAAATAGTGTATAATTAATGACTTTGCTACTTTAGATTTTGAGCTATTTGTGAAATAAAGGCACATACCTGTACAAATTGGTGTGACTTTTCATTAATGTTGAACTGTTCATAACATTAGGAAAGTTTTTGTGTGTGAATAAACGAACAAAAACACATGTGTTTCAATTGTACATTAGGCATCAACTTCATCAGTAACAGTATGTGTATTACAACAGTCCTCGTCAGCTTCACACTTACACAACTCTGTGCATTCAAGATTGTGTCCATCCCATCTATAATAAGGTACCTTGTGTCACTGTTTGGACATGCAGAGTTTGTCTGTGGTGTTGCATCCATGAGAGCCATGACAAGATCGCTTTTACCTTTGCAAGGATTCAGGGTACCATCAGCTTTCATAATGATGTGGTTAACACTGAAACTCATGTTGGGATATAGCAGCCTGTAAATCAAGATTACGGTCTGACTTGGCAATGACTAATAGTCTAGAGAACAGTGATGTTGATCTCAGCTGATTATCCTTGGTGTTGCTTTTCAAAGTTATTTTTTTATGAAGATCATCCCAGTTTAAAAACTTCACTTTGGACATACGATCCCATAAATTCACCTTGCCAGATATTCGGTCTTCATGAAATTATGCAGTTGGTTGCTTTGGTTACTGAACAGACTGTGTGGCTGCAGGCATACTTTAAAACAGTTTTACTCTTTCTTCTTGGTGTGCAACTGTGGCAGCAGAATGATGATGGTGACAACTGGTATCTACAGCAAGTGTGGCTCCAAACATTTCCTGTGCTTCCTTAGAGAGCTGGCCCAGTACTGGAGCTGTCAAACAATATCTAAGAAGAGTGGCTGGCTTGTTTGTGATACCTCGAAGTCCCCCTTCTCCTTTAAGGATTTTGTTGTCATGCTCTTGAGCGTGATCTACTCCGATGCTTGTGAAAGGAATTGGCTTCTTTGTTATGGCAAACTCTCCAGCCAGCAGTCTCTTCCACACAGCAGGATCTTCTTTTTCAGAGGCATATGTTCGTGCTATGAATTCAAGAATGTTCTGAGCGTAATCGTCTGTTATAGGTAAAGAAATACGTTGTCAGATTTTCCAAGGAGGCAAGGTACAAGAAGAGATCTGGCTGCTTCACAGAACGATGAAAGTTTAGAAGTGCTAGCACTTGACGCATGTACATTCGAATCCAACTGTACATGGGGTAGATAGAACGTCGCCTGTCAAAATCGTTTAACTTCATCTCTAAATTCATGTTTTCAATGTCAATCAACATCTTCTGGTAAGCTTGTTTGATTCCGATCTTCCTATCAACATCATTTTTGATATTGAATGCTTCAGCCAGCTCCTTGACACTGTTTATTAAGACTTCTTGTAATTCAGGCTTCTCATTAAAAACTCTTCAAGCCACAGGTCAGCTAATGCTTGCAGGGTTACTTCATGTGCTGCTACAGCATGATTATAGTGGGTCCCATTGATGATTTGATTGACAATCACTTGACTGTACATTCCAGATCTGAACCAGGCTTCATCTATGCCACTGCCTTCGATTGTTTTTCCTAGACATCTGATAGCATACAAACTAATGTGGAATGCACCAGGTAGCAACCACCATTTACCCCTGTACTTCTCATCCAAGTATTCTAGTTTGCGGGCTCTCTTGTAAAGATCCATGTCAAAGGTTACCATGACCTTACTTGAATTGTCAGGACAAGTGATCTTGTTCAGTTGATACACATTCTCTAGTACTGTCACAAGTGTAGCCCATTCATAAGCAGGAGCATTGATAATAGGCAACGAATGGCTGCTGTCTAGTGAAAGGTCCTCTGACTGATCTGTGTGTATCATCGAGTTGTATGCACGCCAAACAGGTATGGGTTGGGAATGTTTTGATCCTTCGGTGTTTTGCTCTAGATATGTATCAGGCTGAAGATTGATACTTTCAGTCTCTGCTAACAAGCCTTCTGAAGCTTCACTAGGTGTTGCCATTTCGGAGGTCTGTATTCTTAAACATTGTATATACTGAGATATCAACCAGAGTAGGTCAGTTGTTTGAGCATTTGCCACTTCTTTGGAATGTTGTCCAAGTTTATAATCTTCATAATGTGGACTTAAACATGGCTTTGGATTTCCATGTATAATGCATGGCTCCAGGTGTAGAACTGTGGGAGGGACATCTTTCAACAAGTCACTGTTGTTACCAACCAATTCAACCTGCTCTGATACAGTGTCCTACGGAATTCCAGGTAATGTTCGTTGATAAACAGACGTGGCTGTTCCATGAAATGAATCCCGACTGTCATATGTATCAACTTTCATGTCAACATTGTCAGAAGATGCCCTTACTGGGATACCTTTGATTAATCCAGGAGGTATGTAGATGCCATCATGTTTTCTCATAGTTTCCAGAACACTGTTGGTAATCTGACCAGTAATCTCCCAGACACGGTAGTATGAGATACCTACAGCAGCAGCATTCATTAATGTGAGATCACTCTTGCTACGATGCATATGATAATTAAAGAGGGACAGTGCCACAGCTGGTGGTGTTTCATGAACAGTCCGGACAGTGGATGAAGCTGATACTACTTTGTAGTTGACTTGGCGATCTGATTTCATATTTTTAAGAATATGCTGAGATATGATATTAGCAGAATGTTCAACATCTTCCTAACACTGTTCAGAACGTACTGCCTTATTTGGACCCTGTAACACCCACCGAATGAAAACAAGCAACTCTGGTGGAACTCCTGCCGCATTGAGCAAATTTGTTAATGATTCATGAGTTCCATGTCCTTGAGCATCTGCAGCTGCATTAATGGCTGATTTCCTGGCATCTGAAGAATGAATATTAGATGGTTTATTTCCATATGATGTAGTAATCACAACGTTGTTGACATTTTCCATGATTTTTTTCTTTAGAATTTTTGTGGTTTGTTTCACATTTTCAATTTTATACTCCAGTAATGCTTCTTGATAAATCTGATGAATCTCTGGCATGCTCATATAAAGACCTTCATCTATTTTCTGTTGAATGATTGAGAAGAACAGTCTCTATGCCAACTAGCTTGATTTGATTTAAGTTCATTAGCCATAAATGTACTTAACCTTTGACTTATACAAATATAATAAGAATTCCCATATTCAGCTTTTTGGTGTACACAGCGTATAATATTTTCATATGCCGAATCATTGAAAGTTCTATATAGAGTGTCTACTAGCTTTTCGTTTGTTTCAGACTGGCATAGCAAACACAGGGTAAAATCTGTTGGCCGTTTCTTCAGTGGAGGCTCTTCAGGTGATGCCATATTCTGAAACAGAAAAATAAAACACTATTTAGTTGTAACTCACTCAAAAACGACATGTTCTAAACTGAAATGTATTTGGCCTGGAGAAAGTTAACCAAGATTAAAATGTAACAAATACTAAATAAAACATTCTATGGAACTATCGTAAATGTATAATTTGTAAATTAAAAGAAAAATAGTTAATTAAAATAGTTCACCTGGGGGCTGTTTCTTAATAATGATGCCTGTTTAGAAAGTATTATTTTTTCAATAAGTTTGTGTTGAGGGAAATTCCAAATACCGTAGGTGATTATTAAAATAAATAGTTTATTGCTTTATTCACGGTTTATTATTGTTTGATATTTCTATCAATGTATCAGGTTGCAATTAATCTTATAGCAAATTTCAAGACCTGTAAGCATTCATTTATCCAAATTAATGGTAAGATACTGGCTGTTACTTTTGATTATTTTGAAATTGTGCACTTCCTGTGGGACATGGGTATGTGCGCAACAAATGCAGTGATCGGTTATAAAGTACCTATTAGGACATGAAAATGACAGCCAGATTTAACATTACATAAAAAATGGGCACGGAAAATTAATTATATCATTTCTAAAAAAAATGTTATATATAAATGTATCATTAATATGTTGTTATGCCAAAAAAATGTATTGGTTCATAATAATCGCTTAAAATTTAGGGCAGGAAAGACATCAATCAATGGCATATTTGAATTCTGTGACCTGAGACCATATATATCTAGAAAAACAATTTACTGTTTTTATGATAATATGGAGTTTGAGAGCCAAAAGAAAATGTATTTAAAATTGCCGCCATTTTGAATTTCAAGATGGTTGCCAAACCAGTGTAATAATGCCCTACATTTATTACAGTTATCTAACATGTCAAAAATGTTAAATCCAAATTAAAAAAAAAAAATTTTTCTATATTTTTCAGGAGCTGAGATATGTAAAAATTATATTCTAGTATGCCGCCATGTAAATTTCAAGATTGCTGCCTTGAGTGTCTAACACGAGTTTCTCATTATAAAAGGAAAATTCTCACCTCACAAGGTGAATATCCAAAAAAAAAATTATGTGTCTTTGTGCAAATGAAACTGAAATATATGTACAGTTATATGACACACAGTTTTGATGCCATTTTGAATATATAAGATGGCTGCCACTATCGGAAACCGAATTTTGTATTTTTTACCAATGGATTTGGATGTCATGACTGAAATTACGGAAAAAACTAAATGAAAAAATCCACTTGAGCAAAAAAAGGCTAGCAAAATTGATGGAAACTAATATTTTTATGGGCTGTCAGTCCAGATAGTGAGTTATTTGTAGTGGATAGTGAGAGAAAAGACCAACAATGATCTTACCCATCCATTAGTCATTAAAACTCACTTTGGGTGGATGACCATCTCTGTGCTGCGATGACCTAGTACCTAACAATGCCTTAGTTTTCCGATGGCTATAACTACATCTATCCACCGTGTATTATTTTCTTCATAATGAAGCCAGTACAGCTTTGCTCAGTGTTGGAGCCAGTGCTCAAACTGACTTCATACCAAGTTTACCAAACTCGGTTGCTAGACTTTAAGGCTCATACACAGAATTCCGGGTGACAGTTCATTCATCACGGTCCACTATAGTTCCTAATTGGGACACATTTATGGGTCACATATTCAACACATTTTATTTATGGTTATATGGAATTACAAACAATAAGGACCACACAGATATTAATGGTAACCTTCTGGCTGTATTTTGCCCATGTTATTGACTACTATTTTCGATTAGCACCTTTTGGGGAGATGGGTTTATAGCGCAGTATCCCGGAGTGAATCGGTTAATGAACCACCTATTCGGACCTTTGTTACAGCCAGTTTGCGGAGTATAGCAAAAAACTGAGAAAATGTTCTATGGACTTTTGGAGTGAAAATAAATGCTTATAGAATGTATCGGTTTGCATGGCGAGTTGTTAGTGCCAACGAGAACCCGTTCTATGGGCATCTTCGCTTGAAGTTGGACAGTGAAAACAGATTTTCAAAAGCAGATGACATCTGTGTAGTGAGACCTCGAGGGAAAATCCTCCAAATACCGTTTATTGATTATTAAAATAAATAGTTTATTGCTTTATTCAAGTTTTTTATTTCTTTGATATTTTATCAATGTATCAGCTTGCAATTAATCATATACACAAGTTTCACTTACTGTAAGCATTCATTTATCCAAATTCCTTCATAATGATACTGTTGTTTACTTCTTGATTCACCAGAAATGGCACTTCCTGTACTACTAGTGTCAGGGACAAATGCAGATTTTATAAAGTAGCCTAGGCATGAAAATGACACTAGTTTAACATTACATATTTGTGGGCATAAATTAATTATATCATTTCTAACAAAAAATTGTAATAGATATAAAATATCATTAATCAGGTATTCAAAAAAATGTATTGGTTCATAATTAATTTTTTAAAATTTAGAGGAGGAAAGACATCAATAATGCAATATTTGAATTTGTGTGACCTGAAAAATATATATCTAGAAAAACAATTTCTTTTTATGATAACCTGGAGCTGAGATATAAGACAATTATATTTAAAATTGCCGCCATTTTGAATTTCAAGATGGTTGCCAAACCATCAATAATGCAGTACATTTATTACAGTTATCTAACCTCAAAAATGTAAAATCCAAAAAAAAAAAAAAATGTTTCTATGATAATCAGGAGCTGAGATATGTAACAATTATATTAAAATTGCCGCCATTTTGAATTTCAAGATGGCTGCCTTGACATGACTACTACGAAACATATATTTGAATATTCTCACCTCATAAATGAACACTTTAAAAAAAAAATTATGTGTCTGTGATAAACAGAAACTGAAATATATGACAGTTATATTAAAAGAGTCGCCATTTTGAATATCAAGATGGCTGCCATGATCGGATGACCGAATTTTTTTTTTTACCAATGGATTTTTATGTCATGACACCCTTACGGAGGTAACTAAATGAAAAAATCCAACTTGAGCAAAAAAGGCAGCAAATTTACATAACTAACTGGACTATGGGCTGTCAGTCCAGGATAGTGAGTTATTTGTTAGTGGATAGTGAGAGAAAAGATGGTGTAATGATCTTACACCCATCCATTGAGTCATTAAAACTCACTCTGGGTGGAAGCCGGTTCTGGGCTGCGAACCTAGTACCTTCCAGCCTTATGTCCGATGGCTTAACTACGACACCACCGAGGCCGGTATTTTCTTCCATGAAGCCATTACAATTTGCTCAGTGTTGGGAGCCAGTGCTCGTCTGCAAACCCCAAACCTACCAGACTCTTTGCAGACTTAGAGCTATAAATTCAAAGAGTTTGTAAGGAAGGGAAGGAAATGGTTTATTTAACGACGCACTCAACACATTTTATTTATGGTTATATGGCGTCGGACATATGGTCAAGGACCACACAGATATTGAGAGGGGAAACCCGCTGTCGCCACTTCATGGACTACTCTTTTCGATTAGCAGCAAGAGATCTTTTATATGCACTATCCCACAGGCAGGATAATACGTACCACAGCCTTTGTTACACCAGTTGTGGAGCACTGGCTGGAACGAGAAATGGTCCTATGGACTCACCGACGGGGATCGATTCTAGATTGATCGGGCAGCAGGCGAGTGCTGTACCACTGAACTACATCCCACCCCCGATGAAGACATGAAAACGAGATTTTAAAAAGCAAGACAACAATGGCATGACGCTTGCCTCGTCTGGAATTTCCTCAGAGATTTATTTTATTTTTATCATGACACTGATATTTATTTTACAGGTCCGGGTTTGCCTCTGTGTTTTTTCGTCTCTGGCTACGCCACAAAGACGGGTACACTTTAAATACGAAAATACCATCTTATAAATTCTTATTCTGTTTCTGAAAAATCGCCATGGTCGAAAACATCTTTAAGACTCGTATAGATTGGATGCGGCGCGTACGTGCGGTCAGGGATAAATCATAAATCGAAATACTGAACACTAGTTTCAGTGAGAACGTCTGGACTGGATTCGTGTGTCTGCAAAATGCGTGCGGCCAACCGCAATGAAATAATCGTATCTAGATTGACAATAAACAACACTAATATCCTGAAAACCTTTCTGAGCGTAGTTATTTTTTTAATTTCCCCGAGTTTTATCCCAGCCCACCCAACCCCACTATATAGATCTTGTTTGGAGCTCGGTTTATTTGCCTTTGACAAACTCATATTAGCCTAGCTACCTGCCCCATTGAAGCAACCAGTAACGTATTACGTCCCTGGGACTGGTGCCCCACTCGGCTGCAGGGCTGATAGCAGCTCGTGGCTAAGGGGTCTGCGGGCTGTGGTTGTCGCTGTCGGGGCGTTTTGTTCGTAGGAGCCGTTGTGAGACGTCTTGAGACGTGGCTTCCTTTTTTTTCGAATTTTGAGCCACCCCCCACCCCTACCGCCCCCCCCCCCCATCCCACCCCACTTTTATTTGGCTATTTCTCGTTCCAGCCAGTGCACCACGACTGGTATATCAAAGGCCGTGGTATGTACGCACTGTCGGTGGGATGGTGCATATAAAAGATCCCTTGCTGCTAATCGAAAAGAGTAGCCCATGAAGTGGCGACAGCGGGTTTTCTCTCTCAATATCTGTGTGGCCCTTAACCATATAACCGTAAATAAAATGTGTTCTGTGCGTCGTTAAATAAAACATTTCTTTCTTTCCATCGGAATTTACCGAATTCAAGCGAACAGGCGTTCGAAGGTTTTCGTTATTTGTCCGTAGTATATTTCCATCACTAGTTGGACTTGTTTGGGTGTTGTTCATATTTTAAACAATAACAAACGTAAGAAAAAATCTCTAGATTTTGACCATGTCGGCGGTCGTTACTCAGCCACAGGCCGGGGAGAAGGGTCAGGAATTCGCTATGATGACCGCACCACCCCCAACAGTCGTCGTTCCAGCCGGTCTCCCGCCGGGTTTGGCGTATCTTGGGGCTATTGAAGAAGTACGGGTACATCAACAAATGGAACTGATTGAAGGTAAACTGCGTCTAAAAATAGCACCGACCGCGCCCGACAGTCGCTTTGATCTAGTTTTGAGGTGTTGAAATCCGTGTCATTTATTGTGACACGAAACAACATTTGACATGTAATACAATATTTTCACAAAATATTATTTTAATGTATGGGAGAGCGGGGATGGTTCGGACAGAGGGATGGTCTGGACATCCTCTCTTCCTCTTAAATGACAGCTAATACAAGGAACCTGATTGGCTGAAAACATCTCCAAGAAGTTGTCTTAACACCATGTTTTAAAAGAAGTAAAGAGTGGCATTTATTTAGGTGAGTATGGATTTTGTTGATTTTTCACAACTTTGATGTATTTTTTTATTCCAAGAAAGTAACTGTTTGTTAGCTAAGTATTTCAGGAACATACAAATATCATATAATATGTTGACTAAGATACATTTACACATATTTAGCATGCAACATTGATGTCATTACACCGTGATATTTGTGTGTGCCTCCATTTTTATATGATGGAGTATCCTGGGGTAGTTCCGGACAGATGGACGAACCTACCCCTTTGGTGTCCAAACCATCCCTCATTGTGCATTGGTTTGTTTCACACTGTACTACTGTTGTAATAAATGATGTGGTATGTACCGTGCTGTCTGAGGGATGGTACTTTCAACAAAAACTTTGTTGCTAATAAAAAAATAGTAACCCATGGCAAGGTGGCAGTTGGTTAATTCTCTCATGCATTACCCATGGGAAAGTCAGATCTAATTAAACTGTAGGCCTAATTAAAACGTGCAGTGTATCATTAAATAATACATTTCTATCTGTCTTTTACAGCATTCTGTCACATACTGATGTTTGAAAAATAATGCCCAGAGGGTATAAAAGGAAAACCCAAAGGGTTATTATCCCTGGAAATATGATATTGCTGTTTATCCTAAAGCTCCCAATAGAAAGAAAAAGAACCAAAGGGTTATTATCCCTGGAAATATGATATTGCTGTTTATCCTAAAGCTCCCAATAGAAAGAAAAAGAACCAAAGGGGACGAAAGCGCGGTAAATGCATTATTGCAACAGACACACCAGAAAGGAATGCAATAGAAGAATTGAGGAATAAAAAGTTAAAGAAGAAGTGCCTATTCCAAAAGAAGAAAAAATGTGATGATCATGATAGCAACATTGTTGATGATGAATCGGAATACTCTGATGAGGATTTTACAGTACCACTGGATGACACGCCAATTGACAGGGATCCACACATTGAGGAGTTTGTTCTAGTTGAATTTGATAATGTACACTACATTGGGCAGATAACTAGCAACAAAAATGAAGTCAATGACTTTGACATTTCTTATTTGAGAAAATCAGCAAAAGTTCTTGATTCTTTCATTTTCCCAAATGTTAAAGATCTAGCAGCTGTAAGTATAAACCAAATAAAAAAGCCAAAACCATTAACTGTAGCCAATAAAAGACTTAGTGGATACCTGAAATTTGGTGTGTCATTCAGTGGACTAAACATTCGTTGAAATAACAGGTTTCGTGAAATGACTATGAGACTTCCAAGCTATAATTGATGTTTCGTTTTATGAACATTCACATACTGAAAAGTTGAAAATCATCTCAGTAATGTTCATTTCTAGATTATCACACATTATGTACTAAGTTTTCATTAAAATTTTCATTGGAGATCAAATTAGATGCTGTTGCATAAAAATGTTTCTTTACAAATTACCATTAAATTATACAGATTAAATCTCATTTTTAATACGGGGGTGAAAACAAAATGCTAGAACAGCCCAGGTATGCAGTTTGACTTGCACTGTCTCTGAAGTAAAAAAATAATGCAATACAAAGAGAATAAAGGTCTGGAGTGGCAGTCCTCTTTATGGCAATGCAAGAGGGGGTAAATAATCTTTGTGAAGATGCAAGAGGGGGTAAAATCTCCAGTAGAGGATTTTCTTGGGAGTGGCTATCCTACAGATGAAGCATGCACACGTGTGCGTTTAATTTGGATATTGTAAATGCTACAGTAGTAGGCTACATGAAGGCCATTATAGCTTGTTTCATTTAATTAAGGTTATGGATGTTTTGGAATGTGTACCTGCTTTGTCTAACCTTTTCTTTAAACATATACGTAAAAATACATGTAACTATTCCATGTACATGCAGTAGACACGGTCCTGAATGTCCAATATACGATAACATTGCTTGTACATACAGTGTTCGAGATTAACGGTATCCCAATATCCCGGGGATACCAGAATTTAATTTTGGATACCAGACTTCAAAACCCAGTATCCCACCGGGATACCATATAATACTAAATTCTTAGGTGGGATACCAGATTTTGAAATGTTAGTATCGAACTGGGATACTGCCCAAAATTTTTAATCTCGAACACTGACATATCAAGTCGATGGTCAATAACATATTATTTTCGAAGTATAATCTATGACTGCACGTGCTGTTGTAGCATTGTGTAAACCACACGAAATAGAAGAGTATATACGTTCACAGAAAAAGTATTACTGAACATTCCATACGTTATTGTTATTTGAGTAAAATATGGGTAAATCGAAAATTGCTTCTCGCTACCCATCAAGCATATAACGTTCAATGCATTTATTACCGTGTTAACACTGAAAACAATTTATTCCCATGACATTCATTATCAGTCACTATCAAACAACCTATCAATTGAACAAATATAAAAGTGTGTTACAAAACACGAACAATCAATATAAAACCATATAAAATACACCTACATGCGAAGCCAGAGGTGTGTGTGAGGTTGGGCTGAGGGCCACGCCTCCACCAATCGCGGGTGTACAATATTCTGTTCACATGTGTGTGCAGTATGTCACAATGAACATCACAAGATTAAGACCTCACCCCAGCCTTCCTCACTAAAAGGGAATGTGGCCTTCAGATAAACACTTGCCCATGCATTAGTAAATAATAGGGGCGGGACGTAGCCCAGTGGTACAGTGCTCGCTCAGTGCGCGGTCAGTGTGGGATCGATCCCTGTCGGTGGGCCCATTGGGCTATTTCTTGTTCCAGCCGGTGCACCACGACTGGTATATCAAAGGCCATGGTATGTACTACCCTGTCTGTGGGATGATGCATATAAAAGATCCCTTGCTACAAATCGAAAAGAGTAGCCCATGAAGTGGCGACAGCGGTTTTCTGTCTCAGTATCTGTGTGGTCCTTAACCATATGTCTGACGACATATAACCGTAAATAAAATGTGTTGAGTGCGTCATTAAATAAAACCTTTCTTTCTTTTAGTAAATAATAAATATTATATATTTTTCATGGACGTAAAATCTGACAGTCATAATGTATCAACCTATCTTAAAGTTACTTTACAGTGTTTTATCCCCAATAGCACCCAAACTTATTTATTTTCGTATTAGTACATTACATTAATGAAACAGCAGGTGCGGATCCAGAAGTGTTTTAATAGCTGGGGCCAAAAACCCGTTGTTGCTTTTGAACAGGTGGATGGGATAAGATTAAATTTTTTGTGTATTCTGTAATATATATTGTTTGACAAAAATAGAGTGGGGCGTGTCACCTGGACTCCCCACTGAATCCGCGTCTGAATTGTTTATTAAATTATGTTTCTAAATTGTTTCTTAAATATAGGTCATACTACAATATATTCCGCTAGGAAGGTGGAACAGAACATTAGTTTGGAACACACTATAGAGTGTAGCTTTTGTTATGCAAATAGCCATAGTTATTTATAGGAGAATAAGTCAACTTTGTGCATTTTAGATGATGAACTGTATATAAAACCTGTCGGAGTTTGGGATTGTTTTCATGCTAATGTAAAGAAAACAAGGATTGAATAGGAATTAAATGTAACATTTGCAAAAAACTTAGGGTCTAAACAATTGAACAGGACTATAGTTTAAATTGCTGCAGGCAGGCTCAAAATAGCTGTGGGTGAGCATTTTGCCTTTGACAAAAACAAATTAATTAAAATTGTGGTAAAATGTTATCCATCTGGACAGGGTCAGGACGTACCCAGTGGTAAAGCACTCTCTTGGTGCATGGTCAGTGTGGGATCGATCCCCGTTGATGGCCCCATAACCGGTATGTGCTATGCTCTCTGTGGGATAGTGGCCTGTGCATATAAAAAATCTCTTGCTACTAATTGAAAAAAATGTAGCGGGTTTCCTCTCTAAGACTATATGTCAAAATTACCAAATGTTTGACATCCAATAGCCGATGATTAATCAATCAATGTGCTCTAGTGGTGTTGTTAAACAAAACAAAAAACTTAACTTTATGCACACATGAAATCAAACCCAAACCCCAGCATATTTATGTTTATTTCATCATCTCAACTTCAACTACGGTGAAGGCAAAAATGAAGTGATGCACAAAATCAGTTTAAAAATTTAAGAAACAAATTAAAACAGTTAAGAACTGCAAAAAATACAAATATCACAGATAGGTAAAATTAAAATTTAGAAATAAAATTCAGTATCATGAAGAAATTGCAACAAAAGTTCAGGATGGAATGGAAATGATTTCAATTTTCAAATATATATCTTTTCTAGTTTCCTTCAGATGATTGTACTGCATTAAAATGAGGATGGGATGTAGCCCAGTGGTAAAGTGCTTGCTTGATGCGCAGTCAGTGGGTTATTTCTCATTCTAACCAGTACACTACGACTGGTATATCAAAAGCTGTGATATATGCTATCCTGTCTGTGGGGTGGTTCGTATAAAAATTCCCTTGCTACTAATGTAAAAATGAAGCGGGTTTCCTCTCTAAGACTATATTCAGAATAACCAAAACCAAATAGCTGATGATTAGTAAATGAATGTGCTCTAGTGGTGTCGTTAAAAAAAAAATTCAGATGTAGTGACGGGTCTGCTTTCAGATAGGCCTACACTCTGCGGACCCCAATACATACAGTAGTAGTACAGGGGCGGTTCCAGTAGGTGGATGTAGGAATATAAGAAAATCATATTGTTTTTTGTTTTTCTAGAACATATATTTTGACCACAGTTAAACAAAACAAACTAACTTTTAAGTTTTTCACTAAAATGTGGCGTACCATCAGAGTACACTGACACTGTCAGTCTGACAGTGCTCATATTGAGGTGGAGGATCCTTCTTCAGGATAAATGAGTAGTTCAAGTTACTAACCACAGGTTTGTGTCATGTCTTTATAGTACTGAGGGACGGGACGTAGCCCAGTGGTCTAGGATCGATCCCCGTTGGTGGGCCCATTGGGCTATTTCTCGTCACAGCCAGCGCACCACGACTGGTATATCGAAGGCTGTGGTATGTGCTATCCTGTCTGTGGGATGGTGCATATAAAAGATCCCTTGCTGCTAATCGGAAAGAGTAGCGCATGAAGTGGCAACAGCGGGTTTCCTCTCAATATCTGTGTGGTCCTTAACCATATGTCTGATGCAATATAACCGTAAATAAAATGTGTTGAGTGTGTCGTTAAATAAAACATTTCTTTATTTTTCTTTCTATTGTATTGCATGTAGCTGTATATATTATGGCAGCTAGTCTGGTACATCTGTTGTCAGATGGAATTAGATTGCCTAAGCTGATATGTAAGAGGAATACATGTCGTGGTTAAGCCTTCGGACATAAGGCTGGTAGGTACACGGTTCGCAACCTGGTACCGGCTCCCACCCAGAGTGAGTTTTAGCGACTCAGTGGGTAGGTGTAAGACCACTACACCCTCTTCTTTCTCACTAACTAGTAACAACTAACAACTAAGCCACTGTCCAGGACAGACAGCCCAGATAGCTGAGGTGTGTGCCCAGGACAGAGTGCTTGAATCTTAATTGGATATAAGATTGAAAATAAATTGAAATGACAAAAAACCAAAAAAAAACATGCCATTAAAAAAAAATCTGAATATATAATCCAAGGCAAAAAAGTGCATTGGAAAACTAAAAACTCTACGACATTGTTCATGGCGTTCTCCACTGCACTCTCGACTGCCGTGGGCAATTGCAGAGGTTGGTGGTGTAAATATCATAATTAGTTTAATAACCATTGCTGAGTTTATTCTTTTGTTGTGTAAATATTATAATTATTTTAATTACCATTGCTGAGTTTATTCTTTTGTTGTGTAAATATTATAATTATTTTCATATAATTTAGTTTTTCCATTTCAGTGTTGGTTGGATGGGAGAAAAACAACCGATACAGAATCTGTAATACATCGGAACAGCAGTTCATGTTTGTAAAAGAAGGTAAATTGATTATGTATATAAATTTACTGCACAGAAAATATCATCCAATTGTAGTTTTGTCATAATCAATCGAGTACCCAAACCGACAGTAGTGTTGTCATAATATATTGTTCAAAAAAAGTAGGGGAACTCTAATAAGAATTTACAATTGCCAAAATTGTAAGGTATATTAGCTGTGGGGAATGGTTATATGATAACAGTGAATTATTTGGGCAGACATTACAACTGGTAGTTCAGTATTACAGTAGGTTTTATGACCACCAAAGATCTTGAAGGACGATTGGGGTCAGAAGTGAAATTTGAAACGTGATGTTTTTTTTATCAGTAAATCGCAAATTCAAACAATAAAAATGACTCAAAAGAAAACAGTAACAACTGTATGATCAACAGAAATAATGTTCCACAGTGATTAATAAACCTTCCTGTAAATTGTCAAAATCGAGAATGACACCCCACACACGTGTACGGGGCAACTGCGTGATGCATGTGCAAACTATGGAATGTGTTTCGGTGTGTTGATAAACAGACCTGAACGTTCTTTACTAGGATGTCTGTGGTCAAAACGTATGTTCGGTCTAATAGTTGATATTAACATTAATATTTCAGGTTCCCCTACTTTACTAGGATGTCTGTGGACAAAACGTATGTTCGGTCTAATAGTTGATATTAAGATTAATATTTCAGCTTCCCCTACTTTTTTTGAAGAGTATATATTGAGTACCCAAGCAGGGTTAGCCCTGGCAGTCGCCAAATTCGCCAACTGCGAATATTGAAAACAATTGGCAAATTTTATTTTGAGTTGGCGAAATAATTTTACTACTTTTTATTACAACATAACTGGTTTTCTGTCATTTTTTAAGTTCACTAGATAATTTGGCGAAACTTTGTGTTCACAAAATAGATTTAGTGTTTCCAAATTTAACGAAGTTCAGAGACGAAGTTCACAGAAGTGGTCAGACTAAGCCCACAGCTAAAAGCTGATGGGGAATGACAGGTGTGTGGCATGGCTAGCCACAAGAGACAAGCACCTGTTGCGGTTGGAGAGACAAGGACTGGGATGTGGAGGTGGACAGTGAAAGAAGTTGAAGGATAGGAGAAGCTGCCAGATTCAAAGGGTAAAAAGAAAGAAAGGGGGCAGTGGGATTAAAAAAAGAAGAAGAAAAAAGTTCAGAGACGAAAAAATAAAGCTTGTGAAAGGTTTGTTAGTAACACAACAGCGGTGTCTTTGGCTTCTAAGAATCCATGAAAATGTTCAAGATCTGGGGAGCCAAGTCCTAGCAGACCTTTGCCAGGAAAAGGCACAAAAAGCCAGAACAAGGATTTCTGTTCGGAATAAATGAAGAAGACTACGCAGCATATCATTACTGTATATTGAATGATCAGATAATTTTTGTAGAATCTTGAAAATTATGTCATCAAATTTTGCACTGATCTCCAACATTAAGTGTTTTGTGTTTAGACCCGTTTCTTACGAAATGTATGTCCTATATCAGTGAAACTTGGTTTATATGCATCTTAATCTCGGTGCATTTTAAACAGTTCAGAAATTAAATACTAATAAAGAACTACAGTGTAACCCTATGATAAAGACACCCACAGGACCAAGTAGAAAGTCCGGTTTTAAAGACGTTTGGTTCCGAATTGCTATTTAAAAAGGAATAGTGAAAAACGTCTAGAATTATGACAAATGACAAATTATTCTTTCACTGAATCAGTTTTTGTATGCACCTGGCCTGGTGCTTTTAATTTTTTTTTATAAACATTGGCTCAGATGCTTAATTCTGTGAAATTCATGTTTTTTCAGACACGGACTGTTGCACTCGACAGTTTTGCGGGACGGCGCGACCGTTTGTGATGAACATCACGGATAACGACGGTCAGAACCTGATACAGCTTCACCGGCCGTTCCGTTGTCAAGGCAGCATGTTTTGGTGCTGCTGTCTACAGGAGATGGAGATCCATTCACCAGCCGGGGTTCCCATAGCAACCATCAAGGAAATGTCAGTTGTTACAGTATATATTTTTGGAATGCACGAATAAAGTTAGTTATCATCCATTAAAGGCTTTTGTAGGAGGCACTATAATTTGTGATATCTCCTGCGATACTTCTGCAGGAGATATCGCTTCTTATAATCCTTATTGGTCCAATTTTAATCACATAACAATGTTTAGTTACGTCACTGTGCTTCTTTCAGCGTTAAACCTACCATTAGTGACGTCACGTCACTGCCGTTCTGCTAGTTAATGAGTACCACTGACATTCAACCCACATTACTAACATTGTTTCCAAATGTTGCAAATGAAAGGAATGATAATGGATGATAAAAAGAATACCACCCTCGTATCTTGTGATATAATTTATCAGCACTCGTTGATGAAAGCTTCGGATTTCATACTTTTATCAACTCGTGCTGATAAATTATGATATCACAAGACACTCGAGGAGTATCCTCTATATAAAAAAAAGAAGTCATTTTTGGGGTAAATTTATTGATGTATCAAACACACAAATTGTATAAAATTGTGTAATGTTGCGAAGCGATTTTACACTAAATTTGTGTCTGTTACAGTGGAACATTCGATTGATTTTGAGGTGAAATATTTTGATGTTATCATGTTTGTACTTAATTTGGGAACCCCGTTTATCGTGTCAGATTTGGTGCCCTCTAAAACTGTGGCTGTGTTGTGTGTTTTAGTTGGACGTGCTGGACACCACGCTACAAAGTGTTTGACATGAACGGAACTCCGCTGTTCACCATCCTCGGTGAATGCTGCTACTGCAAATGCTGTTCCGACGTTATTTTCAAGGTATTTGTTTTTTCTCTGTTTATTTTTGTCTCGCCTTTATGAGACGTCATCGTGTGTGTTTGCCAAATCGTGATGATGTCATCTTTAGTACCAACATTATACTAATGCAGAATATTTCTCACTGAGTAAATATGAAAAATATTTCCCCATTATGAGTGACCGCTGGGGTAATAAATAAGTATTATTTTTTCAGCGACAGTGATGGCATCAACGTTTTTGTTCAGCCCAACATTAAAGTTTTTTATCTCGCCTTCATGTAAAATTCTTTAATCTCATTGGTTGTTTGCCGTTGGACAAATCCCTTATACCCCTGTGGGCGGAGCCAAATTCTCTTATACCCCGTCTGTAATTTCCAACAGTTTCCAGCCACCCCAGTTAATGCTAAAGATTATAATCAGATAATAAATAGCATTGATAATCAATCAAGTATACATAATTAATTTTATTTTTACTATAAAATACTCTATTTCAATACTTTTAAATGCTGCAATGTTGAACTCGGCCACCTACGGTCGTGGTGTTATTGTATTAATGCTCGATTAGCAACAGTTGTTGTTTTTTTGGGGGGGGGTTAAAATATTTTTATTTTTTTACTACATACATTTCTGATGAAAAAAGGAGAAGTTGTTTTTATTTTTTATTGTTAATATCTGTTTCAGACAATTTCGTATTACAAACATTTGAAGTTAAAAACTCGTTTATCGATGGAACTGTTTTTCGTCACTGGCAAGTGGTTTCGTTCGCGTCCGCGTGGTACGGCTTCGGTAATAAATTGTTAACAATTATTGTCTGGCGTTATTTTGATTATTTGGCTATATATGGTTTAACATGTCGGCAAGATAAATTCATTGTAGAAGCATCTCTCGGGGTATATGGCTTTTGATGTACCCTCTGTGTGCTCTTTTACAAGAAAAAGAACACACAAAGGGTACATAAAAAGCCATATACCCCTCGTGATGCTCCTACAACTTATAGTATTTAGCATCATTTCGCACATACTGTAAGCCCTACTCGGTACATCAATGAAACTTGATTCAATGCATGTTAAAAACACACACAAATTGCATGGTTGTGTTTTTCATGTTTGTGATTTTTACATCTGAAAGGCGATACATATAACGTTCGCTTCATGCGTGGTCAGTTTAGGATCGATCCCCATTGGTGGGCCCATTGGGCTATTTCTTGTTCCAGCCAATGCACCACAACTGGTATATCAAAGGCTGTGGTATGTGCTATTCTGTCTGTGGAATGGTGCATATAAAAGATCTCATGCTACTAATGTAAAAAAATGTGGCTGGTTTCCTCTCTAAGACTATATGTCAAAATTACCAAATGCTTGACATCTAATAGCCGATGATCAATAAATCAATGTGCTCTAGTTGTGTTGTTAAACAAAACAAACTTTAACTGTTCTGTTATGTTTGTCTTCCTTGTTTTAAATGGCTTTTTTTCACGTCGCAAATCTTTTTCTTTTTCCAATATTTTTTCCATAGGAGCATGATCATACTCACCATAAAAAATTTGCTTGCCTCAGTCTAGACCCCAACCCCCTGCAGAATTACTCAAAGCTATACACGTTAACAGTCAGTAGCATATTTTACTTTTAGCGCCAGACACGGGTGTGGTTTGAGCTAGACCTTCTATCTTCATGACTTTGTATATCAAAGGCCATGGTATGTGCTATCCTGTCTGGTGGATTGTGCATATAAAAGATCCCTTGCTGCTAATGAAAAAATGTTGCAAGTTTTGTCTCCAAGAATTTGTCAGAATTACCAAATGTTTGACAATGGTTTAATAAATCAATAATAATAATGGTAAATAGTGAGTTTATTTAAGGATTGTCTGTTATTTTTTTTAACGTTCATCGGGGTATGAAAAAATAAAATCATCCGCAAAAGTTTGCATATTATTTTGTTTTTTTCATACCCAGATGAACATAAAAGAAATGACAGACAATACTTCTAATTAAATTTGAATCATACAGGCTAATAATAATACTAAAACTTCATACTTTATTTTGAATTATTTCTGGTCCATAAACAATAATGCTCAGTAAGACAACTTGCCCATATAAAATGACGTCATCAGATATGGCGTTCCCTGACTACGTAATTTTTACGTTTGGACCAATGGGATGACGTTATATGGTAATGAATGTCATAGAAATTTAATTATTGTTGATTGTTTTCAGGTTTTCAGTGGCGAAGATGAGTCGGTGGAGACTGGACAGATCATCAAACACTGGGGCGGCTGCAGGGAAGTGTTCGGAGCAGCTAACGACTTTACTCTGCGTTGTGAGTTATTTTCATGGATTGCTGATGTATTAATGCTCTACAGTTCTATCCCACGTCCGTCTATCCCACATATTTTCCAGATGGTTTTTTGCAGAAGGCTTTGAGATACTGAACTGAAATTATGTGTATAGCTTTATCATGTACTGTTACATATCAAGTTTGACTTTCATGGCGATTTACCCATTTTTGACAGAGTTATGGCCCTTGAACTTAGGAGATATGGAAAACAAATTCAGGACTTTGTTTTGCAATACCTGAAAATATTGAGGTGAAAACCGTATTGCGATATATTGAGATATAAGATAACCGTATTGCAATATGTATTGCGATATAGTTGATATTATTTAAATTTAATATTTATGGGTTTGTTTTTTTTTTTAATGAAAGCAGAAGGCATAAACTAAGTATATAAATCGAAATATTTGTAATATTGATTCCATCATAAACCTAAATGATTATATAAACCACAACATTTATTAGTAGCATAGACCTAAATGATTATATAAACCACAACATTTATTAGTAGCATAATGTTCTTCTTGGTCATTTTAATTTTTTAACACAATACTAGTCTACTAGAACACCAGTATGACGGTGTCAAACTATTTATAAATTGTCACTTTCGGAAATCCTTACTATCAGGCTTTTCCGTTGCAGCTCGCTTGACACGGAAATGTACATATTGAGTCGCAATGTTTCGGCAGATCGACTGAACCAGAGGTTATTGGCCGAGATGTTTTGAACGATCGGCCGAAGTATTCCGAGTTCAGGCAAAAACAGTGAAGTGCAATTCTCACTTGTTGGTTTATTTCTTTGAAGATGATAGCCGTAGCCGTATTCCAACGTAAATGAACAATGAATAATAATGTGTAAGTAACAAAACATTTATTTGTAATTATCGTTAACTGGTTATTTTTATTGGACTTTTAACACATTTTGTTTAGAAGTTAGAACCAAGTAACCTATAACTTCGTATGCCAACAAGTAAGCCGACTACGCTTGACGTGATTGTCACATTTCCTGTCATCACCAGTTAATAAAATGATGGGATTTTTGTTTGTTTGTTTGTTTGCCTATTTCAAGTCAAATAGGATACAAGGAAAAAATAGCGTGTAAAAATCGTGATACGCAAAACTGTACCGTGGTTCGTATCGAGCTGATCAATTATAGCGATATACCGGTTTATCATTGCAGCACTAGAAATTTTGTATAAAGCTTTATCATGTACTGTTACTGATCAAATTTAACTTGCATGGTGATTTACCCAATTTGGCCCTTAAATTTAGGAGATATGAAAAATGGTTGGGTCAGGTAGTGAAAGTGAATTGTTGTTTATGTTCTTGTTATTGTTGTTATATAAAATTTTTCTGTTTGTTGACTCCAGATTGTTTGGTATTGGGCAATAAATTGAAATTGAATTGAAATTGGTCTTGATGAAATTAACAAAAAATACCCCACTTTGTATTGAATACAATCAGCAATATTCTTTGTGTAGATGGGGGGGGGGGGGGGGGGGGGGGGGGTGGGTGTGTGTGAGACGTAGCCCAGTGGTAAAGCACTCACTTAATGCATGGTCAGTTTGGGATCGACCCCTGTCAGTGGGCTCATTGGGCTATTTCTCGCTCCAGCCAGTGCACCATGACTGGTACATCAAAGGCTGTGGTATGTGCTGTCCTGTCTATGGGATGGTGCATATAAAAGATCCCTTGCTGCTAATCAAAAAGAGTAGCCCATGAAGTGGGGACAGCGGGTTTCCTCCTTCAATATCTGTGTGGTCCTTAACCATATGTCCGCCGCCATATAACCATAAATAAAATGTGTTGAGTGCGTTGTTAAATAAACCATTTCCTTCCTTCCGTAACCATATGTCTGACGCCATATAACCGTAAATAAAATGTGTTGAGTGCGTTGTTAAATAAACCATTTCCTTCCTTCCGTAACCATATGTCTGACGCCATATAACCGTAAATAAAATGTGTTGAGTGCGTTGTTAAATAAAACATTTCCTTCCTTCCGTAACCATATGGCTGACGCCATATAACCGAAATAAAATGTGTTGAGTGCGTTGTTATGTAAAAACATTTCCTTCCTTCCTTGGAGCATCTACGCTGTTACCAGCAACTGCTCTCATCACTCAGTAACAGAATCAGAAACACGAAATGCACGTGCAATGGTTGATTCATGTATGTAATATTCACTCATTGTGTGTGTCTCGGAGCATCTAACGCTGTTACCAGCAACTGCTCTCATCACTCAGTTCCCCGGTAACAGAATCAGAAACACGCAATGGGTGTAACAGTATTTCTCCAAATATCCCAACCTGTACATATAGATCTCCCTGTATCGGGTAGTTTTCTACCCGAGTGGCTGGCTCTAGGGGTATTCAGGGAACAGGATCGTATATATTTATATTTACTATAAATCAATGTTAAATTCACTAGAAAGACAACAACACAAGTTTAGTTTCAAATATGTATTATATAATACCAGGTAAGTGTTACAGCACTTACATGGCCTATTAAAACCGGTGTCACACCACCTCTAGGCTGAGCACCACACATAAACTTAATCACTTGGCAATTAGGGATATAGTTACCCCCCTCACAGTTAAAACATCACCCAACTGTAGAATAATTAATTATTATCCTCAGTCTTCTCTACATCCAATATTCAGAGGACCTACAATTTACCAGGTCATGATACTAGGATTACCAGTTATAGATATTATAACTATTTATAACTTTTGGGTAAGAGATGCCTACAGTTTACTTTAGTTGGTCTGACTACCAGCTGTCCTTCCCACACTAAAACACAGTAAAACAAGAATACACATAATTATAATACTTGAATGCCACACAAAATACCTTTCAGTTACCACAGAGGAGTAAAATATAGTTACCTATGTCCACTGGACTAGTAAAGTTTTCCCAGCGGACAGCGTTTCCACCGTCTCCTTGTTTGCCACCCAAGTCCCTATACAGAAAGAACTCCCAGCTTATATCCCCTGTTTTGGTGTTTGGCAGCTGGGTCCCATCTTTGGCAGTCCTGTCATTTATGGAGAGTGGCGAAATATGGCCACACTAATTCTCTAAAACTACCCAAAATACAGATACCATCTAACTAATACGGGGAACCTTCTTGGGTTAATTACTCCATGCAATGGCTTTCGATGATTAAAGTGCTACTCCAGTTGTTTCAGACCCTGGTCAAAAGTTAATGTGCAGACGGCTGTCTCCATCACAGTGTGGTTTAATAAGTTAGAATAATTAAATTTCCCTTACATTCATTACAATTTAACATCATCCCATTGGTTCAGCCGTAGCAACAGGAGTTTGTTCATTTCTTTGTCAGGGAACGTCATACCTAATGACGTCACTTTATAGTGGTACTTTGTCTTACTGAGCGTTATTGTTTAAGAACCGAAAAATAATTCAAAATAAAATATGAATCTTTAGTGCTATTATTAGTAAGTATGATTCAAATTAAAATATAAGTATTGTCTGTTATTTTCTTTACGTTCATCTGGGTATGAAAAAAAAAGTTCATCTGCAAACTTATGTGAGAACGGCTTTGCCGATTCACACAGTTTGCGGATGCCTTTTTTTTGTTCATACCCAGATGAACGTAAAGGAAATAAGAGATAATCGTTAATTGGTATGAGTTTAAAATGTGTTATGCCTTGTAGGTACATGACAGTAGATGACAGACATATCAGTATTATCATGAAATGCACTTGTATATATATATATACCGGCGTCGTGGTTAGGCCATCGGTCTACAGGCTGGTAGGTACTGGGTTCGGATCCCAGTCAAGGCATGGGATTTTTAATTCAGATACTGACTCCAAACCCTGAGTGAGTGCTCCGTAAATAAAATGTGTTGAGTGCATCGTTAAATAAAACATTTCTTTCTTTCTTTAACTATATGTCTGACACCATATAACTGTGACCAGCCTTGGTGGCGTAGTGGTTAGGCAATCGGTCTACAGGCTGGTAGGTACTGGGTTCGGATCCCAGTCGAGGCATGGGATTTTTAATCCAGATACCGACTCCACACCCTGAGTGAGTGCTCCGCAAGACTCAATGGGTAGGTGTAAACCACTTGCACCGACCAGTGATCCATAACTGGTTCAACAAAGGCCATGGTTTGTGCTATCCTGCCTGTGGGAAGCTCAAATAAAAGATCCCTTGCTGCTAATCGGAAAGAGTAGCCCATGTAGTGGTGACAGCGGGTTTCCTCTCAAAATCTGTGTGGTCCTTAACCATATGTCTGACGCCATATAACCGTAAATAAAATGTGTTGAGTGCGTTGTTAAATAAAACCTTTCTTTCCATATAACTGTAGACAAAATGCGTCATTAAATAAAACATTTCTTTCTTTCTTTTTACAATATAACATTGTATAATGCACTGCTAAATGTGTAATAAACAGATTCACTTCTCGTTTATTTCAGTCCCATCTGGCATGGATGTTTTGACGAAGGCAATTCTTCTTGGAGCAACATTTCTCATCGACTTCAATTACTTTGAGTACAGGAGGAATTGATCTGCAGTGTTGAAACAATATTCTATAAAACATATTCTAATAATTGTGTAGTGTTGATATGCAGTGATGAAACAATATTCTATAAAAAAAAAATGTTTAGGTATTGTGTTATGATTTATAGTACATATATACGTTTAAATTAACTGTTCAAAATAGTACCGGGTAATGTTTATGGTGCTCAGCTGAGATCTTAACTGCATATAAACAATTATTTATTGACAAAGTGACCTTGAGATAAATGCCAATGTGATAGCAAGATTGATTTTAAACCTTATACAGTATGTTGGTTGTTATTTGTTGTTGTTTTTTATTTGTTTGTTTTGTTTGTTTGTTTGTGTGGGTTTTTTCCACGTATGGCAGACACAATCTGGTTATATACCCTGTACAGTGTGTGGGTTTTTCTGCAGTGTTGAGCATGATGTTGATATTTTTATTCCTTTTTATACCATCACTTAACACAAGGCAAACGGATCCGTTTTTACAAATTGTAATCAACCAGATACCTTAACATTTTAATTTTATAACCCACTTTTCAATATTTTATTTTTTTACAATATCTCTGTATATGAGAATTGGTTGGTAAAAAAGATTCAATGCTTCACATCCAGAATTGGCCATGTCCAAAAAATTTGTTTACAAAAACCAAACATTAATTTTGAAGTTCGAAAACTTCAGAAAGCAAATTAGAAAAGATTGCAATTTTTTTTTTAATTACAATGCATTTCATTACTCCTATTACATGTTTACAAAAAAAAAATTGAAGTTTGTTTGAAAACTTCTGAAACAAAATCAGAAGAGAAAGCACATTTTTACTTTAACAATTACAATGCATTTTATTACTCCTATCACATATATTTCCAAGTGTCAAAATAATTGTATGTTAGACACCAAACAGCCATAGTTTATTATGTGCTGTGGTGTCATTGAACAAATATTCCTTCTTGTATTGTTATTAAAGTGACAGACCCTAATTTTTAAACACTACAACATATTTTTCACTATTAAAGCCATTTTCAGTATTCTAAATTAGAAGTACGGTACTTAAATTTTATTATTTAGAATATTCAATTTCATACACCTGATGTGGTTCTGGTCATCCAGGTTTTTGTAATACACCAAAATGCATTTTCATAATTCTAGAAATGCACGTTCATCTGAGAAGTAATGATTTTCAAGACAAGGTCTTGTTATTTTTAGTCGGTATTTCCTCGTTTAAACATCACAGAGTTTAGTTTGACTCTGTTACAACTTTATCCAAATGTGTTGTAGGTTTGTAGATTAAATAAACTTAGTGTCCATTTCCACGAGTTGAAACTAGGGTCTGTACTTTTAATTATTAATACACAGTGCTTTTGAGGAGTTTTGTGAAACTTATTGGAGTGCTTTTTTTACAAAAGTTTTTCTCTTTTTTTATCACGTACGAAAACTCTCGTGGCAGCTACGGCTAAACTGTTAGTTAATTTGACTATATAAAGCATATTCTTTCATGAACAGTTTTATACTCCGGTGTAAATTAAGCTTTAATTTAACATGAGTGGTGAATGTAAATTCATTTGTATGAAAGAATATGGAATAGAATTCCTACATTACAGTCAACTAACTGACCATCCATAGACCAAAAATATAACTGCTGGGAACCGATGCTTGATATCACTACTGTCGTAATGATAAATCTTGCTACAACTAGAGAAAATCATTATAAAATTTGTTTTCTATTACGGTAATGTCTTTTTGTTTTGGTGGGATACTTAACATTATTCCAAGCAGTTCATATAACTTTAACAGTGTAAAGCATGTTTGACATGACACATCAAACGGTGACAGTCAATCATCAGGACTAATATCAGATGTCGGTCCCAGATGGTGACAGCCAATGAATTCAGGGCTAATATCAGTTATCGGTCCCAAACGGTGACAGCCAATCATCAGGACTAATATCAGTTATCGGTCCCAAACAGTGACAGCCAATCAATTCAGGGCTAGCTCTGGCACTTGCGAATTCACCAATTGCGAATTTCAAGAGCAATTGACAAATTTTATTTTAATTTGGCAAAATAATTTTACGAAATAATTGATATTTTGTTTAAAAATAAGTGTGTTTCTGCAATTGTTTATATTTAGTAGATAATTTGGTCCAGAGTTAGCCCCAAATCATTAATATGTAGCCGTTAAGAAAATCTGTCCACTTTGTATATTTTATTTATAGACTTCCGTGCACTGTACAGTGATGTAGAAACCATTGCAGTAAGCCTTTGCTCAACTTTTCCCCATAATCCATTATGGGTTTCGCGATCCACCATCACTTAACACAAGTCAAATGGATCCGTTTTTACAAATTTTAATCATCCAGATACCTCAATTTTATTTTATTTTAATTTTATAACCCCCTTTTGGGTGCCTTAAATGTTTTTCAGTATTTTATTTTTTACAATATCTCTGTATATAACTTGGAGCTTATTTATAGTTATACGTCTCATTGTATACATATACCAGCATTTGTTTTTTATTGTTATGGTTTATATTTTTAAATATATCATATACATATATATATACTAGTATTAAAATAAATGTAATTGGCGGATCCAAGGTAAAAGCAAGCATGGATGACATTGCTAAGGCTGTGGTGCTGATAGACAGGGAGAGAGGTGGGTAGAAATTTTACATATGATGTGTATTGTCACATTCATTTTAACTTACTTTCCTGCTTATATCCAATTAAGGTTCAAGCACTCTGTCCTGGGCACACACCTCAGATATCTGAGCTGTCTGTCCAGGACAGTGGGTTAGTTGTTAGTTGGTTAGTGGTTAGTGAGAGAGAACAGGGTGTAGTGGCCTTATACCTATCCATTGAGCCCTTAAGAACTCGCTCTAGGTTGGAGCCAGTACCGGGTTGCGAACCCTGTACCTACCAGCCTGTAGTCCGATGGCTTAACCACTGCGTCACCAAGGCCGGTGTATTGTCACAGCAGAGGATAATGCTGTATGAACAAAAACGATTAAGATTTCATCTTTCTGTTAAATGCAGTTATCAAAGTAACAATGTTATAATTTTTTGCAAATTAAATTGTATTATTGACTCTCTTAGTTATTGTAATAGATGTATATTCAGAGGCTTGAAGTAACAAATGTATTAGGGTTTATATTGTCATTTGTGATGTTACGTCACATTGTTGTGAAGTGACGTCATATTGAGATATGATGTTAAGTTAGTTATTTAAGTTTTAAAAGTAAACTTTTTAAGTGTTGATCGAACAAATGAGTATTTACAATTTTCCAGACTGTGACAGTGTTACATCACAAGGATTGTGACCCCTATTTTTTTCAGTGGGTGGGGGAGGTGGGGGGGGGGGGGGGGGGGTCACAGGACCCATCAGTTTCTCCTTGGATCCATGCCTACAGTTAACCTATAAAACTTGTTATTTGTATTTTACTTTTTGAAATGATACATTTTTTAAACAGTATACATGTATATAACTTCATAATTTAACATGGACTACATATTATATTTTATAATTTACTAGTAATAAATGTGGTGTTGTTAATACTGGTTGATTCTTTCTGTTCATTCATTCACTTCTTCATACATTTAAAATTATTTTCATGCTTGAATCTGATTAAGGTTCCTGGGCACTGTTTGTCTATGACAGTGTGTTAATGATTAGATTTTGGTGGTTAGTGAGAAAGAAGTCGGTGTAGCCCAGTGGTAAAGCGCATGCTTGATGCGCTGTCGGTCTATGATCGATCCCCATCAGTGGGCCCATTAGGCTATTTCTGGCTCTAGCCAATGCACCACAACTGGTATATCAAAGGCTTTGGTATGTGCTATCCTGTCTGTGGGATGGTGCATATAAAAGATCCCATGCTTCTAATTGAAAAAAAACAACAAAAAAAAACATGCTGTAACCTCACCGTGGTGCAGGGGTGTAACATTCTCTTTGAGAATGGCCAATACAGCACAAATAAATTTTGAGTAAAAGTCTGTATCTATCTGTGATATTTGTGTTTTTGCACAGTTCTTTACACTGTGTTTTTGTATAAATCTTGAATTTTTATATTGATGTTGATCATCACTTTATTTGTTTGCATTACCATAGTTTGACACCCAATAGCCGATGTATTTTTCGTGCTGGGGTGTCGTTAAACATTCATTCTAATGGGAAAAAATGTAGCGGGTTTCCTCTCTAAGACTATATGTCTAAATTACCAAATGTTTGACATCCAGCAGCCAATGATTAATTATCAGTGTGCTCTAGTGGTATCTTTAAACAGAAGAAACTTCTTCTCTTCCTTGACAGGTGGCCCAAATAGACAGCCCAGTGAATCTTAACATGAAAATAAGAAAAAAGCATTTATTGTCAATGGCAGATATATTAAAGGCTGTGGTATGTGCTGTCCTGTTTTTGGGAAAGTGCATATAACAGATTCCTTGCTACTAATGAAAAAATATAGCAGGTTTTTCTGAAAACTATGTGTCAAAATTACCAAAGGTTTGAAATCCAATAGCCGATGATTAATCGCTGTGCTCTAGTGGTGTCATTAAACAAATGAAGCTTTTATTCTCAATGTCTACCATAATGCACAATATCGCCCTTTGTTTGCTTTCATGACAAGTTCATAAACCAATAATGGATCGGTTTGCATTGTGTTGAAAACTACATCACAGCCAGTTGATGGAACGGTCATTAAGAGGTCAGTGCAGTGATACAGAGTATGACAGGCTTGACCAACATCTAGGTGGTAAATGAAAGTGAAATTGTAAATATTAAAAATGTCTACATGTAACCCTTGCTACATGTATGTATGGGGAAAGTTTAGATGAAATGTGATGGCTTTATACTGTCTATTCCCCCACCCCGAGCCAGCCGTCATTAGTTGAGGCTATTTACACAGCATATACTTATAGGATATCAAACAAGCTTCCATTTCATATCATGTTTATGTCCCCGAGTGAAATAATTTTCAATTGTCTGAATTTCAGTGAGTGACAATGAAAATTATTTCACAAGGGACATAAACATGATATGAAATGGTAGCGAGTTAATACCCTATTTATTACACATAATCGATCTTAATTTATATCACTCAACTTGTTTGGTTGGGCATTCATGTAAGGTTGTAGTGTGCCAATCGATGATGTCATCATGTGTCTGAAGTGTTACGTCCCACTTGACATTCTAGTACATGTATTTCAAAGATATGTACCAAGATATTTCGAACCATATGGGTAATAAATATTATTATGTTATAATGTGTAATCGGTATCTTTATGATCAATCTCGTTCCAGTCAGTGCTCCACAACTGGTGTAAGAAACGCTGTGGTATGTACTATCATGTCTATGGGATGGTGCATATAAAAGATCCTTTGCTGCTAATCGAAAAGAATAACCAATGAAGTGGGTTTCCTCTCTCAATATCTGTGTGGTCCTTAACCATATGTCCGACGCCATTTCTTTCCTTCCTTTAGGAGCAAATGTTTTACTTTAAAACGGTAGCCATTTTGTTTCTTTTCTAAGTGTAAATTTCTCCAAATGGTTCAGTTAAATTACCAGGGACAACCAGCATTTTTCTTTCTAAATAAAATTTTCATGCTTATATCCAAATAAGATTTATACACACTGAAATGTCTGGGCTGTCTAAGATATTATGTTAATGATTAGTTGTTAGTGGTTAGAGAAATGAGAAATGAGGTTAGTAGTTTTACACCTACCCATTGAGTAATTAAAATCAACTTTTATGTGGGGGTCGGTACCGGGATGTGAACCCTGTATCTACCAGGCTCAAGTCTGACAGCTTAACCAGTACATCACAGAGGCATATCATTCTGTCTGTAAACTGATTTCATCTTAACCAGTACATCACAGAGGCATATCATTCTGTCTGTAAACTGATTTCATTTCATTTCATCTTATTTTCGTGCTTATATCCAATTAATATTAAAGCACGCTGTCCTGGGCACACACGTCAGCTATCTGGTAGTCCAGTTAGTTATGTTCAATTTTTGATGCTTGCTGTCCTTTTTGCTCAAGTTGATGAAATTTTGGCAGTATGTTCCCATGACCAGCCTGAATAAAAAATCCATTGGTAACATTTTTTTCGGTCATCGAATCACGGCAGTTTCTGTCTGTAAACTGATTTCATTTCATTTCATCTTATTTTCGTGCTTATATCCAATTAATATTCAAGCACGCTGTCCTGGGCACACACCTCAGCTATCTGGGCTGTCAGTCCAGGATAGTAAGTTATTTGTTAGTGAGAAAAAAGATGGTGTAATGGTCTTACACCCATCCATTGAGTCATTAAAACTCGCTCTGGGTGGGAGCCGGTACCGGGCTGCGAACCTAGTACCTTCCAGCCTTATATCCGATGGCTGGAGCGAGAAATAGAAGTTTGTAAGGGTCGTATTAAATAGAGGATAATAAATGAGTTACCAGTTATTATCAAATTTATGTCCAGAGTGAAATAATTTTCAATTGTCACAAGCTTTAGTGAGTGACAAATGAAAATTATTTCACTCTAGACATAAATTTGATAATAATTGGTACCGAGTCTGTTATTCTATTTATTACCCAGTTATTATTTTTTCCGAAAAGCATTGTGAAATTTTTCCATTGTAGATCGGCAAAATGTAACCATCTCAAACAGTAGGAGCAATGTCATTTATGAAAGGTTAGACATCCAATAGGCGATGATTAATTAATCAATCAATGTGCTCTAGTGGTGTCCTTAAACAAAAACAAACTTTTTGTGAATGGTTAGGGTCGAGGTATAGAGGACCTCAAAATTACCTTTTTGTCAGTTTTTTCAGACACCATCCTAAGATGTTGCATCTTTTCATCCAAAAAGAAATAAATTACGATTTTCTTACATTCCTACATCCACCCACTGGATCCGCCCCCAGTACTACTGTAGTAATACTACTGTATGAATCGGGGTCCGCAGAGTGTATCTGAAAGCTGACCTATCACTACATCATCTCAAAATATAACTAAACACAAGTGGAAATGTTTTATTTAACGACGTGCTAAACACATTTTATTTACGGTTATATGGTATCGAACATATGGTTAAGGACCACACAGATATTGAGAGAGGAAACTTGCTGTTGCCACATCATGAGTTACTCTTTTCTATTAGCAAGGGATCTTTTTTATGCACCATCCCATAGACAGAATAATACATACCACAGCTTTTGTTACACCAGTTGTGGAGCACTGGCTAGAACGAGAAATAGTCCAATGGGCCCACCGACGGGGGTCGATCCTAGATTGATCGCGCAGCAAGCGAGTGTTTTATACCATTGAGCTATTCCTCCTCTCCCCCCCCCCCCCCCAAGACATGAAAACGAAATTTTAAAAACTAAGACAGGTAGGCTACACTTTAAAACCGAAAATACCATCTTATAAATTCGTATAATGTTTTTGAAAAATCGCTATGGTCAAAGACACCTTTTAGCCTCGTATAAATTGGATGCGGCGCATTCGTGCGGTCAGGGATAAAACACAAATCGAAATATACTACTTTCAGTGAGAGCGTCTGGACTGGATGCGTGTGTATCGTGAGTCTGCAAAACGGCCAACCGTAATGAAATAATCTGTGTGTGTGTGTGTGTGTGTGTGTGTGTGTGTGTGTGCGCGCGTGTGTGTGTGTATATGGCGCGTATGCCCAAAACGCAAGCATCAAACGCATCTAGGATGACAATAAACCCGCAATTCTTTATGATGAACATTGTCAGACAGGAGGGACATTTGGTTTACTTACAATTTGGAATCCGTGGTTATTTAAATTATATTTAACATATGAGCCTGCCTCCACCCCCACCTTCGACGTCTATAATCAGCGCTCCACAACTGGTACACGTAATGAAAGCTGTGGTAAGTACTACCATGTCTGTGGGATGGTGCGTATTAAAATAATCTCTTGCTATTTAAATTATATTTAACATATGAGCCTGCCTCCACCACCGCCTTCGACATCTATAATCAGCGCTCCACAACTGGTACACGTAATGAAAGCTGTGGTAAGTACTACCATGTCTGTGGGATGGTGCGTATTAAAATAATCTCTTGCTATTTAAATTATATTTAACATATGAGCCTGCCTCCACCACCGCCTTCGACATCTATAATCAGCGCTCCACAACTGGTACACGTAATGAAAGCTGTGGTAAGTACTACCATGTCTGTGGGATGGTGCGTATTAAAATAATCTCTTGCTATTTAAATTATATTTAACATATGAGCCTGCCTCCACCACCGCCTTCGACATCTATAATCAGCGCTCCACAACTGGTACACGTAATGAAAGCTGTGGTAAGTACTACCATGTCTGTGGGATGGTGCGTATTAAAATAATCTCTTGCTATTTAAATTATATTTAACATATGAGCCTGCCTCCACCACCGCCTTCGACATCTATAATCAGCGCTCCACAACTGGTACACGTAATGAAAGCTGTGGTAAGTACTACCATGTCTGTGGGATGGTGCGTATTAAAATAATCTCTTGCTATTTAAATTATATTTAACATATGAGCCTGTCTCCACCCCCACCTTCGACGTCTATAATCAGCGCTCCACAACTGGTGTAACAAAAACTGTGGTAAGCCTACTACCCTGTCTATGGGATGGTGCATATTAAACACATTCCTTGCTACTACTCGATAACTATAGTCTATGGTGCCGAGACAGCAGGTGTCAGTGGCAAATCCAGAGGGGGGGGGGGGGAGGGGTTACAGGGGTCCCGTGACCCAACCCGCCTGTTTGAAGTGCTCTCTTTAATTTTTTTTTTTTTTTAATTCATCGTCCACAATATACTTGTAACACTAATGTCCTGAAGACGTTTCTGAGCATATTTATTTGTTAAAAATTCCCGAGTTTCCCCCCAGCCTACCCTACTACAGATCTTGTTTGGAGCTTGATTTATTTGCCTATGACAAACTCCTATTACCCTTGGGGTTTTTTTTAATTTTGAGACCCCTCCCTTTACAAAATCATGGATCTGCCCCTGGGTTTCCTCTAATTTAATATCTATGTGGTTCTTACACCATAATTATATAAAATATAATTAAAATATATTGAGTGCGTTGCTAATAATTGTGTAGGTTTGTTTATTATTTATTATTAGTAGTAGTATTTATTAGTATATTATTATACCCCTTATTATCATATTTCAACCAGATTTCATGTCGTAGTGTAGTTTACATATTCATAGATTCCATCGGAATTTACCGAATTCAAGCGAACAGGCGTTCGGAGGTTTTCGTATTTGTCCGTAGCATTTTCCCCCATACTAGTTGGGCTTGTTTGGGTGGGTGTTGTTAATTTTAAACGATAACAAACGTAAGTAAAAAATCTCTGGATTTTAACCATGTCGGCGGTCGTTACTCAGCCACAGGCCGGGGAGAAGGGTCAGGAATTCGCTATGATGACCGCACCACCCCCAACAGTCGTCGTTCCAGCCGGTTTCCCTCCGGGTTTGGCGTATCTTGGGGCTATTGAAGAAGTACGGGTACATCAACAAATGGAACTGCTTGAAGGTAAACTGCGTCTAAAAATAGCATCGACCGCGACCGACAGTCGTTTTGATCTAGTTTTGAGGTGTTGCAATCGGTGTCATTTATTACGACACAAAACAACATTTGAGATGTAATACAATGTTTTCACACAGTATTATTTTAATGTACTGATAGCCAAATTCCGTTTTCTTCTGTGAATAAACAGTTAACTGCACGGTGGAGATTGGTGTGTGTATTGGGCCGGGTTATAGTTACTAGTATTGAAGTTCGCGTGCAGGGCTCGAACTTAAAGGGACATTCCCGAGTTTACTGCATTGTAAGATGATTCCGACTAATAAAATGTTTCTACTATTAAACTTACTTATTAAATATATTTTCTGGTTTAGAATAGTATATTAAATGTCTTTCTGGTTGTCTTAATATTTGTAACAAGCCCAAACTGGACTTTCAACACTTTGTCTTCAAATAATTTCTTACTTAGGAAAAAATTATATTTTTGGAAATAAAATGAAATCTAACCTAGTACAAATATTAAAACGATCAGAAACATGTCTAATATACAGCCACTAATATTTTATGCAGACAAATATATTTGATATGTAATTACAATCGTTAAAAAGGCTCTGTTAGGTGATAACATCATAAAAATTGCAGCAAACTCGGGAATGTCCTTTTAACGGTGGAACCGACATGAATTGCTCTTGCCATGATATAAATTTCCATAGTTTAGGGGCTTTACCAAAAAAAAATATGTTGCCACTGGATAGGGTAGAATATCAGACCGTTACCCCCTATTGTTAGGGTTCGTTTTACTATTAGTATTAGGGTTACGGTCAGACAGAGTAAGATTTAGGGTTAGGGTTAGTTATATAGGGTTAGTTTGTGGATAATTAGGATTAATATGTCAAAATTACCAAATGTTTGACATCCAATAGCCGATGATTAATAAATGTGTTAAAAAAAATAAAAATATATATATAGAGAGAGAGAGAGGATAATAAACGAGTGAAATAATTTTCATTTGTCACGAGCTTTAGTGAGTGACAAATGAAAATTATTTCACAAGGGACATAAATTTGATAATATCTGGTACAGAGTTTGTTATTCTATTTATTACCTCAGCTATTTTGTCTCTAAAAGCCTTTATTTTCGATGCACATGCACGAAAGGCCAACCTGTATAGAAACAATTTAAACCACTTTATGCACTGTTCTCAGAATTGCTATAACTTTGTAATTTAATCACGTTCATATATAATTTTCAAAAACAAAAGTTCTCTTTATTCTGCTATAAAATCTATAAGGAATTGCATTAAAATGACATTTTGTTATAAATTTAACACCAAAAACAGAGAGCCATACACGCAAACTCTTTAAACTACATGACGTCATTTTGTGTGTTTGCCAAATCGTGATGACGTCATATTTAGTACCGACAAGGTCATTGATTTGTATGGGTCAAATTGTCCAATAATATTGTTCGTTAGACCAATGCAGAATATTTCTCACTGAGAAAATATGGAAAATATTTTCCGTTATGAGTGACCGCTGGGGTAATAAATATATATACATATCACAGATAGGTCAAATTAAAATTTAGAATAAAATTCAGTATCACAAAGAAATTGCAACAAAAGTTCAGGATGGAATCAAAATGATTCCATAACATTTCTTCTACCAAATATATCTTTTTTAGTTTCCTTTAGATGATTGCACTCCACCAAAATTAGAGTGGGGTGTAGCCCAGTGGTAAAGCGCTCGCTTTATGCACAGTTGGTCTAGAATCGATCTCTGTCAGTGGTTTATTTCTTGTTATAGCCAGTGCATCATTACTGGTTGTGCTATCCTGCCTGTGGGATGGTGTATGTAAAAGAACCCTTACTACTAATGGAAAAATGTAGCGTGTTTCCTCTCTAAGACTATATGTCAGAACAACCAAATGTTTGATATCCAGCAGGGCTTCTAAATTATGGTAGCCCCACTTCCATGGCTAGTGATATTCAGTGTTGGGCTAGTAAATAACTACTGTTGCCATGCCCGACGGCTAGTGAAAAACATTTGTCAAATGTTGCAGTTAAGTCTATTTTGTAAATATGAATATCCTGCCCCTACCTCAACCCCGCAATGTTAGTGTTTTTAAGCTCTATTTCCCTGTTTAGGTGATATATCTGATTATTACTGTTATTTAGTAAAATTGTATTAACTTCAAGTAAAGTAGGGCTAGTGAATTTGTGATCGTGGCTAGTAAATTTCAGTGGACCGATTGGGCTATTTTTCGTTCCAGTAAGTGCTCCAAAACTGGTGTAACAAAGGCCATGGTATGTACTATCCTGTCTATGGGATGATGCATATAAAAGATCCCTTGCTGTTAATCGAAAAGACTAGCCCATGAAGCGCGTTTTCTCTCTCAATATGTGTGGTCCGTAACCATATGTCTGATGCCATATAACTGTAAATAAAATGTGTTGAGTGTGTTGTTAAATAAAACATTTCCTTCATTCCTATTGTATTGCATGTAGCTGTATATATTATGGCAGCTAGTCTGGTACATCTGTTGTCAGACGGAATTAGATTACCTAAGCTGATATGAAAGAGGAATACATAACCAGCCGTCTTGGTTAGGCCATCGGTCTACAGGCTGGTAGGTACTGGGTTCGGATCCCAGTCGAGGCATGGGATTTTTAATCCAGATACCGACTCCAAACCCTGAGTGAGTGTTCCACAAAGCTCAGTGGGTAGATGTAAACCACTTGCAATGACCAGTGATCCATAACTGGTTCAACAAAGGCCATGGTTTGTGCTGTCCTGCTTGTGAGAAGCGCAAATAAAAGATCCCTTGCTGCTAATCGAAAAGACTAGCCCATGAAGTGGCGACAGCGGGTTTTCTCTCTCAATATCTGTGTGGTCCTTAACCATATGTCTGATGCCATATAACCGTAAATAAAATGTGTTGAGTGTGTTTTAAATAAAACATTTCCTTCATTCCTATTGTATTGCATGTAGCTGTATATATTATGGCAGCTAGTCTGGTACATCTGTTGTCAGACGGAATTAGATTACCAAAGCTGATATGTAAGAGGAATACATAACCGGCCTCTGTGGTGTCATGGTTAGGTAATCGGTCTACAGGCTGGTAGGTACACAGTTCACAACCCTGTACTGGCTCCCACCCAGAGCGAGTTTAGCCAGTGCACCACGACTGGTATATCAAAGGCCGTGGTATGTGCTATCCTGTCTTTGGGATGGTGCATATAAAAGATCCCTTGCTACTAATGGAAAAAACGTAGTGGGTTTGATCTCTATGACTGTGTCAAAATGACCATATGTTTGACATCCAATAGCCAATGATTAATAAATCAATGTGCTCTAGTGGTGTCGTTAAACAAAACAAACTTTCTTTTTTTTTCTCAATGGATAGGCGTAAGACCACTACACCCCTTCTTTCTCGCTAACTAGTAACCACTAACAACTAACCCACTGTCCTGGACAGACAGCCCAGATAGCTGACGTGTGTGTCCAGGACAGCATGCTTGAACCTTAATTGGATATAAGCATGAAAATGAAATGAAAGATTAAAAGTAGTTTGAAGGCAGGTAGACTATCAAACTATATAGGTCAGCCGTGTAATAACTGGCTGGTGTTGTGGTTAGGTTATCGGTGCTATTATTAGTAAGTATGTTTCAAATTTAATTATAAGTATTGTCTGTTATTTCTTTTACGTTCATCTGGGTATGAAAAAAAAAATCATCTGCAAACTTATGTGAGAATGGCTTTGCCGATTCACACAGTTTGCGGATGCTTTTTTTTGGTTCATACTCAGATGAACGTAAATAGGAAATAAAAGATAATCGTTAATTGGTATGAGTTTAAAATGTGTTATGCCTTGTAGGTACATGACAGTAGATGACAGACATAGCGGTATTATCATGAAATGCACTTGTATATATATATATATACCGGCCTCGGTGGCGTCGTGGTTAGGCCATCTGTCTACAGGCTGGTAGGTACTGGGTTCGGATCCCAGTCGAGGCATGGGATTTTTAATCCAAATACCGACTCCAAACCCTGAGTGAGTGCTCCGCAAGGCTCAATGGGTAGGTGTAAACCATTTGCACCGACCAGTGATCCATAACTGATTCAACAAAGGCCATGGTTTGTGCTATCAAACTGTATAGGGCAGCCGTGTAATAACTTTCTCATGTTCAGCCTTAGACACAGACAGGGCTCAAACTTAATGATGGCACCGATGGTAATTGCTGTCGTTGAGATATAAATTGCCATAGGTTCGGAGCATCACCAACACCACAAAAGTGCCAGATATCTAACCGTCCTAAGATATATCTGCTTATCAAGGCCATTGGGCTCAGCCTGCTCAGGTTTTTATTACTGACACAAGCAGGCTCCAACTTAACCTAGGATATCTGCATGTCAAGGCCATCGGGCTCAGCCTGCTCTGGGTTTTTTTTATCCTTCACCTAGACAGATGGGATTTCATAAGTTACATCCTCTGTCTGCTGTGCTATTAGTTAAAAAGTTTAAAGTTTGTTTTGTTTAACGATACCACTAGAGCACATTGATTAATTAATTATCGGCTATTGGTTGTCAAACATTAGGTTATTTGACATATATAGTCTCAGAGAGAAAACCTGCTACATTTTTCCATCAGTAGCAAGGGATCTTGCACCATCTCACAAACAGGACAGCACATACCATGTCTTTTAATAATACCAGTCATGGTGCACTGGCTGGAACAAGAAATAGCCCAATGGGCTGTGTTATTAGATTACAGAGAGCCCTCAGCTGGTTTAGTGAGTGTTACCGGCCTCGGTGGCATAAACATCATAATTATTTGCATATAATTTTGTTCTTCCATTTCAGTGTTGGTTGGCTGGGAGAAAAACAACCGATACAGAATCTGTAACACCTCGGACCAGCAGTTCATGTTTGCAAAAGAAGGTAAATTGATTATGTACGTAGGGGATTCGTCACAAGTGTTTTTTAATATGGAAAATATCAACCGAGTCTATGTTAATCTGCCGAGACAAATACCGATTAACTAGACGAGGTTGATATTTTATATATTAAAAAATATGAGTAGCGAATTCTATTTCTCCTATAACACTTCTAAAATAACATTTTCATTTGATATTTAGTAAATTACAATACTACCATCGGTAATATGACGTCATCACGATCGTGACAAATTAGTTTGACGTCACACATTTTAACTAAATCTTATAAAATGTTACGCGCAGATATACAGGTCTTGTTGGCTTGGAAACAAATGACCCATTGACAACAACTAGAGACCTTGCAAATTTGCATATACTTTTAAATTTGCATACCATTATTAACCGGGTTAATACACTACATTATCACATGGGTTTATGACGTGGATATCATGGGTAAGTTATAGGATAAATAATTTACTACACAGTATATCAACCAATTGTAGTTTTGTCATAGTGCATCGAGTACCCAAACTGACAGTAGTGTTGTCATAATGTATAACCCAAGTAACAAAATAGATTTAATATGGTTTCCAAGTTTGACGAATTTCAAAGACAAAGTTCAGAGAAGTGGTCAGACTTAGCCCACAGCTAAAAGCTGATAGGGAATGACAGATGTGTGGCATTGCTAGCCACAGGAGACAAACACCTGTCGCGGTTGGAGAGAAGGACTGGGATGTGGCAGTGGACAGCAAAAAAATTGAAAGATAGGATGAGTTGCTAGATCGGGAAGAAATGAGATGGAATTCAAAGGAATAAAAAGAAAAAAAGGGGGCAGTGGGATAAAAAAAAAAAAAAAAAAGTTCAGAGACGAGCAAATAAAGCTTGTGAAAGGTTTGTTAGTAAAACAACCGAGGTGTCTTTGGGTTCTAAGAATCCATGAACAGGTTCATGATTTGGGGAGCCAGGTCCTAGCAGACCTTTGCCAGAAGAGGGCAGAACAAGGATTTCTGTTCGGGTTAAATAAAGAAGACTGAGCAGTGTATGTGTTTGTTGAATCAGACAATTTTTGTAGAACCTTGACCAAGTCAAAAAATGATGTCATAAAATTTTGCACGGAGCTCCAACATTAAGTGTTTTCTGTTTAGGCCCCTTTCTCATAAAATACATGTTCTATATCAATGAAACTTGGTTTATATGTATGTTCATCTCGGTGAATGTTAAACATTTCAGAAATGAAATACTAAGAAAAAACTACAGTGTAACATAGACACCCACAGGACCAAGTAGAAAGTCTGGTTTTAAAGAAGTTCGGTTCACTGTTCCTTTTAAATAGCAGTTCAGGGGCCAATTTCACATATATATATCTGGGGACCCCCCCCCCCCCCCCCCCCCCCCCCCCCCATCCGTCTACGGCTCAGCACCTACGTCGCTCATATTTGATGAGTTCCGTTTACATGAAATGCTTGTAAATGTGTATCAAAGTACTAATGGTATCGCTAACGATCTCGACCAATGTTCTCAGGTACAAAATAGTAGCCCAACACTAATGTACATACAGATATATGTTTACTTCAAATTGATCTTCATGTAAAGAAGTAAATGTCATCTTCTAAATTCTTCAAAACAAACAATGCAAACAGCATGTCAACTTTTACTTCCGTGTTTACATGCGACATCAAACTTAGAGCTGCGTTTACTTGGTTTCTGATGTCATGCTAAGTTGTTGGTTTTTGTGTGTGACAGCTCATATATGTTTTAAAACTTCGTAAATATCAGATATTATTTCAAGTGAAGTTGTATGTATCTGATATAAATGATAGTGAAAATAAAATAAAATAATAAATAAAATAAGAGAAATAAATAAGTAAATAAATACATAAATAAATAATTTGTGGATAGACATGTAGGCCTAACATTGATTAGTAGTACGACTGAGCTGTGATAAAGGTTTATGTGAGTTAGGGGTTTTGTTGCTGTTTTTTAGGGGGAAGGGGAGGCATATTTTATTAAATTTTAAATACTGATACATGTGGAGAATTAAACATCACTGGTAAATCCGCGTGAATATTTAACTATAATTCTAATTGTTAAAAGTAGCAAACACATTCCACTAAAGTTAATTTTATTGTATGAATCTTTTAATTTTGCATTGTTAAAATACCCTTGACAGGCGGCTCCAGAGACTTCGTCTAAGTTAATGTTTCACTGCTTTTGGTCTTAAACCATTCCGATGTAAACTTTATTAGACTGTTTTTCGCAGCCATTTTAACATCTTATACGCAATATGTACGTTAGTCACTAGAGATTCACAGCTCGTACGAAGCTAATCACGATGCTCATGACAACTGTCGATCATGCCCCCTAATTTGTATATAGCCTCGATACCGTCCAGTTCGGCAAGCGATGGTACTCTTCACGCACATGCTTAATGGGAATGTGAAAGAGGTCTATTGACCTTTGGAATAAGCCCTGGGCTGTAGTAATGAAAAGGTCATAGTTATTTGTGTATATGTGCATGTGCTCACGTTAGTGTGAGTTAAAACTACAGGATAGATTTTGATTTTGTCCCAGAATAATGTAAGCCAATTAAATATGATTCCTTTTGTACCATAACATTGAATAACAATTGTCAAATAGTGGCTCTACTAGATAATTATGGTGTATCCAGTCCATTCTAATAAGCCGACGACTTCTAGATTTAAAAACCCCTGCGCGTGCTGTAACCTCACCGTGGTGCAGGGGTGTAACATTCTCTTTGAGAATGGCCAATACAGCACACATTGAAGTTTAGAGTAAAAGTCAGTATCTCTCTGTGATATTTGTATTTTGCACAGTTCTTTACACTGTTTTTATTTATATCTTGAATTTTTCTGTTGATGTTGATCATCACCTTATTTGTTTCCATTACCATAGTTTGACACCCAATAGCCGATGTATTTTTCGTGCTGGTGTGTCGTTAAACATTCATTCGTTCATTCGTTCTAGATTTAAAAAATGCATGCAATGTCTTCAATACGTTTTGAGCTCTATTTTTAGAAGACCCGGCCCAAAACCACAGAAGCTGAAACTGGCACTCTTAAAATATAGAACATATTCTATGTCTTCTGCTGCGCCAACAGATGCAATGTGTTTTGTCATATTCAGTTCAGTATCAGTGTCTTTGTTTTTTAACTGGTACCATACTCAGCAGACCCTAATATCAATGGTCGCCTAATGGACTACCTTTGTAAAATTCTTAAACACCCATAACCAATAAAGGTCACCACGGGCGACCGGGCGACTGCTAATTTTCAACCCTGTAATCCTGGTTATACAATAACAAATAATTTCTTCACCGAATCACCTTATGGTAGACCTAGCCTGGTGCTTATAAAACTTTTACAGTCTAGACTTAAGACTAATAGAAGTTTATTTTGTTTAACGACACCACAAGAGCACATTGATTAATTAATCATCGGCTATTGGATGTCAAACATTTGGTAATTCTGACTCATAGTCATCAGAGGAAACCCGCTACATTTTTCTAATGCTGCAAGGGATTTTTTATATGAACCATCCCACAGACAGGATAACACATACCATGGCCTTTGATATTCTAGTTGTGGTGCACTGGCTGGAACGAGAAATAGTCCAGTGGGCCCCTGACAGGGGTCGATCCCAAACCAACTGCAAATCAAGCGAAGCGCTACGTCTTGCTCCTAGACTCTATTGTCTAAGACAGTCACGTCATGGCAACGTCATACAAATTGCATGCATGTGACGTCATTTGAGATTGAGTCTGGACTCTAAAAGTTTTATAAGCACTGGCCCAGATGTTTAATTCTGTGAAATTCATGTTTTTTTTCAGACACGGACTGCTGCACTCGGCAGGTTTGCGGGACGGCGAGACCGTTTGTGATGAACATCACGGATAACGACGGTCAGAACCTGATACAGCTTCACCGGCCGTTCCGTTGTCAAGGCAGCATGTTTTGGTGCTGCTGTCTACAGGAGATGGAGATCCATTCGCCGGCTGGGGTTCCCATAGCAACCATCAAGCAAATGTCAGTGGTTACAGTATATATTTTTGGAATACTTGAATCAAGTTATATAAATATTTTGTAATTTTTTTCAAATTTATTGATGTATCAAACATTACAAACAATTAATTTGGCTAAAAATATACATAAATAGGTTTCTAACGTCTTATGTAATGACTTGTCATCGGTGGCTACATGTAGTGTGGTAATGAAACTGTAAATGTTTGATGTTCAGACTTAAGATCTTAATAATTTGGCCACAACAGGCTTTTTGTCTGTTCTGAAAACACCACAGTCTTTTCAGTGCAGTAATGTCAGCGCTCAACCTTAGTGGTAGCCCGGGGTGTTTTGGCTACCCATTTATTGCTCGGGCTACCAAATGTCTAAACCCAGTAGTCCGCCAGGCTACTAGATTATTTTTTTGGCACATCCAGTTACTCCGCAATCAACAAGATGCTAAAACAACATGTTTAACTAAAAGTAAATGATTTTGGCTCTTTTCTCTTTTTAAAATTTATTAAAATTATGGAGCTACCAATTTTTGCTGAAGGCTACCCGATTTTACAACCTAGTAGCCGACGGGACTACTACTAAAACAGGTTCAGGTGAAGGCCTGTATAATGTTATTATTTACTGGTAAAGAGTTGTGTATATATTCACAAATGTTTTCAGGTTATTTGAATCTAATTATAGCTAAACATTCCATTGATTTTGAGGTGAAATGTTTTCAGGTTAATCATGTTTGTACATTCCCTAGTTTTTAAATCTTTTACTATTAGAGCTGGTTTTAATAACTAAAATTATACTTTACTTAGATTGTATTGTTTAGGTTATCCATTTCCTTACATTCGAAGTGTTTTTTGATTATCCTGGTGTTTTTAATATCACAAAATGCATTTTTCACGTGTGTCTGAGATGTATCAGTTATGGATTCTAGTTTTAGAGGGTATTTCACCATTTCCAAGTCACAGACTCATGTTTCACTCAGTTGTAATTTTATCCAAATGTCTCGCTCGATGTGCAGTCAGTGTGGGATCGATCCCCATCGGTGGGCCCATTGGGCTATTTCTCGTTCCAGCCAGTGCATCATGACTGGTATATCAAAGGCCGTGGTATGTACTAACCTGTCTGTGGGATGGTGCATATAAAAAATCCTTTGCTGCTAATCGAAAAGAGTAGCCCATGAAGTGGCGACAGCGGGTTTCTCCTCTCAATATTTGTGTGGTTCTTAACCATATGTCTGACGACATATAAGAGCAAGTAAAATGTGATGAGTGCGTCTTTAAATAAAACATTTCTTTCATTCTTTATCCAAATGTGTTGCAGGTTTGTACATTAATTAAATTTAGTGTTAATTTTCACGGGTTGAAACTAGGGTCTGTCCCTTTAACTAAACTTAGTGTTAATTTTCACGGGTTGAAACTAGGGTCTGTCCCTTTAACTAAACTTAGTGTTAATTTTCACGGGTTGAAACTAGGGTCTGTCCCTTTAACTAAACTTAGTGTTAATTTTCACGGGTTGAAACTAGGGTCTGTCCCTTTAACTAAACTTAGTGTTAATTTTCACGGGTTGAAACTAGGGTCTGTCCCTTTAACTAAACTTAGTGTTAATTTTCACGGGTTGAAACTAGGGTCTGTCCCGTTATCTAAACTTAGTGTTAATTTTCATGGGTTGAAACTAGAGTTATGTCCCTTTAATTTGGGCTTGTTTGTTTTGGGCATACTTAATTTGGGCACTACATTTATCGTGTCAGATTTGGTGCCCTCTAAAACTGTGGCTGTGTTGTGTGTTTTAGTTGGACGTGTTGGACACCACGCTACAAAGTGTTTGACATGAACGGAACTCCGCTGTTCACCATCCTCGGTGAATGCTGCTACTGCAAATGCTGTACTGACGTTATTTTCCAGGTATTTGTTTTTTCTCTCTTTATTTTTGTCTCGCCTTTACGAGACGTCATCTTGTGTGTTTGTAGGGGCGGGACATAGCTCAGTGGTACAGCGCTCGCCTGATGCGCGATCGATCAAGGATCGATTCCCGTCGGTGAGCCCATTGGACTATTTCTCATTCCAGCCGGTGCTCTACAGCTGGTGTAACAAAGGCTGTGGTATGTACTATCCTGTCTGTGCGATAGTGCACATAAAGGATCCCTTGTTGCTAATCGAAAAGAGTGGTGACAGCGGGTTTCCTCTCTCAATATCTGTGTGGTCCGTAACCATATGTCTGACGCCATATAACCGGAAATAAAATGTGTTGAGTGCGTCATTAAATAAAACATTTCCTTCCTTCATTTTGTGTGTTTGCCAAATCGTGATGACGTCATCTTTAGTACCAACATTGTCATTGGTTTGTAAGCGTCAAATCATCCAATAGTATGGTTTGTTACACTAATACAGAATATTTCTCACAGACAAAATATGAAAAATATTATATTATATATTTCAGTGGCAGTGATGGCATCAACGTTTTTGTTCAGCCCAACAGTAAAGGGTTTTTTTTATCCTGCAACCAACCATTTCTATTAATAGAATATTATGATGGGTAAAACAAAATCATATCCTGCTAATTGAAAAATGTAGCAGGTTAATAAATCAATAATAATAATGGTAAATAGTGAGTTTATTTAAGGATTGTCTGTTATTTCTTTTAGGTTCATCGGGGTATGAACAAAAAAAGTCATCCACAAAAGTTTGCGGATGGTATTTTTTGGTTCGTACCCAGATGAACGTAAAAGAAATAACAGACAATACTTGTAAATAAATTTGAATCATACAGGCTAATAATAACACTAAAACTTCATACTTTATTTTGAATTATTTTTGGTCCATAAACAACAACTCAGTAAGACAACTTGCTCATCTAAAATGACGTCATCAGATATGGCGTTCGCTGACAATGTAATTTGAGAAATTAACAAACTCCCATTGCTACATCTGAACCAATGGGATGACGTTATGTGGTAATGAATGTCACAGAAATTTAATTATTGTTGATTGTTTTCAGGTTTTCCGTGGCGAAGATGAGTCGGTGGAGACTGGACAGATCATCAAACACTGGGGCGGCTGCAGGGAAGTGTTCGGAGCAGCTAACGACTTTACTCTGCGTTGTGAGTTATTTTCACAGATTGCTGATGTATTAATGCTCTACAGTTCTATAGGAGGGGACTATATCTTTAGTCTCTGTCCTTCTGTTGGGACAGGACGTATCCCAGTGGTAAAGAGCTTGCCTGGTGCGCGGTTGGTCTAGGATCGATCCCCGTCGGTGGGTCCATTGAGCTATTTCTCGTTCCAGCCAGATGGGGACTATAGGTTTTGTCTAGTGCTGTCCTTCTGTTGGGACAGGACGTAAGCCAGTGGTAAAGAGCTCGCCTGGTGCGCAGTCGGTCTAGGATCGATCCCTGTCTGTGGGTCCATTGAGCTATTTCTCGTTCCAGCCAGTGTGGGGGCAAGACGTAGCCCAGTGGTAAAGCACTCGTTTGATGCGCTGTCGGTTTGGGATCGATCCCCGTCAGTGGGCCCATTGGGCTATTTTTCACTCCAGCTAGTGCTTCACAACTGGTGTAACAAAAGCCGTGGTATGTACTATCCTGTTTGTGGGATGGTGCATATAAAAGACCCCTTGATGCTAATCAGAAAGAGTGGCGGTAGCAGGTTTCCTCTCTCATTAACTGTATGGTCCCTAACCATATGTCTCACGCCATATAACTGTGGGGCAGGGTGTAGCAGGTTTCCTCTCTTATTAACTGTGTGGTCCCTAACCATATGTCTGACACCATATAACCGTGGGGCAGGATGTAGCAGGTTTCCTCTCTCATTAACTGTGTGGTCCCTAACCATATGTCTGACAACATATAACCATGGGGCAGGATGTAGCAGGTTTCCTCTCTCATTAACTGTGTGGTCCCTAACCATATGTCTGACACCATATAACCGTAGGGCAGGATGTAGCAGGTTTCCTCTCTCATTAACTGTGTGGTCCCTAACCATATGTCTGACACCATATAACCGTGGGGCAGGACGTAGCCCAGTGGTAAAGCGTTCGCTTGATGTGCGTTCGGTTTCGGATTGATCCCCATCAGTGTGCCCATTGGGCTATTTCTCGCTCCAGCTAGTGCTCCACAACTGGTGTAACAAAGGCTGTGGTATGTACTATCCTGTCTGTGAGATGGTGCATATAAAAGATCCCTTGCTACTAATCGGAAAGTGTAGTCCATTGCATGGTGGCAGTGGGTTTTCTCTCTCATTATATGTGTGGTCCTTAACAGATTCACTTCTCGTTTATTTCAGTCCCATCTGGCATGGATGTTTTGACGAAGGCAATTCTTCTTGGAGCAACATTTCTCATCGACTTCAACTACTTTGAGTACAGCAGGAATTGAGTAATGTTAATCTGCAGTGTTGAAACAATATTCTATAAAACATACCGGTAATTGTGTAGTGTTAATATGCAGTGTTGAGACAATATTCTAAACAACAAATTCTGGTAATTGTGTTGAGACAATATTCTAAACAACAAATTCTGGTAATTGTGTTGTGTTAATATGCAGTGTTGAGACAATATTCTAAACAACAAATTCTGGTAATTGTGTGGTGTTAATCTGTAGTGTTGAGACTATAATAAACAACATATTCTGGTAATTGTGTTCTGTTAATATGCAGTGTTGAAACAATATTCTAAAAATGTCAGTTGATGGTTTTTAAAAACACCCAGTAATTGTGTATTGTTAACCTACATTGTTGAAACAATATTCTAAAAAATATATAACTGTGTAATGTCGATCAACATTGTAATCTACAATGTTGAAACAATATTCTAAACAACATATTCCCAGTAACTGTGTAATTGTAATCTACAATGTTGAAACAATATTCTAAAAACATATTCCCAGTAATTTTAATCTACAGTGTTGACACAATATTTTAAAAACATATTCCCAGTAACTGTGTAATTTTAATCTAATGTTGAAACTGTATTCTAAACAGTATATTCCTCTAATTATATTATTGATTGTTAATCTGTAGTGTTGAATCTATTTGCCCTAATTTAATTTTTTGTTGACACCACAAATGTATAAATATAATAACTGTTATCTTTTGAATTAAACTTATGCCCATGTCAAGCATGCTTGACTGACAACAACTTCATTTATTTTATTGTTTGTTTAAACCTGGCCCTGCCTTTTTATCAATTTACCCTATTCCCAGTTTGTTGTTAATACCACTTATGTCTTTATTGTTATAAATAATAATAATAAAAGTTTGGGTCCATGTCAGGCATGCTTGAAAAGGTTTCAATGCTTTTTATTTTTGTATTTAGTCATATACTTATCTTTTTAAATGTTACATGTATTTTATATTGTGTATTTTAATGTAAAAGTATATTTTTCTGTATATATTCAATGACTGTTAAAATATGGCCTTTTGGAATAATGTTCATGGTTCAGATAGTGTAATTCTTGCACTAGGAAATGTTTTATTTAACGACGCACTGCAAAGATCTGTACTGTTTTTGTAGACATTAGAATGAACAAAAATATGCTGGATAAACAAAAATTAATATTACAAACAATTATTTTTAACCAGATGTACTGTTCAATACTTTTGAGGACTGTCGACCTTTTTATATTCTGCCAATTTGTTTCTGTTATATTCCACTGCTACTAACGGGGAAATGTAGCTGCAGGGTGTGCACTTGGGATTTGGTTTTTTACTTGTCATTCGGGCGAGTCATGGCAGCACTTTGACTTGCCTGTGCAATTTTTGAGTAGCCCAAATTTTATTTTTAAAAATAAACAAGAGTAAATATATTTGGCATAGGAGATCAGTTTCAAAAGTCCTTAACAGGTGGAAGGCATAAGTTTGCTTTTTTTGTGTGTGTTCTGTAATATATATTGTTTCACCAAAAATAGGGTGGCCTGAATCCCCGCCTAATATTGGTTACAGATTTTATAAATTTGTTAATTGAAGAAACAAATGGTGAAACAAGACAAGAACAAACTTTCATAATATACATGCATATTATTATTCCTGTTTTTCGCCAGGTGATCAAATTTCCATAATCTGTCACACTTCAATCTTTTGATAACTGTTGAACTTTAAAACTGGTTCTGGGCCAAATTCTTTTATAAACTGGTACTAATAAACTTTGAGACTAAAACCTCAAAAACTTGAACATCTCAAAATAATATAACGGTTATGTCTTTTATTTTGTTCTTTACTGGCCTCAGTGGCGTCGTGGTTAGGCCATCGGTCTACAGGCTGGTAGGTACTGGGTTCGGATCCCAGTCGAGGCATGGGATTTTTAATCCAGATACCGACTCCAAACCCTGAGTGAGTGCTCCGCCTGGCTCAATGGGTAGGTGTAAACCATTGCACCGACCAGTGATCCATAACTGGTTCAACAAAGGCCATGGTTTGTGCTATCCTGCCTGTGGGAAGCACAAATAAAATATCCCTTGCTGCCTGTCGTAAAAGAGTAGCATACGTGGCGACAGCAGGTTTCCTCTTAAAAACAGTGTCAGAATGACCATATGTTTGACGTCCAATAGCCGATGATAAGATAAAAAATCAATGTGCTCTAGTGTTGTCGTTAAATAAAGCAAACTTTACTTTACTTTTTTATTTTGTTATTTCTTTGCTTTTACATTCATGGTTTGTTTCTCACATTATGGAGTGAAGCCGTTCAATTTTCTTAAGGAGTTCCATGTGAATTTCAAAACTCACTCTCTCTAAATGTGAATGAGTTCTGTCGTCTTCAATTTCGAGTTCTTGAAGTTTGACAGTATATTACAAACATATCTGCTTTTATACAATTCACAAAGTGTTATGTCCCACTTGTCATTTTAGTGGGATGTATCACTTTGATATGTACCAAGATATTTTTAACAATATGAGTAATAAGTATTATTATGTTATAGATGTGTAATCAGTATCTTTATGAGCAAATTTTATTTTTTTAAATGGTAGCCATTTTGTTTCTTTTCTAAGTGTAAATTCCTCCAAATGGTTCTGATTGTTTGACGTCACTAAATACTGATTGTTTATTTATTATTTATTATGGAAAAATAATCATAAGAACAAAACAAAAAGAAAAGAAAAACATTACGTGAGTAAATTCCTCCGCAATGAAAAGCAATAGTTACCAGGTATATGAAGTTAATTTCCAAAATGTGATATATATACACCAAATTCCAGATTTCGAAGTTGGCCATGAAGGTATTGTTATGTTACTCAATAATATGACAAGTTTCCATCAAAATGTGATATATGCCCATTGAACAGGCTGGGGATTTTCAAAGCTATCTTAGCACTGCGAAATCGTAAAGACATCGTAGGCTATGATGTCATTACAGCACACGCCATATAGACGTCATAGCCCAGGGTTTAAGCTAGCTAGAAAAAAAGGGAGAATGGACTTCCCCCTCTAGACACATTAGGGAGAAGTGAGGTTTGGTGAAGGAGAAATGGGAAAGAGTTCGACCCGTACCCGTCTATTTCAAAGGCTCTAAGACTAACCCTAACCCTAGCTATTGAAAGTGGGGTGGGGGTGGGGTACAAGTCGAATTTGTGCCGAGAAATGAGACGTCTTATTTAAAAAGACGTCTAATTTAAATCTTTGAAATTTTTTTTTTAGGTACCACTTCCACTTGAACAAAGCCAACTTTGAAAAGACATAACCAACCCATTGTCACGAAAATTTTGTTTAACACCGATAATGGTTACATACTATTGATGTGTGTAAACTGAATTACGTCAAGATTTGTCAAAAACATTATTTCAGCTGATCCAACAACTTAAGCGTATTTGTTTTTTTGGTTGGTTATTTTTATTTTGCTTTGGGTTTTTTTTGTGGGGTTATGCTTTGTTTTGGTTGGGTTTTTGTATGATTTAAAAAAAAAATATATATATATTTTTTTTATTGACCTCACTAAAGTTCTATGTTGCTAATATGTTATGATTTATAGTACATATATACATTTAAATTAACTGTTCACAATAGTAATGTTTATGGTGCTCGGCTGGAATCTGAACTGGATATAAACAATGATTTATTGACAAAGTGACCTTGAGATAAATGCTGATGTGATAGCAAGATTGATTTTAAACGTTATGCAGTATGTTGGTTGTTGTTTGTTGTTGTTTTGTGTTTGTTTGTTTTGTGTTTTGTTTGTTTGTTTGTTTGGGTGGTTTTTTCCACGTATGGCAAATACAATGTGGTTATATACCCTACCCTGTACAGTGTGGGTTTTTAGTCTGTGTGGGTTTTTTTCCACATATGGCAAACAAGATCTGATTGTATGTATACCCTGTACAGTGGGTTTTTTTCCACATATGGCAAACAAGATCTGATTGTATGTATACCCTGTACAGTGTGTTTTTTCTGCAGTGCTGAGCGTAATATTGTAAATTCATTCTTATGAAAGAATATGGAATAGAATTCCTACATTACATTCAACTCAACCTGTAGACCAAAAATACCACTAGTATAACTGTTTGGAACCGATGCCTGATATTACTACTGTCTTAGTGAAAAATCTTGCAACAACAACTAGAGAAAATCATTATAAAATCTTAAAATTTATCTTCTATTACGGTAATGTCTTTTTGTTTTAGTGGGTTACTTAACATTATTCAAGTTCGTAGAAGTTCATATAATTTTAACAGTGTATAGCATGTTTCACATGACACATCAAACAGTGACAGCCAATCATCAGGACTAATATCAGATGTCGGTCCCAAACGGTGACAGCCAATCATCAGGACTAATATCAGATGTCGGTCCCAAACGGTGACAGCCAGTCATCAGGACTAATATCAGATGTCGGTCCCAGACGGTGACAGCCAGTCATCAGGACTAATATCAGATGTCGGTCCCAGACGGTGACAGCCAGTCATCAGGACTAATATCATATATCGGTCCCAAACGGTGACAGCCAATAATCACGACTAATATTAGATGTCGGTCCCAAACGGTAACAGCCAATCATCAGGACTAATATCATATATCGGTCCCAAACGGTGACAGCCAATAATCACGACTAATATCAGATGTCGGTCCCAAACGGTGACAGCCAATCATCACGACTAATATCAGATGTCGGTCCCAAACGGTGACAGCCAATCATCACGACTAATATCAGATGTCGGTCCCAAACGGTGACAGCCAATCATCAGGACTAATATCAGATGTCGGTCCCAAACGGTAACAGCCAATCATCAGGACTAATATCATATATCGGTCCCAAACGGTGACAGCCAATAATCACGACTAATATCAGATGTCGGTCCCAAACGGTGACAGCCAATCATCACGACTAATATCAGATGTCGGTCCCAAACGGTAACAGCCAATCATCACGACTAATATCAGATGTCGGTCCCAAACGGTGACAGCCAATCATCAGGACTAATATCAGATGTCGGTCCCAAACGGTGACAGCCAATCATCACGACTAATATCAGATGTCGGTCCCAAACGGTGACAGCCAATAATCACTACTAATATCAGATGTCGGTCCCAAACGGTGACAGCCAATCATCAGGACTAATATCAGATGTCGGTCCCAAACAGTGACAGCCAATAATCACGACTAATATCAGATGTCGGTCCCAAACGGTGACAGCCAATCATCAGGACTAATATCAGATGTCGGTCCCAGATGGTGACAGCCAATCAATTCAGGGCTAATATCAGTTATCGGTCTCAAACAGTGACAGCCAATCATCAGGACTAATATCAGATGTCGGTCCCAAATGGTGACAGCCAATCAGTTTAGGGCTAGCTCTGGCACTCGCCAAATTCGCCAGTTGTGAATTTCAAGATCAGTTGGCAAATTTTATTTTAATTTGGCGGAATAATTTTATGATATTTTGTTTAAAAATAAGTGTGTTTCTGCAATTGTTTAGGTCTAGTAGATAATTTGGTGAAACTTTCTGTTTATCCAGAGCTAGCCACAAATCATTAATATGTAGCCATTAAGAAAGTCTGTCCACTTTATATATTTTATTTATAGAGTTCCGTACACTGTACAGTATGTAGAAACCATTGCAGTAATAAGCCTTTGCTCAACTTTTCCCCATAATCCATTATGGGTTTTGCGATCGACTATCATTTAACACAAGGCAAACGGATCCATTTTTACAAATATTAATCATCCATATATCTTAACATTTTAATTTTATTTTTTGGGGTGCCTTAAATGTTTTTCAATATTTTATTTTTTACAATATCTCTGTATATAGCTTGGAGCTTATTTTTAACATTACATCTCATTGTATAATGTATCAGCATTTGTGTTTTATTGTTATAGTTTACATTTTTTAATATTTCATATACACATATACTAGTATTAAAATAAATGTAATTAGCAAATCCAAGGTAAAGGCAAACAGGGGTGACATTGCTTAGGCTGTGGTGCTGACGCAAATGGAGTGAGAGAGGTGGGTAGGAATTTTGCATATGATGCGTATTGTCACATTCATTTTAACTTACTTTCCTGCTTATATCCAATTACGGTTCAAGCACATTGTCCTGGGCACACACACATCAGCTATCTGGGCTGTCTGTCCAGGAGGGTGTAGAGCGTGTAGTGGCCTTGCACCTACCCACTGAGCCCTTAAGAATTCGCTCTAGGTTGGAGCCAGTACTGGGCTGCGAACCCTGTACCTACCAGCCTGTAGTCTGATGGTTTAACCACTGCACCACTGAGACCGGAGTATTGTCACAGCAGAGGATAATGCCTATATGAACAAAAAATGATTAAGATTTCATCTTTCTATTAAATGAAGTTATTAAAGTAACAGCGATATAATTATTATATTGTCATTTGTGATGTTATGTCACATTGACATAAAGTGGCGCAATATTGATGTATGACATAAGTTAGTTATTTAAAGTTTTAAAAGTAAAACTTTTCAAGTGTTCAGACTCTCCACCTCAAGGCACTGGAAACCTGGACACTGAAGCCCAAAAACCTGGAGATTTCAGTAAAAACATGGAGATTGACCTATTCATACATAATCAAGTGCTAAGCAAAATAAAGTGGTCGTTCTTTGTGTACAAAGCAATATTTGACAGGTGACATCAGGGAATTTTGACTTCTACGTCACATGTGCAAACTCTCAACTTGAATGCGAGAGACAGGTAGCGATAACCTTATTTGGCATTGATCTTCTAAATATGGATTGTTGTGTCCTGTCCTCTCACTTTGTTTGTTATTTCTGGCCGGATTGGCTGAGAACTCGACTGAGCAAGAACAGAAATTGTTTTTAACTACAATGGATTTTTATCGCAAGAGAAAAACCGTGAGATTTTCGAAAAAACCCGTGAGATTTTCGTGGCTTACCATGAGATTTTCGTGGCTTACCATGAGATTTTCGCGGCTTACCATGAGATTTTGCAGAAAACCGTGAGACTTGAGAGGTCTGAGTGTTGGTCAAGTATTTACAAACAAAAGAGTACTTACAATTTTCTGGATTGTGACAGTGTTACGTCGCAAGGATTGCGACCCCTAATTTTTTCTAGGGGGAGGGAAAGTGGGTGTCAGGACCCGTGAGTCTCTCCTTGGATCCATGCCTACAGTTAACCTATAAAACTTGTTATTTGTATTTTACTTTTTGAAATGATACATTTTTTAAACAGTATACATGTATATAACTTCATAATTTAACATGGACTACATATTATATTTTATAATTTACTAGTAATAAATGTGGTGTTGTGAATACTGGTTGATTCTTTCTGTTCATTCATTCATTTCTTCGTGGTCCAGGACAGTCAGTTGATGATTTTGGTGGTTAGTGAAAAAGAAGTCTGTGTAGCCCAGTGGTAAAAGCACTTGCTTGATGCGCGGTCAGTCTAGGATCGATCCCAGTCAGTGGGCCCATTAGGCTATTTCTCGTTCCAGCCAATGCACCACGACTGATATATCTGTGGTATGTGTTAGCTATCCTGTCTTTGGAATTGTGCATATAAAAGATCCCTTGCTACTAATGGAAAAAATGTAGCAGGTTTCCTCTCTAAGGCAATTGCACCCCTGAAAATCTCACCTTTACTTTTTTTTTACTCCAAAAAATAGCATACACATCTCAGGGTTTAATTTTATAGTGTTTCATTTGTTTATAAAAAATAGTGCCCACCCCCGGATTTTGATCAGGGTACGGCCCTGATTAAAGGCTGTACGTAGTATGTATGTCCTGTACTTTCATTGGGAAAGTGTATATAAAAGATCCCTTGCTGCTAATTGAAAAATATAATCGGTACTTCTGAAGACTACGTGTCAGAATTACCAAATGTTTCACATCCAATAGCCGATGATTAATCGCTGTGCTCTAGTGGTGTTATTAAACAAATGAAACTTTCATTCTCAATGTCTCCCGTAATGCACGATATCGCCCTTTGTTGTTTGCTTTCATGACAAGCTCCATAAACCAATAATGAATTAAATTGGTCTACATTGTGTTGGAAACTATATCACAGCCAGTTGATGGAATGGTCATTAAGAGGTCAGTGCAGTGATACAAAGTACATTACATAGGCTTGGCGGTGGTAAATAAAAGTGAAATTGTAAATATTAAAAATGTCTACATATAACCCTTGCTACATGTATGCAGTGGGAAAGTTTAGATGAAATGTTATGGCTTTACACTGTCTATCTCCAAAAAAAGATCACCTCTGTGTCAATAGCCAGCCCACATTAGCTGAGGCTATATACAGAGCATATACTTATAGGATATTAAACAAGCTTCTATTTCATATTATGTTTATGTCCCGAAAAATAATTTTGAATTTTGAATCGTTTTAGTGGGATGTATCACTTTGATATGTACCAAGATATTTCGAACCATATGGGTAATAAATATTATTATGTTATAATGTGTAATCAGTATCTTTATGAGCAAATGTTTTATTTTAAAATGGTAGCCATTTTGTTTCTTTTCTAAGTGTAAATTCCTCCAAATGGTTCAGTTAAATTACCAGGGACAACCAGCATTTTTCTTTCTAAATTAAATTTTCATGCTTATATCCAAATAAGATTTATACACATTGAAATATCTGGGCTGTCTAAGATATTATGTTAATGATTAGTTGTTAGTGGTTAGAGAAATGAGTTTAGTAGTTTTACACCTACCCATCGAGTAATTAAAATCAACTTTTATGTGGGGGTCAGTACCGGGATGTGAACCCTGTACCTACCAGCCGCAAATCTGACAGCTTAACCAATACATCACAGAGGCATATCATTCTGTCTGTAAACGGATTTCATCTTAACCAGTACATCACAGAGGCATATCATTCTGTCTGTAAACGGATTTCATCTTAACCAGTACATCACAGAGGCATATCATTCTGTCTGTAAACTGATTTCATTTCATTTCATCTTATTTTTATGCTTATATCCAATTAATATTCAAGCACGCTGTCCTGGGCACACACCTGAGCTATCTGGGCTGTCTGTCCAGAGCAGTGAGTTAGTTGTTAGTGGTTAGTGAGAGAGAAGACCGTGTAGTGGAGTTACACCTACCCATCAAGTCGTTAAACTCATTTTTGGTGGGAGCCGGTTCCGGGCTGCAAACCCAGTACCTACAAGCCTTATGTCCGATAGCTTAACCACGACAGCATCGAGGCCAGTCAGTGTGGGATCAATCCCCGTTGATGGGCCTATTAGGCTATTTCTCGTTCCAGCCAGTGTACCACGACTGGTATGCCAAAGGCTGTGGTATGTGCTATCATGTCTATGGGATGGTGCAGATAAAAGATCCCTTGCTGCTTATCGAAAAGAGTAGCCCATGAAGTGGCGACAGCGGGTTTCCTCTTTCAATATATGTGTGGTCCTTAATCATATGTCAGACACCATATAACCGTAAATAAAATGTGTTGAGTGCGTTGTTAAATAAAACATTTCCTTCCTTCCACAGAGTACCATGACAAGTATTTATTGCCAGGCACTATTCCGACACCAGATACGGCTCATTTATTGCTGCTTCATTAGCAATTCCATCAACCAGTAATGAATTGTGGTTTGAATTACCACAGTTGACCAAACTACTACTACTACTGTATAGCAAGAGACAGGCTTGGCAAACCAACTAAGGAAGGAAGGAAACGTTTTATTTAACAACGCACTCAACACATTTTATTTACGGTTATATGGTGTCTGACATATGATTAAGGACCACACATATATTGAAAGAGGAAACCCGCTGTCGCCACTTCATGGGCTACTCTTTTCGATTAGCAGCAAGAGATATTTTATATGCACCATCCCACAGACAGAATACCACGGCCTTTGATACACCAGTTGTGGAGCACTGGCTGGAACGAGAAATAGCTCAATGGGCCCACCGACAAAGGATCGATCCTAGACTGACCGTGCATCAGGCGAGTGCTCTACCACTGGGCTACGTCCCGCCCCTGGCAAAACCAATTATAACTACTCTCATTTACAACATGTATACCACCAAATCAAATCCCATAGATGACAAAGTTAAATATTGTTTTGTTTAACGACACCACTAGAGCACATTGAATTATTAACCATCGGATTCTGGATGTCAAATATTTTACAATTTTGACTTATAATCTTAGAGAGGAAACCTGCTACATTTTTCCATTAGGTCAGGTCAGGTCAGGTCAGGTCAGGTCAGGTCATAGGGCTTAACAAGTACATTCAGAGCAAGCTGTTGTAGCACACGCCTGTCATGGGTGCAGGTGTCAGTCCATTCCCCCTTCTCCATCCAGAACAAGACATTTTTCCATTTGTAGCAAGGGACCTTTTATATGCACCATCCTTCAGACAGGATAGCACATACCACAGCCTTTGATATACCAGTCGTGGTGTACTGGCTGGAATGAGAAATAGCCCAATGGTGTCCCATCGATGGGGATTGATCCCAAACGACCTCACATTAAGCAAGCACTTTTCCACTGGGCTACGTCCCCCTCCCCCTTCCCCCTAAAGTAAATTAGGATTAAGCTACTAGTTTCAAACATAATGGGAAGCATCCTTAACTACCTTTATAATGGGTGTCATTAAACATTCATTCATTCATTAACTACCTTAATTCTGCACAAAAATTATGATCCTGTTTTTATTACCCCAGTGGTCACTCATAACGGGGAAAATATTTCTTGTATTATCCAGGGCTTCTAGAATGGTTTTTAAATCTACTAGCCATGGACCGGCCTCGGTGGCATCGTGTTTAGGCCATCGGTCTACAGGCTGGTAGGTACTGGGTTCGGTTTTATTTAACGACGCACTCAACACATTTTATTTACGGTTATATGGCGTCAGACATATGGTTAAGGACCACACAGATTTTGAGAGGAAACCCGCTGTCGCCACTTCATGGGCTACTCTTTCCGATTAGCAGCAAAGGATCTTTTATTTGCACTTCCCATAGGCAGGATAGCACAAACCATGGCCTTTGTTGAAGCAGTTATGGATCACTGGTTGGTGCAAGTGGTTTACACCTACCCATTGAGCCTTGCGGAGCACTCACTCAGGGTGTGGAGTCGGTATCTGGATTAAAAACCCCATGCCTAGACTGGGATCTGAACCCAGTACCTACCAGCCTGTAAACCGATGGCCTAACCACGACGCCACCGAGGCCGGTCAGTCCGCAAAAGAGTCTGGTAGGTTTTGAGTTTACAGATGAACACTGGCTCCCAACTCTAAGTAAGTCTGAATGGCTTAATGGGGGAAAATACCGGCCTTGGTGGTGTCATGATTAATCCATCGGACATAAGGCCGGAAGGTACTGGGTTCGCAGCCTGGTACCGGCTCCCACCCAGAGCGAGTTTTAACGACTCAATGGGTAGGTGTAAGACCACTACACCCTCTTTTTCTCTCGCTAACCACTAATAACTAACTCGCTGCCCTGGACACACAGCCCAGATAGCTGAGGTGTGTACCCAGGACAGGGTGCTTGAACCTTAACTGGATATAAGCATGAAAACAAGTACAAATGAATGACATGATGAAAAACCTATTTGACTTCCAATAGGAAGGAAATGGTTTATTTAAGGACCATAGACAGGATAGCACATACCATGGCCTTTGATGTACCAGTCATGGTGCACTGGCTGAAACAAGAAATAGCCCAATGAGCCCACTGACAGGGATCGATCCTAGACCAGCTGCGCTCATTGTAATGGGGAGATGCAAGACTACTAGATTGACTTTTCTCTTGCTAGGGGTCGAATTTAGCTTGTTATAGAGCACTCACCTGAGGTACTCATGTCTTAGGATCAAACCTCCATGGTGAAACCAGTTACTATCCACAGACCATAACTGGTATATCAAAGGCAATGTTATGTATCGTCTTGTCTGTAGAAAATACCTATAAAAATCATATCCTACCAATTGATGTATCAGGTTTTCTTTGAAGACTGTCAGAATTACCAAACATTCGATAATTATATATTATAATTTATGATTAATAAATCAATGTGCTCTAGTGGTGTCATTAACGAAAGAAACCTTAAACAAAACAAATTTTAACAGAATCCGAGTTTTAATGACTCATTAATTGCCTAAAGATATTTTGACCTCAAAAATAATTCGAGCAGTATTTTTTTTAAATACTTGCTCGAAATATTCTATGCATATCTATATGTGTGTTTCTTTGTTTACAGAAGCTGTAGAAAAAGTGTTTGACCCTTCATGTTAATAAATCAATGTGTTCTAGCGGTGTTGTTGAACAAAACAAACCAAAGACTGCCATACCCAAGACTAGTTTAAAACTGGACATGGTTAGTGAACAACAAGACTGCAGACTAGTTTATAAACAAAACAAACAAAAGACTGCCATACCCAAGACTAGTTTATAACTGAGACATGGTCTAGTGAACAACAAGGCAGATAGGAAGGAACAAAACAAACAAAAGACTGCCATACCCAAGACTAGTTTATAACTGAGACATGGTCTAGTGAACAACAAGGCAGATAGGAAGGAACAAAACAAACAAAAGACTGCCATACCCAAGACTAGTTTATAACTGAGACATGGTCTAGTGAACAACAAGGCAGATAGGAAGGAACAAAACAAACAAAAGACTGCCATACCCAAGACTAGTTTAAAACTGAGACATGGTCTAGTGAACAACAAGGCAGATAGGAAGGAACAAAACAAACAAAAGACTGCCATACCCAAGACTAGTTTAAAACTGAGACATGGTCTAGTGAACAACAAGGCAGATAGGAAGGAACAAAACAAACCAAAGACTGCCATACCGAAGACTAGTTTATAACTGAGACATGGTCTAGTGAACAACAAGGCAGATAGGAAGGAACAAAACAAACCAAAGACTGCCATACCCAAGACTAGTTTATAACTGAGACATGGTCTAGTGAACAACAAGGCAGATAGGAAGGAACAAAACAAACCAAAGACTGCCATACCCAAGACTAGTTTAAAACTGAGACATGGTCTAGTGAACAACAAGGCAGATAGGAAGGAACAAAACAAAAGACTGCCATACCCAAGACTAGTTTAAAACTGAGACATGGTCTAGTGAACAACAAGGCAGATAGGAAGGAACAAAACAAACAAAAGACTGCCATACCCAATTGTATAATGTATCAGCATTTGTGTTTTATTGCTATAGTTACATTTTTTAATATTTCATATACACATATACTAGTATTACAATAAATGTAATTAGCAAATCTGAGGTAAAGGCAAACAGGGGTGACATTGCTACGGTTGTGGTGCTGATAGACAGGGAGAGAGGTGGGTAGGAATTTTGCATATGATGCGTATTGTCACATTCATTTTAACTTACTTTCCTGCTTATATCCAATTAAGGTTCAAGCACTCTGTCCTGGGCACACACACCTCACCTATCTGGGCTGTCTGTCCAGGACAGTGGGTTAATTGTTAGTTGGTTAGTGAGAGAGAAGAGGGTGTAGTGGCTTTGCACCTACCCACTGAGCCCTTAAGAACTCGTTCTGGGTTGGAGCCAGTACTGGGCTGCGAACCCTGTACCTGCCAGCCTGTAGTCTGATGGCTTAACCACGACACCACCAAGGCCTGTGTATTGTCACAGCTGAGGATAATGCCTATATGAACAAAACAAATTAAGATTTGAGATTTAATCTTTCTATTAAATGAAGTTATCAAAGTAACAGCGATATAATTATTATATTGTCATTTGTGATGTTATGTCACATTGACATAAAGTGGTGCAATATTGATGTATGACGTAAGTTAGTTATTTAAAGTTTTAAAAGTAAAACTTTTCAAGTGTTCAGACCTCTCCACCTCAAGGCACTGGAAACCTGGACACTGAAGCCCAAAAACCTGGATATTTCAGTTAAAACATGGAGATTGACCTATTCATACATAATCAAGTGCTAAGCAAAATAAAGTGGTCGTTCTTTGTGTACAAAGCAATATTTGACAGGTGACATCAGGGAATTTTGACTTCTACGTCACATGTGCAAACTCTCAACGAGAATGCGAGAGACTGGTAGCGATAACCTTATTTGGCATTGATCTTCTAAATATGGATTGTTGTGTCCAGTCCTCTCACTTTGTTTGTTATTTCTGGCCGGATTGGCTGAGAACTCGACTGAGCAAGAACAGAAATTGTTTTTAACTACAATGGATTTTTATTGCAAGAGAAAAACCGTGAGATTTAAAAAAAAAAACGTGAGATTTTCGTGGCTTGCCATGAGATTTTCGTGGCTTACCATGATATTTTCGTGGCTTACCATGAGATTTTTGCGGCTTACCATGAGATTTTGCAGAAAACCGTGAGACTTGAGAGGTCTGAGTGTTGGTCAAGTATTTACAAACAAAAGAGTACTTACAATTTTCTGGATTGTGACAGTGTTACGTCGCAAGGATTGTGACCCCTAATTTTTTCTAGGGGGAGGGAAAGGGGGTGTCAGGACCCGTGAGTCTCTCCTTGGATCCATGCCTACAGTTAACCTATAAAACTTGTTATTTGTATTTTACTTTTTGAAATGATACATTTTTTAAACAGTATACATGTATATAACTTCATAATTTAATATGGACTACATATTATATTTTATAATTTACTAGTAATAAATGTGGTGTTGTGAATACTGGTTGATTCTTTCTGTTCATTCATTCATTTCTTCGTGGTCCAGGACAGTCAGTTGATGATTTTGGTGGTTAGTGAAAAAGAAGTCTGTGTAGCCCAGTGGTAAAAGCACTTGCTTGATGCGCGGTCAGTCTAGGATCGATCCCAGTCAGTGGGCCCATTAGGCTATTTCTCGTTCCAGCCAATGCACCACGACTGATATATCTGTGGTATGTGTTAGCTATCCTGTCTTTGGAATTGTGCATATAAAAGATCCCTTGCTACTAATGGAAAAAATTTAGCAGGTTTCCTCTCTAAGGCAATTGCACTCCTGAGAATCTCACCTTTACTTTTTTTTTACTCCAAAAAATAGCATACACATCTCAGGGTTTAATTTTATAGTGTTTCATTTGTTTATAAAAAATAGTGCCCACCCCCGGATTTTGATCAGGGTACGGCCCTGATTAAAGGCTGTACGTAGTATGTATGTCCTGTACTTTCATTGGGAAAGTGTATATAAAAGATCCCTTGCTGCTAATTGAAAAATATAATCGGTACTTCTGAAGACTACGTGTCAGAATTACCAAATGTTTCACATCCAATAGCCGATGATTAATCGTTGTGCTCTAGTGGTGTTGTTAAACAAATGAAACTTTCATTCTCAATGTCTCTCGTAATGCACGATATCGCCCTTTGTTGTTTGCTTTCATGACAAGCTCCATAAACCAATAATGAATTAAATTGGTCTACATTGTGTTGGAAACTATATCACAGCCAGTTGATGGAATGGTCATTAAGAGGTCAGTGCAGTGATACAAAGTACATTACATAGGCTTGGCGGTGGTAAATAAAAGTGAAATTGTAAATATTAAAAATTTCTACATATAACCCTTGCTACATGTATGCAGTGGGAAAGTTTAGATGAAATGTTATGGCTTTACACTGTCTATCTCCAAAAAAAGACCACCTCTGTGTCAATAGCCAGCCCACATTAGCTGAGGCTATATACACAGCATATACTTATAGGATATTAAACAAGCTTCTATTTCATATTATGTTTATGTCCCGAAAAATAATTTTGAATTTTCCGAGTTTCAGCGAGTGACAATGAAAATTATTTCATGAGAGACATAAACATGATGTGAAATGGTAGTGAGTTTAATATCCTATTTATTACCCATCATCAATCTTAATTTTTATCACTCAACTCATTCACGTAAGGGTGTAGTGTGCCAATCAATGACGTCATTGATGTCAAAGTGTTACATCCTACTTGTCGTTTTAGTGGGATGTGTCACTTTGATATGTACCAAGATATTTCGAACCATATGGGTAATAAATATTATTATGTTATAATGTGTAATCAGTATCTTTATGAGCAAATGTTTTATTTTAAAATGGTAGCCATTTTGTTTCTTTTCTAAGTGTAAATTCCTCCAAATGGTTCAGTTAAATTACCAGGGACAACCAGCATTTTTCTTTCTAAATTAAATTTTCATGCTTATATCCAAATAAGATTTATACACATTGAAATATCTGGGCCGTCTAAGATATTATGTTAACGATTAGTTGTTAGTGGTTAGAGAAATGAGTTTAGTAGTTTTACACCTACCCATCGAGTAATTAAAATCAACTTTTATGTGGGGGTCAGTACCGGGATGTGAACCCTGTACCTATCAGCTTCAAGTTGAACAGCTTAACCAGTACATCACAGAGGCATATCATTATGTCTGTAAACTGATTTCATTTCATCTTATTTTCATGCTTATATCCAATTAATATTCAAGCATGCTGTCCTGGGCACACGCCTGAGCTATCTGGGCTGTCTGTCCAGAGCAGTGAGTTAGTGGCTAGTGAGAGAGAAGACCGTGTAGTTAAACTCATTTTTGGTGGGAGCCGGTTCCGGGCTGAAAACCCAGTACCTACAAGCCTTATGTCCGATAGCTTAACCACGACAGCATCGAGGCCAGTCGGTGTGAGATCAATCCCCGTTGATGGGCCTATTGGGCTATTTCTCATTCCAGCCAGTGTACCACGACTGGTATGCCAAAGACTGTGGTATGTGCTATCATGCTAGATCGATCGAGCATCAGGCGTTTGATATACCAGTCATGGTGTACTGGCTGGAATGAGAAATAGCCCAATGGTGTCCCATCGATGGGGATTGATCCCAAACTGACCTCACATTAAGCAAGCACTTTTCCACTAAAGTAAATTAGGATTAAGCTACTAGTTTCAAACATAATGGGAAGCATCCTTAACTACCTTTATAATGGGTGTCATTAAACATTCATTCATTCATTAACTACCTTAATTCTGCACAAAAATTATGATCCTGTTTTTATTACCCCAGTGGTCACTTATAACGGGGAAAATATTTCTTGTATTATCCAGGGCTTCTAGAATGGTTTTTAAATCTACTAGCCATGGACCGGCCTCGGTGGCATCGTGTTTAGGCCATCGGTCTACAGGCTGGTAGGTACTGGGTTCGGTTTTATTTAACAACGCACTCAACACATTTTATTTACGGTTATATGGCGTCAGACATATGGTTAAGGACCACACAGATTTTGAGAGGAAACCCGCTGTCGCCACTTCATGGGCTACTCTTTCCGATTAGCAGCAAAGGATCTTTTATTTGCACTTCCCATAGGCAGGATAGCACAAACCATGGCCTTTGTTGAAGCAGTTATGGATCACTGGTTGGTGCAAGTGGTTTACACCTACCCATTGAGCCTTGCGGAGCACTCACTCAGGGTGTGGAGTCGGTATCTGGATTAAAAACCCCATGCCTCAACTGGGATCTGAACCCAGTACCTACCAGCCTGTAAACCGATGGCCTAACCACGACGCCACCGAGGCCGGTCAGTCTGCAAAAGAGTCTGGTAGGTTTTGAGTTTGCAGATGAACACTGGCTCCCAACTCTAAGTAAGTCTGAATGGCTTAATGGGGGAAAATACCGGCCTTGGTGGTGTCATGATTAATCCATCGGACATAAGGCCGGAAGGTACTGGGTTCGCAGCCTGGTACCGGCTCCCACCCAGAGCGAGTTTTAACGACTCAGTGGGTAGGTGTAAGACAACTACACCCTCTTTTTCTCTCGCTAACCACTAATAACTAACCCACTGTCCTGGACACACAGCCTAGATGTCTGCCCAGGACAGGGTGCTTGAACCTTAATTGGATATAAGCATGAAAATAAGTAGAAATGAATGACATGATGAAAAACCTGTTTGACTCCCAATAGCCGATGTGTATTCTTGTGCTGGGGTGTTGTTAAACCTCCATTCATTCTAATGGGGAAGGAAATGGTTTATTTAAGGACCATAGACAGGATAGCACATACCATGGCCTTTGATGTACCAGTCATGGTGCACTGGCTGAAACAAGAAATAGCCCAATGAGCCCACTGACAGGGATCGATCCTAGACCAGCTGCTCTCATTGTAATGGGGAGATGCAAGACTACTAGATTGTCTTTTCTCTTGCTAGGGGTCGAATTTAGCTTGTTATAGAGCACTCACCTGAGGTACTCATGTCTTAGGATCAAACCTCCATGGTGAATCCAGTTCCTATCCACAGACCATAACTGGTTAATCAAAGGCCATGTTATGTATTGTCTTGTCTGTAGAAAATACCTATAAAAATCATATCCTACTAATTGATGTATCAGGTTTTCTTTGAAGACTGTCAGAATTACCAAACATTCGATAATTATATATTATAATTTATGATTAATAAATCAATGTGCTCTAGTGGTGTCATTAACGAAAGAAACCTTAAACAATTTTTTTTTTAACAGAATCCCAGTTTTAATGACTCAGTAATTGCCTAAAGATATTTTGACCTCAAAAATAATTCGCAGTATTTTTTTTAAATACTTGCTCGAAATATTCTATGCATATCTATATGTGTGTTTCTTTGTTTACAGAAGCTGTAGAAAAAGTGTTTGACCCTTCATGTTAATAAATCAATGTGTTCTAGTGGTGTTGTTGAACAAAACAAACAAAAGACTGCCATACCCAAGACTAGTTTAAAACTGAGACATGGTCTAGTGAACAACAAGGCAGATAGGAAGGAACAAAACAAACAAAAGACTGCCATACCCAAGACTAGTTTAAAACTGAGACATGGTCTAGTGAACAACAAGGCAGATAGGAAGGAACAAAACAAACAAAAGACTGCCATACCCAAGACTAGTTTAAAACTGAGACATGGTCTAGTGAACAACAAGGCAGATAGGAAGGAACAAAACAAACAAAAGACTGCCATACCCAAGACTAGTTTAAAACTGAGACATGGTCTAGTGAACAACAAGGCAGATAGGAAGGAACAAAACAAAAACAAAAGACTGCCATACCCAAGACTAGTTTAAAACTGAGACTGAGACATGGTCTAGTGAACAACAAGGCAGATAGGAAGGAACAAAACAAACAAAAGACTGCCATACCCAAGACTAGTTTAAAACTGAGACATGGTCTAGTGAACAACAAGGCAGATAGGAAGGAACAAAACAAACCAAAGACTGCCATACCCAAGACTAGTTTAAAACTGAGACATGGTCTAGTGAACAACAAGGCAGATAGGAAGGAACAAAACAAAAGACTGCCATACCCAAGACTAGTTTAAAACTGAGACATGGTCTAGTGAACAACAAGGCAGATAGGAAGGAACAAAACAAACAAAAGACTGCCATACCCAAGACTAGTTTAAAACTGAGACATGGTCTAGTGAACAACAAGGCAGATAGGAAGGAACAAAACAAACCAAAGACTGCCATACCCAAGACTAGTTTATAACTGAGACATGGTCTAGTGAACAACAAGGCAGATAGGAAGGAACAAAGCACTCAACACTTTTAACAACCATTATGGACTCTTTTTTTTTTTATATAGTAACTAGCAGCAAGGGATCTTTTATATGCAGTATCAGAGACAGGGTAGTAAATACCACAGCCTTTGTTAAAACAGTTCACAAGTACAGGCTGGAAAAAGAAATAGTCCAGTGGGCAGACCGACTGCACACCAGGAAAGGGCTTTATTACTGAGCTATATATCCCCCCCCCCCTCCCACCAGTACTAATGCTCAGATTTTTACCTAAAAATAACCCCATGGGCCAGTTACACAAATATATATTTTATTTTGTTTTTTTGAATAGAACAGACAAAACGTGAAGAATATTTTTTTATAGATATTTTTATTTTAAATTCAGTAGTTACACAATGGCCACTCCACAGGTAACCCGCGGAGTGGAAAGAGGTCATACATACTGTACACAATTGTGCAATAAGTCGCTAACACAAAACAAAGCACAACAAAAATAAACCGAGAGGGCTTTTATCGAGTTTGAGAGATAGAGGAATTCTCTCTGTAAACTAAGATCTCTTATGATCGTTACATACAGATATCAAGCGGTCATTAAAACAATTCCACAAATACAGGACTCCAGTTTTAGATTTCTTTTTATGGATACATAATATATAATAATATAATATATACCAAAAATTTAGCTGTCATTCAAATTCTCTACATAACTCAAAATCACGTCTTATTTTGTTAATGAAAGTGCATATTAATTAAAATGAAATCACTAAACTTTTCAGAAATTTGGGGCTAAAGTGAGCATTGAATACATACACTAAAGTTGATTTCTTGCAAATGTATTTTATAATGAATGCAGAAAGTTTGTAATGTAAACAGCTATGAAGGGTATCCACGACCATGCGTACACAAGGGTGGCCGAGTTTTCACAAGTACAGTGAAACATCTCAAAACCGGACCCTATGTAAAATGGAATTCTTTCAAAACCGGACTCTCTGTAAATTGGAATTCTCTCAAAACTGGACGTTTTTCACAGTCCCTTTTTTAATTATAATCAGTACAGAACTTAACCTCTCTAAACCAGATACCTCAAATAACCTGACATTTTACTTGGTCCAGAGGGTGTCCGGTTTAGAGGGGTTTCACTGTATACTGTATAGCTAAACAGCTGTGAAGGCCACCCATTCCCACACACACACAGATTTCACTCCCTGAATGTAAATCATTCAACTTTGGTGCAGTTAGGTGCCTGCACTGTGTCAACACAGTCAATATGTTAAACTCAACAATTCAAGTCTTCATACTTAAGAAAACTCATCTGTCATGATAAAAGGCTGTCACACTTGAAAATGAGAATGAGTAACAGAAGACATTTAAAAAAACAAAAAAAACAAAAAACCCAGGGGTGCAGGATTGCGAAATACCTCTCTAGTCCACAACAGCAGAATCGGCAAAAAAACCAAAACATTACTAGTCTGCCTGAATTACTACTAGTTAGTTGGCCAACAGGGCCCCGTTCCACGAAGCGATCTTAGCACTAAGATCACCTGAGTGCATAAGGTAGTTATGCACTTAAGGTGATCTTAGGGCTAAGATCGCTTCGTGGAACAGAGTCCAGGGTAATATAATACTGCTATAATTCAAACATCAAAATTATCATCATTCTTTAAACCTAAACATGCTGAAATCTCTTCTCTTTTTTTTTCTTTTTTTATATTTATTGCAGTTTTTGTTATCTAAAGATCCTAATATAAAATGTGTGAAACAACTAATAAAGTATAAAGAAAAATAACCAAACTAAATATAAATGCTTTATTTGCTTAGTCAGAAAAAGGAGGTTGTCCATCAGTTATTTTAAATTTGTTTTAACAGGTCTGTCAGAATTTCCCCTCGTATTTTGGACAGCTGAATTGTACATTCTGTGGCCTTCAACTATAGTACTTCCTACAGATCTTGAATAACAATCTTTTCAAGCTAACAGCTATACAAGTCCTACTAGAGGATGTTATTGATTACAAGATACAAGCCATTTCTAAAAATAACCTATGTCACAATATCAATTCAAACTCGATGACATTAACGACATTACAGTGTTAAGTTCGGCCTCCAGCATTTTGAGTCAATACCATAGTTTGGTAAACATGGACTTAGGAATTTTCAATGACATGTTTGAGTTATTTTCAAAAACAAAATAGTTTATACTATAGTGCACAAATTGCAATGTCATTTTGCGTAGAGAGAAGATGAGAAATGATAAATATGAAAGCTTGTGGACACTGTATGTGAACTTTTTAGGATATCATTTATTCAATATACAAATCTGCACTGCATTACTTTGACCTAAAGTTAGGTATGGGTAATCAAAACAGTATTTTCCTCATAATCAACTTCATATTCCTCCTCCAATATTTTAACTGTGTCAAATATTGCATATCTGAAGATAAAGTCTTGTATTTTCTGGATAAAGTCTTGTATTTTCTCGACAGTCTTGTATTTTCTGGACAAAGCTAGACAAAGTCTTGTATTTTCTAGACAAAGTCTTGTATTTTCTGGATAAAATCTTGGTAAGAGTATATGAATTCTATCATATTAATTGATGATATGCAGAAAAAATAAATGTAAAATAAAATAATAATAAAAAACGATTTAAAAATTATGATGACAATTAAGTTACATCAATAAACCTAAGTTACAGTAGATGAGAAAAAAATAAAAATAAATGCATCATGTTTACTTTTTTTATTCAGGAGTATTGCACGAGTTATGAATTTGGATGTTTGTTGTTCAAAAGCTATTAAGATCTTGAATTGTTTTTCATGAAAAAAATAATGACCCCCCCCCCCCCCCCCATTCTTCTAGTACAACAATGATAATATAAACATTAAATAAACTGAATATTGTTTTAGACTAATTTTCTTTTGCATATATGTGTACACAATGGTAAATCAAACATAAACATGTTAAGAATTTAAACACATTTTAAAAAATATGAAATTCTAAATAAATAAAAATGAGCTTCTTTAATTGGTTAAAGAAAAAAAAGAAGAAAAAAGATATTTGTTTAATACATCAAAAACACTGTATCATAGTTTTGAACAACAATTTTATAGTGAATAGATAAACTAATGTTTAATAATTGTATGTATATGAGTAAACATTATTATATTTTAAACCCGGACTAAAATAACTAAAATTCTGTCTCACCAAACTATATCAGTTTTAAATTCAGGTACAAGTAAATAACATTTAAAAACCCAAAAAATATTATTGTTAATATTAGTAAGAGAAATGAAAAGGTATTAATATTATGGCATGTTAATCTTATTTTCAAACATGAACAAAAACTATTTCAATAAATTATTGACAACTTGTAAACACATGTAACATCTTTCCAATTTCTAACACCAATGAACTACCGGTACATAGTTGAAACTAAATTTATAAATCAACAAAAACTAGTCCGCACAAAATATTATCAACAAAAATATAAATAACATCACAAAAACAAGAATGAATGACTTGATAAAACTTTACTATCACAATTTTTGACACAAAATTATTAAATAGCTTTTTTGGTGTACATTATTTTAAACATGATTTTTTATGTTTAAATTTGATTCTTCAGCAAATGCTATAACAAACTCTTAACAAAGCATCACACATGGCTACAAATGCACTGAACAAGAAATGAACTAATAAAGATTTTTTTTTTTATAATGTTACATTTTAAAAATTAAATATTCGTGTGTTTAAAATATTAAAAGCTCTGTTCTTGTATATAATTTGAAGTTGAAAATTAAACTGATGTCACATTCAATTCAAACATTTTTATTACTGAATGTACCAAAAAATAAAATTAGATACATAATGGCCTTATAGCCTTCAGTCAAACAGTTTTACAGTTGTCAGTTTAAATAACACAGAGCATAAAACATGTGACCGAAAACTATTTGACCTAACCATGGCATAGTTCTGCCAAGTAGAAAGTGATAATTTTCAAAATTACATTTTGCTAAATATATAATTAAATATTGTCTACAAAAACCAGAACTCAAGAATTTTCCAAAAATGATTACTGTATTTTATGATTATCTTTTTTCTTTAATCATTTAAACTTTGTTAACAACGAACATTTATTCTCTAAATTAATTCAAATCTTGACAATATATCTTGCATACCTGTGCTTTGAAACTGTCTTGATTTATCAAACCAAAAGTTGGAAATTATTCTATTACAGTTACAGACCAGATTTAATCTAACATCTCTCAAAGATTGCAACATAAAGCTTTTAATGTCAACAATCAAAATATTTGTGATGCAAAATGGTCATGTTATGTAAAAGCAAATCAAATGCATGAGAAAAAAACAAAAAACCCCAAACAAATGCACTTGAATAATGCAGATTTAGTGGAATGGTGAACAAAAATAACTGAATCCCATTATCGTCTCAAACACAAAAACAACCACGATCCCGTTCCATCAATCACAGCTACCGAGAATTGCAGTGAGAATTGCAGTGACCTTCCAACCGTTCCACAAACTAACCATAGGGTAGTCAAAAGTACTCCTCTAATAATTAAAGAAGGTAAATAATGCCTGGGCCCATGCTTATAACACTTTTAGGAGTCCAGACTGAATCTCAAATGACGTCACAAGCATACAATTTGTTTAGCGTTGTCTTGACATTAGTGTCTCAAACTCTAAAAGGTTTATAAGCACAATTTCAGAACAATTACTTTGTATTGTTGGGTGTCAGAATGCAAATACAGTAAACTCTCATTGGATCAAAACTGATAGGGTTAAATACGCTGCAACCCTCGATCCAAAAACAATGTCCTGAGTAAACCGAATGGTTGAGTCGAACTACCCGATGGGTTAAACACTTTCTCAAGCACCGACAGGGTTCAAGCCAATGGGATTCAACTGTACTTGTATAATAAATTAGCTATCTCCTGTATTGTACTTCAAAGGATGGTTTGTTTTGTTTTGTTTAGCAACACCACTAGAGCACATTGATTAATCAATCATCAGCTATTGGATGTCAAACATTTGGTAATTCTGACATGTAGTTAAGGACCACACAGATTTTGAGAGGAAACCCGCTGTCGCCACATAGGCTACTCTTTTACGACAGGCAGCAAGGGATCTTTTATTTGCGCTTCCCACAGGCAGGATAGCACAAACCATGGCCTTTGTTGAACCAGTTATGGATCACTGGTCGGTGCAAGTGGTTTACACCTACCCATTGAGCCTTACGGAGCACTCACTCAGGGTTTGGAGTCGGTATCTGGATTAAAAATCCCATGCCTCGACTGGGATCCGAACCCAGTACCTACCAGCCTGTAGACCGATGGCTAACCACGACGCCACCGAGGCCGGTCAGCTATTGGATGTCAAACATTTGGTAATTCTGACATGTAGTCATCAGAAGAAACCTGCTACATTTTTCCATTAGCAGCAAGGGATCTTTTATATGCACCATCCCACAGACAGGAAAGCACATACCACAGCTTTTGACCAGTTGTGGTGCACTGGTTGGAACGAGAAAAAAAAAATCAGTTGAATGGATACACCTGCGACTCTAGCACCTCAAAGGATGGCTTAAAAAAGTCAAAACTATTTTCAATGAATGCAGTGGTTACAAGGTTAAATGTATAAAACAGATCAATTCTGACACCAATGAGTTTGTAAAAAAACCCCCAAAACAAACCCAGAAATGTTTTATTTGTGGCTTACAAGTGCTTTAGACCTATTGTGGATTTGCATCATCATTCAAGACAATTGTAAGCAATATTGCCAAGTGAAACAGGCTTCCAAATGTAGGAAAATAACAGTCAACATCGTAGTTATTTATGAACTTCAAGACAGTAGTGCTACAATTGCATCGTGGAACAGGACCCCGGCCCATTTTCAGTGTTATTTCTCTGTAATGTTATTCATGGCAGCTATTGCTCACAGTATTCAGGCACCTGTTGATCAGTGTATATGGCATATATTTATGAAAGCTGTAGTGTTGTCGATATGCATGTTATATTATCAGTGGTCCAAGTCTTTGTGTACTCGCCTTTTACTATTTAGTTTCGTAGTAATAAAAAAACACTCTAGTAAATGGCTGACTATGTAACCAGTTGCCTCGTGTGGTATATCTCCTGTCAGGAACATTACAAAAGCCATGTTAGATTATTTTATGGATGGCTGCCAAATTATACTTTACTGTCGGACCATGTCAGCTCAGAACAGAACTGATCCATGATCACTGGTTACCATTGATTATTCTGTCTTTTATTGGTCGATTCGAAACACTTGGACCTTGTCATATTTTGTATTGAAAAACTGACAGATGGGTTACGAATTGTGCAAATGAAAATGTTAATGGGATTCAGCAGAAACAAAGATACATGTACACAAAGAATTAAATAAACAAAGACAAACGGAAATATCACAATGATAGCAACAAAGCACTAAACTATGGCATGAGACCATAAAATGAGACAATTGTATGAATCTAATTCTAGCTCTACTTAAAAGTCTTGAAAACGTCATGGAAACGTCACATTTTTAGAGGCTTGTAAAGTCGACGTGTCTCTGACAACTGGCTCATTTATTTATGCATGTTATTATCTTTACCACTACTTATAAATTAATATAGTTGATAAACAACATTTCATACGGTTTAACCGTTATCGAAAATTAATAGTTAAAACAGTAAAAAAACCACAAAAACCTCAACAGTACAAATCCACAAACTTACACATCCTAACATACAATTAATTTTTTTTTTTTAAGAGTATGTAGTAATTAATATTCAAAATATTTCTAAGAAAATTTTTATAATTGTTTTACACTGGTTTCATTTTCAAAACATTTACCTTTTTTTTTTTTACATCATTCAGAAGATAAGTTATTGTTATTCCAAAATGTGTATGGCTATATACTGTATAAATGAGTATTTCTAAAATTAATTTTGCACAAAATCTTTCTCAAAAACAAGGAATAACAGCCAAATTTATGGAAAGTAATCATTGCACATTTATTTTCGATGTGTTCGAGCCTTAAATGAAGACAAAATGTAACATATATAAATACCTACGTTAACCATAAATTATTATACACAACGGTTTTGGACACATGACTAAAGAACATTTAAATTGTGAAAATTCACCTCTAAGCTAGGCTGAATTTACAAAGCCTGCTTTAGACTTACACACATTTACAATGCTTAAACTCCAGCGTTTATGAAAAACAGGCTTCGTAAATTCAGCCCCAAATGTTCATATCAATACAGAGTGGAGCGGATAATTTTGTCATGCTCATATACCACTAAGATTCGAGTACGTCTGTCCTGGATCCCGCCTCTGGATGGCCAGAGACCAGATCTGGGACAGAATTATATCAATGCATGTTTTTTCCTCTCAATAGTAGTTTTTACCACTTGAAAGCCTAAGAGATACCGATAAGGATCAGGCCGTGTGCATGTAAATCGTTCAGTCTGCACACAGTTTAGAATCGTAAGTCATACAGTTTGAGTCTACCAAGAACCAATCAGTGGACCCGTTGGGCTATTTCTTGCTCCAGCCAGTGCACCACGACTGGTATAACAAAGGCTATGGTATGTGTTATCCTGTCTGTGGGATGGTGCATATAAAAGACCCTTTGCTGCTAATCAAAAAGAGTAGCCTATGAAGTGGCGACAGAGGGTTTCCTCCCTCAATATCTGTGTGGTCCTTAACCATATGTCCAATGCCATATAACCATAAATAAAATGTGTTGAGTGCGTTGTTAAATAAACCATTTCCTTCCTTCCTCACTAAGACTCCGCTGTCTTGAATGAGACTAAACATTTGATAAACATGAAGCTCCAGAGTTCCTGTAACAAACAAATTGAGGAAGAACGCATCTCTTTACATTTCATTGACTTTTAGGCACAAAGAACAGTTTTTATGTGTTTTCTTTTAGTTTTGGAAATGAAATGGTTTATTGAAATCTAATTTCTTTCCTGCTAAATGATATCTGATAAACACAAAACAAAACCAACTGCTAATATTGGTACACAAATATTCTAAATCCTTTATATTCAATATATATTCCCCACAAAAAATTAAGCAACTTAGGGTTTTTTTTTTAATAACTCTTCTTTCCAACTGTATATCAACTTATTTTAACATCTTTCGCTGTCCACCTACACCTCCCAGTCCTTGTCTCTCCAACCACAACAGCTGAATGTCTCTTGTGGCTATCTGTGCCACACACCTGCCATTCCCCATTAACATCAATACCATATTATACACACATACCTATACCAAAAACAGTCCAAAATGTCTGTACAACAAACTGAAGAAAAACAAACATCTATCTCATTGAAACCGCAATTACACATATATATTGTCAATCATAAATTGCTTAATTTTTTATTTTGTTTTTCGGAGTATGTATGCTACATCATTTTCTTTATGGCTAAACTATGCCGGCTAAATACACAATGTGAACATACAATTCTATTTACACGGCGATGACAATAACTGTAATAAGTCTTGATATGATCAAACATGAAGTCGGCAACAGTCAATATTCCCTGTGGCACTAAGTAAACACCGTATTGGTCTCAACTCTGATTTCATCCAGACCACCATAGCATTAAAACAAATTAAAAATTAATTTCTTTATTTTAACTTGATTCTCATGCTTATGTCCAATTAAGGTTCAAGTATGCCTGTCTTGGGTAATCACCTCAGCTGTTTGGATTGTCCATAAGAGTGGTAATGGTTAGTTGTTAGTAGTCCAATGGACAAGTAAAAATATATAATGCTGTTTTATTTTGAGCAATCAAAAACATTGTCTTTGCTCTTGAATAAAACTAACAATTTACCCTGTTGTATTTGGACAAGTGAAAATATTGGCTGACAAGCAGATTTGTAGATGTACTTGTCCGGTGGATTAGTGAAAAAATTCTGCATATTTCTATGAATAAAAATAATAGTTGTTTGATCATTCAAAACTATTTACAATTATTTGTAATCACCCAACTGCGTATGTTAGATTTTACAAACATGGGCCTACACGACCACAATACAACAACAATTCCACATAATGAATCCAACGTGTGCAATAAACATAAATTACAATTTGCATTGTTATTTGCTTTATCTACTACAGGTATATTCACACAAATGCCTACATCAACTCTCTACACAGCAAACGTTCTTTCTTCACACATTCATTTATATGCTGTGCCATAATCAACTGATTAACAACTTCAGCATATAGCGTTTTATTACAAATGAATTTTGACTAGTGATTAAGGTAGGTACGTTTATTAAAAAAATGCAGCTTTTGTTTGACCACAGGTATTTTGTCTTTACGTTTATTAAAATAATTTCATTATAGTAAATCATGAATATAAATGACATTGTTTATGTGTATGCATGATGCATGTGTGTGTGTATGAGTGAGAGTGAGAGTGAGAGTGAGAGTGAGAGTGAGAGTGAGAGAGAGAGAGAGAGAGAGAGAGAGAGAGAGAGAGAGAAAGAGTGTGTGTGTATGTTTCAGGTGCTTTTGTATTTATATATGAAGATTTAAAAAAATTTGTTGGTTAATCTTTTATGAATTACATATTGTTTCAAAGAAACGCAAAAATATGTGAAGCTTTTAATCTTTTAATAAAAGGTACAATTTCTTTCAAATCATTTCAAAATTCTACCAATAAAACCATTAGGTACCTTCGTCCCTCTACTCTACAATGAACTGAAAATAAACTAACTCGATAATTTATTGTGGCTTTTATGAATAACATTATTTGGAACCATAAACCACAGATTGTCATTCACAAAAACATCATCACAATCTTTGTTGTTCACAAAAACATCAACACAAACTTTGTTGTTCACAAAAATATCATCACAAAGTATTTTTTTTTTACAGAAATGAAAACAACTCCTTTTTATTTGCACATTCTACGCAACTTTTTAGCAATGTTTGAAAATCAACAGTGTGCAAACTGTTTTACCTACCCAACTCAATATAAACTCAACCTCACCCGTATGCAACACATATGTAACAGCATTTGCAACAGAACAATAATTTGGTTGCACATTTACATACATCTTCTTAATGTCTGGTACACTGTTTTAAACTTCTCAGCTAAAACCAGTCTAAAGAACCAAATTACCTAATGTCTGATACACCGTTTTTAACAACTTGTTAAAACCAGTCTAATTACCCAAATTACCTAATGTCTGATACACCGTTTTTAACAACTCGTTAAAACCAGTCTAATTACCCAAATTAACTAATGTCTGGTACACCGTTTTTAACAACTCATTAAAACCAGTCTAATTACCCAAATTAACTAATATCTGGTACAGTTTTGAAATGCTTAATAAAACCAGTATAATAAAATAAATTAGTGTCTAGTAAACCATTTTCAACTGCTTATCAAAACTAGTATAATAAACCAAATTAATGTCTTGTACACCCTTTTCAAATGCTTAATAAAACCAACTTAATGAACCAAATTAACATGAGAATTTTAAACAAACAATACGGATGGTGCACATATACCCAAGGTGGTGACAAAGCATTTTAAAATGTGTATACAACACATGTGCTAATACAAAGAAAACCAAAGACGAAAATAACGCAAAAGCAGTGTTCTACAGAAGCACCATCCCTTGACCATACACTGTAACATGCAATTCATATTCATCTATGTTGACCAGTGTGTCAGGTGTTGTAGCTTGGTTTTGGTCCATACGGCACACATCTTGGATGTAATTTTGCAATCAATAATATTAAAGCAAAATTGTCTGATGAAATTAGCAATAACTGTAATATTAGAGTTGGAGATTTTGAACTTGTATGTGTTATGGGACATTTATTCAAATATCCCGTGTTTGAAGTCATACAAATATACTGCACTAAGGAAAAGACTCAAGTGTTACATGTACTACAAAACTTGTACAGTTTGGAATACAAGTAAGTAGTTTACTTGTAAGACTACTAATCTTTTCTAACTATTTGTATTTTCAATGTTACAAACAAGTTTCAACTAACAAAAACCAGAAACATTTACCCCCCATTTCTTCTTTTGACATTCAAATACAGGCAATTGCTTTTGCAAATAAATGAATTGAAAATGAGCCTCCAAAGCTACCAGTTATGATTTATAAATTGATTTCCAATCTGTCAGTACGGTTGTATTAACAAACATTAAAGATAACACAATAATTTCTAATAATAAAATGAACCTATATACAACTGATGTATTAACCAACTGCTGCATATACCAATGCTTTCTAACAATGTATGGTTGGGTAATGGACCTTTAACAAAACATAATATGGATGTCAACATGTTACATCCACTTTAAACAAATCTGCATATAACTGGTGTGATCGGTGCATTTTGATACAGGGGTGCGAGAGTGGCAATCTACTAAAACATTTTCCTTCTCTTTCAAAGTGCAATTCAAAAACAGGACTTAGAGACAAGAAAGCTTTTAAAACACATTTGTTTCAAAATGGTTCAGCGAATCTTCCGAAGCTGCCTTGCAGCAAATAAATAACAAAATGTACAGTAAAACAAATTCAGTGAACTATTGCTTGTTTCGATAGGCTAGCTTGATTACTCACAAACTCTTAATTGGGACCAGCCATGACAATTATATTCCACTGCAACAGCTGTGAGCAGCTCTGTTAAATATCTGATCACAATGTTGTTTGTTATTTAGGTTTTATCACGGATATTTCAAACCTGTAGTTTAAAAGAGAACACCGGAATTTCAAATTTTTCAACTTTTAAAAAATGTTTCCACACAAGTGTTGATTAATTAACTAATTAATGTTAAAATAACTCACTACATCAATAGCTATATATTTCATACCTGTCAATTTTATGCAAGTTGAAAATGTTTCTTAATATTTGAAAGTAAAGTTTGTTTTATTTAATGACGCCACTAGAGCACATTGATTTTAATATTTAAAATGCTTTATGTTTAAAGACAGTACATTTGTGTACATTTTAAACATTTCAGCTTTCCAAGAATTAGAAAGTGTCTGGTAATGTTTAAAATGTTACTAGTTTAGAGAAACCATATTTTAAATATCAGTGTTCATTTTCCTGCAAATAGAAAATGTCCTTATTTAAAATTTTATTGGTTTAAATACACACCCATCAAAAAAAAAAAAAAAAAAGCTTTAAAAAATCGACAAAAAGAAAATGTTATTTACATAACGAGGAAACAGTTCGATTTAAAATAAGACCAATGTAAGAAATAATCTTGTAATTATTTTTACATATTTTGTTTAAATACCAGTTTGTAATGCACAACTGTAAAGCACTAATACACATTTTTTCCTGAGAACGAGTTCATTCATGCATAAAACATGTTACTTTTTAAGAACAATCTATTTGGTAACATTGTGCATTTGTCATAACAACTGATAAATCAAGTTAACACTACCAATGAACACTTGACAGCCGCAATGGTCTCACACAACATTTGTAAAATATAAATCATTAACAAGTCACAATCACGACCAAGTTAACAGTTAATATATCGAAGACTAACAATCAGAAGTTTTATTTATTGACAAAGTGACAGTAGTTGATTATTTTATTATTTTGTATTTATTTATTTGTTTATTTATTTTAATGCACTTTTTTTTTAAGGACTTATGTCACTTGAAAGAGGACTGCCACTCAGACTACTTTGACAAATCTAAACTGGTACAATAGAGTTTATCGGAAATTTAAATATTTGTGTTGGCCTGGACTCGTCAAAGACATACAAAAGCTTCATCATACTGAGTTTTTATACATTAACCGAGTATAGCAATTATACTGAGTAATATCCAAGTTAATAACTCATATTCTGTAGTAAATCCCTGCTGCTTGGGTAGTATGTTAAAATTATGTACACAATGTTGACTCAAGTAGCATTATAAAAGTTGACATTTGTATATTTTTCAACATTTAAATCACTTACTATAATAACATACATTTTTTTTTTAAATGCTGTCATATTATGGAACAAAATTGACAGGATAACCTGAGGTCCTTTGATAAAACAGTCACGGCCATTATGCTCTCCAAGACAACTAACCTCCCATAAATCAGATTTAATCTAGTGTCGTTTTGCTGAAAATACATTCTCTACGAACAACTAATAATAATATTAAATGTTAAAAATTTACATATTTAACTTTGATAATGCTACTGTGGTATTTTCTGTAATAAACAAAACATTATTATTAACAAAAATATATTGTGTAATAAACCAACAAGTTCAAAGTTCATTAATAATTAAATAATCTCCATTAAACGTGAACATTATCACAAAACATGTGAATCAAGACATTTGTTCATTTCGATTATTACAAAACAACGCACATTAACGAAACGACAAACGAAACAAATCTCATTGCTGAAAACTACTAGAAGCAGCAAAAGGATTTAAATCTAATTGTCGCAAAGCTGCTTTTCTTAGTAATTCAATCAGTTTTATTAACCAGTCATACAGTTTTATAAGCAAACTGCTGATTGGCTCAAAGTTTTCATTAGCCAAATGGTGATTGGCCCAAAGTTTTTAGCTAAATACAGATTGACCAAACTGAAGTTTTCATTAACTAAATGCTGATCTGAGCAGCTTTTATTTTTTAGCAAAATGCGGATTGGACCAAAGTTATTTTAGCCATCAATTCATTATCCTAATCAAAGGCGCTTTTTCCTTTTCTTTCTTTTTTTTAGCTCAATGCTGAATGGGCCATCTTACAGTTTATTAGCCAATTGGTGACTGGCTCAGCTGATGTTATTAGCCAACTGTCAATTGGCTCAAACAGTTTTGTTATCCAACTACTGATTGGCCCACATTTTTATTAACCAACAGCTGATTGGCTGGTGAATGATGTGAAAAAAGAGATGATTGGTCAAGCTTCTTTATTCAGATCATTGCTTCACATCCCTCCTAGCTGCCACATCACGGTGTTACCGTTGAGACTTTACCCGCCAACGCAGAACGAAATAAATTCCGATTCGTAGAATGATGAAAAATACACACAGGATAATGAAGTCAATGTAGAACTCTGCATTTTCTACGTCCATCTGCTTCAGGACGTCCGAGGCCTTCTGGAAAATGCAGACGTGCTTATCACAGCCAAGGTCACCACGGTCGAAGCCATAAATAGCCTGAAGGACACCCTCGAAAGAATATCTATAAAAGATAGGAAGAATTAGACTCATGCAATCAAAAACATTTAAACAAACTGAGCAGCCACATAATGAAAGAAAAAAAAAGAAAGAAATGTTTTATTTAACAATGCACTCAACACATTTTATTTACGGTTATATGGTGTCAGACATATGGTTAAGGACCACAGAGATATTGAGAGAGGAAACCCGCTGTCGCCACTTCGTGGGCTACTCTTTTCGATTAGCAGCAAGGGATCTTTTATATGCACCATCCCATAGACAGGCTAGCACATACCATGGCCTTTGAGGTACCAGTTGTGTTGCACTGGCTGGAGCGAGAAATACATTCTGGGGGAGACCCCCTATATCCCGTTCACTGTGGTTGCATTCAATTGCATAGCACCATACCCAAAAATGTCTTCCTGGCAGAAACACTGGATAGAGATCGATATTATACAGGCATGGATCCAGTAGAAGAATGATGGGGGTGTACTCCACCCCACCACCAAATTTAAACTGCTCCTAAATGAGAAATAGCCAAATGGGCCCACTGACGGGGATCAATCCCAAACCGACTGCGTATCAATCGAGCACTTTACCACTGGGCTACGTCTCACCCCTCCACATAATGAAGTGTATAAAGATGGCTGGCTACTTAACACAAGTGAATCTGTTATTATAGTCATTGATGTGAGGTCAGTGAAGGTAAAATACACCTGGTGAGAGGTCAGTAGTGAAGGTAAAATACACCTGGTGAGAGGTCAGTAGTGAAGGTAAAATACACCTGGTGAGAGGTCAGTAGTGAAGGTAAAATACACCTGGTGAGAGGTCAGTGAAGGTAAAATACACCTGGTGAGAGGTCAGTGAAGGTAAAATACACCTGGTGAGAGGTCAGTGAAGGTAAAATACACCTGGTGAGAGGTCAGTTACGGTTTTTGTTTGACGACACCACTAGAGCACATTGATTTATTAATCATCGGCTATTGGATGTCAGACATTTGGTAATTCTGACATATAGTCTTAGAGAGGATAAAGTTTTTGTTTTTTGTCTTGTTTAACGACACCACTAGAGCACATTGATTTATTAATCATCGGCTGTTGGGTGTCAAACATATGGTAATTCTGACAGTATTAGAGGAAACCTGCTACATTTGTTCATTACTAGCAAGCAATCTTTTATATGCACCATCCCAGACAGGATAGCACATACCACAACCTTTGATATACCAGTTGTGGTGCACTGGCTGGAAAGAGAAATAATACCAATGGGCCCACTGACAGGGATTGATCCTAAACCGACCATACATGAGGCGAGAACTTTACAGCTGGGTTACATTCTGCCTTTACAGCCATTGCAGATATTAGGGAAGTGTGTCAAAATGTCTTACCTCATATAGGAGGCATGGCACAACCACTGCAGATATGTTGGGATTGTGTCAAAATGTCTTACCTAATATAGGAGGCATATGACAGCCATTGCAGATATGTGGGGATTGTGTCAAAGTTGACAAAAAATCCACTGAAGAGCAAAATTGGTATTGCAGTGACTGGACCCAGAAAAACGGCCACCTGAAAACAAATACGAAAATGAAACTGGATATTATATAGACAAGAGGATACCACATGAGTGGTGAGTAGATACAATGTGTCTTACAATGAATTGTTTGAAAATGAAACTGGATGTCATATAGACAGAGGATACCACATGAATATCGATTTAGATACGACGTGTCTTACAATGAGTTGTTTGAAAACGTATCTCACAAGCAATAGCTATTTGGGATGTCTGTCTATGAATGGGCTTAATGGTTGTACTGTAAACTGGGGGAAAATGTGTATGTACATAAACTTTGCGTCATTTGCACCCAACCTTAAATTAAAAAATTTATACACACATTATTTTCATTGCACATACACAGTGTAATTACCAAAGGCAGTTTGTGAAATTTATAGGTCGCAAACATGCACCAAGTTGTATTTGCAATTTTTGTGTGTGTGGTAAATTGCAATATTGACCCAGTTTACATTAGTTAGCTAGAGTTGACTGCAGTTATTTAATGATGCACTCAAAACAGTTTTATTTAAAGATCTATGGTTGACAGATAACGAAAGAGAAAACACGCTGCCACAATGCTTTGAACTACTATTTTCAAATAGCTGTAAGGGTCTTTTATATAATCCATCCCACAGACAGGATAGTACATACTATGGCTGTTGCTACACCAGTTGTGGAGCACTGCCCGTAATGAAAAATAGCTGAATAGGCCCACCCATGGGGATTGATCCCAAGACTGACTGCGCATCAAGCGAGTGTTTTATCATAAGGCTTTAGCCTACCCCTCTGAGTAATAAAGTCATGAATTTCAAGATTTTCTAGTACTGCTAAAGTAATAGGTTGCAGAGAAGTAAATTGACCAATCAGCGTCGTGTTGCCCACGAAGATAGTGTTTTTAAAATACACCCCATATTTGAATAAAATAATTTATGAGTTTGAAAATAGGTAAGAAATTGGATCTTTGACAGGAATTGCACAGTTGTGTTGAATGAGATCTCACTTTCCATGAGTGTTTTGTACATGCCGAGTATGAATACATGGTCGAGGTGGAGAGACTTCCTAGCAGCCGTGAAATGGCAAAATGGGGGGTGCCTCCAAAAATAGAAGATTATTTCCAGATTTAGGTTGACATCACTCATTTCAGACATTCTTGCTGCACAAAACAAGGACTGGCCATCATCACTACATGTGTGATTGACCTGGGAAAATTCTCTTTTTCTATTTTTTTTTAATTTATGTTAATATGGTGGACAGTATGTTATGATTTACTTTGCTGCTACCAATACAATGTTCTCTACCACATCCATTAAATTTGTTCATCTCCTAAGGGACATAACTGTGTCATAAATACCCATGAAAGTCAGACCTGATCTGTAACTCTACGTGATAAAAGCTGTACACAATATATCATCTCAATATCTTGAAGCATTACAAAAAAAACAAGTCCAGATACGGGACTAACAAGCATCCCACAACTCTCTCTCTCCACCCCCCCCCCCCCCACCTCCCCCTTCTACCAACCCAATTACTGACCTGCAGAGATGTTGCTGCCCCGATGAGAAGTCCGAGTGACTGTGCGACGAGGGATGTCTGCGTGGAAAGCGTGAGGAACATGACGAAGCGCACGAAGTCGTTCGGCTGTGACGTCATCCAGTACACGATGCTGCCGTACACCAGCGGGAAAATTATCTGAAACAAGATAACCATCATCATCATAATAATAATAATAATAAAATCTTTATTTATAGCTCAGTTAGTTCAGTGGGCTAATCTCACAAAGGTCTCTTAGGCTCTGCTAGACAACAAAGCATCCTCTTTGCAAGTCTTTTAGCATTGTACTGCCAGATCGCTAAGTTGCGAGAATTTAGTGAATTTGGCCCCTGGACTATTTTCCCCTTAGGCCTTCATACTAATTATAACAATAATCATGTCTATAGTGTCATACTTATTGTTTGTTTGTTTGTTTTGTGTGACGACACCATTATAACACATTAATTTATTAATCAATGGCTAATGGATGTCAAACATTTAGTAATTTTGCCATATAGTTTTACAAAGGAAACCTGCTACATTATTTTTGGGTTAAATTAGTAGCAAAGGATCTTTTATATTTACCATTGTAATGTCATACATTTACATGTAATTTTATCTACAACCACCATTTTGAGAGTACTGCTAAAGCAATACGCCCTACCTGACCCAACAATTTTTCTTATCTCTTAAATTCAATGGCCAAACATCTGTGAAAAGTGGGTAAATCGCCATGAAAGTTAAATTTGATCAGTAACAGTAGATGATAAAGCTATATACAACATTTCACCTCAATATTTTCAGGTATTGCAAAACAAAAATGCGGAAAACAAATTTTCGTATCTCCTAAGTTCAAGGGCCATAACTCTGTCAAAAATGGGTAAATTGCCATGAAAGTTAAATTTCATTTGTAACAATACATGATGAAGCTATATACAAAATTTCAGTTCAATATCTCAAGACCTAAAAAAAGAAGTCCGGAAAAACTATTTTCACACAGCCTAAGTTCAAGAGCCATAACTCCGTTAAAAATGGGTAAATTGCCATGAAAGTCAAACTTGATCTGTAACAGTACTTGATAAAGCTCAATTTCAGCTCAATATCTCAAAGCCTTCTGTAAAAAACCCACCCGGAAAACATATTTGAGACAGACGGATGGACAGACAGACAGACAGAGGGGCAGACAGACTGACAGAAGGACGGAGATGAAACCTATAGTCTCCTCCGGTTGGACCGGTAGGGGATTAAAAATATCATCATCATTTGTGTAATGTTATACATTTACATGTAATTTTACCTACAACAATATCATCATCATGTATGTCATACATTTACATGCCCATGCCCACATCTTCAGTACCCATACAAATTTATAACAAAATCATTTTATCTAGATGATAAAAATATAATAGAAGACTATTTTAACCAGAAGACTGAGAGAATTTAGAGTATTCAGTTGAGGGGAAAACTCTGTAACATTGTGCCAAGTGGATGTTTCCAATGAGTTGATTTTGAGAACCTATAGTCTTCCAACAAATGTTTTTTTTTTGTAAATAATTTTAGTTTGGTTTAGTGTAAGAAAAAAAGTAGAAGTGTTTCGGAAATAACAAATAAAAAACAATTTTTGTGTGCAACTGGCTCAGAAATAAATAACTTGTAGTAAATTCCACAGTATTGAAAAAGGCGTTCCCTGTGGGACAGACTATAGTCATACTGATTGCAACTTGGTTTATACTGCATGCAAGGGCACTACAATTTTGATATTCCTGTGTTTTACATGTGCAAAGATGTTGTGTTGCATTGATTACAAATGAATGTAAAAATAGTAAAATATGGCCCATGTAAATGTGATACTGCCCCTTTAACAGATCTATCTATGTCTCACCTGGAAAGGCATGTCTGCCATGGTTTTGGCGAGATAGTACGCCTTCAGACTGTACCAGTAGTTGAGATGTTCACGCACAAACACCGCCATCTCCATGGGAACTGGAAACAACAAGAGATGGTTAAGGACACCCCAGCACACAGCTAAATTTAACCTTTAGAGTATTGCAGGTAAGTTATCTCAGCTGAAGCGAGTCGACACACTTGTTTACCACATGCAGTGCATTCACTAAGTTGTACTTCCCACCATTCTACACACTGGCCAGAAATAATAAGAAGAAACCTAGAAAAAGTTTTCATAAAAACAATGTCCGATTTATGTTTTAATTTTTCTGTGAGGAATACCTGTGAATTTAAAGACCGTCTGTTATTTCTTTTACGTTCATTGGAGTATGAAAAAAAAACAATTGGCAAATAAATTCACAATCTGTCTGAATTGGTAAAGCTGTTCACACGTAAGTTGGCAGATGATTGTATTTGTTCATATCCCAATGAATGTAAAAGAAATAGCAGACAATCCTTATAATTAAATTTGAAATAGACTTATTAATGTAAACATTAAAAATTCATATTTTGAATGATTGTTTTTAGTTCTTAAACAGTAACACTCAGAAAGACAAAGTGCTAATATTAAGTGACATCATCTGATATGACCTTCTTAGATTACATGTACATCATGTTTACGTTCATCAAGAAATTAACAAATGGCGGAATGTTGCAGTCTTTTTGAGGAATGATAGCTATTGTTACAACTAATTCAATAATAAACTGTTTTATCAACAACTGAATTCACAGAATATTTGGATATGAATCATAGTTCATTTCCAAAACAAATTGTCGTCAGTAAATTGGGGCCACAAATGGACGTAAGTAAGCACAACTTTATAAAAATATTTGCATAATATTAAACATTATCTGCTCTAAAATTTAAAACTTAGAAATACCCATAAAAATAATGCTTACATTTTAACATGATTTTATATATTTATAAACATGAAACGTAAAATTAAGTTTATGACAAGAGCAAAATAAAACACATCTGCAACAATGGAGGACTGCTGAATTGAAGACAAGGTTGATGGTCTGCCCATGCACGGATGTTCTAATATACATCTGGTAAGGGAAGATAATTCTGCAATGAAGACAATTCTGCAATGGAGGTTATGACTTGGGTTGTATAACATATTGGTTGTGCTAGCACAGTAAGTTGAATAAGACTATTACATATTACTCACACATGAGAACTGTCGGCATGACGGCAGTGAACATGAGGAAGAGTCAAACATTACTCACACGTGAGAACTGTCGGCATGAGCGCGGTGAACATGAGGAAGAGTCAAACATTACTCACACATGAGAACTGTCGGCATGAGGGTGGTGAACATGACGAAGAGTTAAACATTACTCACAAGTGAGAACTGTCGGCATGAGCGCGGTGAACATGACGAAGAGTTAAACATTACTCACAAGTGAGAACCGTCGGCATGAGGGTGGTGAACATGACGAAGAGTTAAACATTACTCACACACGAGAACTGTCGGCATGAGTGTGGTGAACACGAGGAAGAGTTAAACATTACACACACGTGAGAACTGTCGGCATGAGGGCGGTGAACACGAGGAAGAGTTAAACATTACTCACACGTGAGAACCGTCGGCATGAGTGTGGTGAACATGAGGAAGAGTTAAACATTACTCACACGTGAGAACCGTCAGCATGAGTGTGGTGAACATGAGGAAGAGTTAAACATTACTCACACGTGAGAACTGTCGGCATGAGTGCAGTGAACATGAGGAAGAGCATACAGAAGAAGAGACAGCCGGCATTGTTGAAGACCTTGCTGGCCTCGTTGCCGATTCCCAGGTACAAGAGGCCAATCAAAACACCGACCGTCAGGTGCGAGATCAGCCGCAGGCGAGTCAGGGTCTGAAATACACAAACATGTAACAGGTCATAGTCGACTTCTTGGTGGGTAATTATCTCCCCTGAACACACAAATACACATGTAATTATCATTAATTCAACTTATTTTCGTGCTTATATCCAATTAAGGTTCAAGCACGCCGTCCCGGGCACACACCTCAGCTATTTGGGCTGTCTGTTGTGGACAGTGGGTTAGTTGTTAGTTGTTACTGGTTAGTGAGAGAGAATAGGGTATAGTGGCCTTACACCTACCCAATGAGTCGTTAAAACTCGCTCTGGGTGGGAGCCAGTACCGGGTTGCGAACCCGATGGCTTAACCACTGCTTCACCGAGGCTGGTGGATCCGAACATAGGCAAATTCCCAATTTCTGTGCTAAAAATTCCCAATATATATATTTAATTATGTCTGTTCCAATACATTAATTTAACATTATTCAGAAGCCGTAAAAAATATCCCAACTATGATTTACTTGTGCTAATTTTCCCAATCTCATCAGACATGGGAGACTGGCACAGTATCCTGGATAAATCCTTGATTGTGTGTGTACGTACCGCGTCCATCATGATGGACATGAACGTGTTACAGTCCTGTTCCAGAGAGCCGGTACCGAGATGCGAACCCTGTACCTACCAGCTGTAAATAAATCCCTAATTGTGTGTGTACGTACCGCGTCCATCATGATGGACATGAATGTGTTACAGTCCTGTTCCAGAGAGCCGGTACCGAGATGCGAACCCTGTACCTACCAGCTGTAAATAAATCCCTAATTGTGTGTGTACGTACCACGTCCATCATGATGGACATGAACGTGTTACAGTCCTGTTCCAGAGAGCCGGTACCGAGATGCGAACCCTGTACCTACCAGCTGTAAATAAATCCCTAATTGTGTGTGTACGTACCGCGTTCATTATGATGGACATGAACGTGTTACAGTCCTGTTCCAGAGAGCCGGTACCGAGATGCGAACCCTGTACCTACCAGCTGTAAATAAATCCCTAATTGTGTGTGTACGTACCGCGTCCATCATGATGGACATGAACGTGTTACAGTCCTGTTCCAGAGAGCCGGTACCGAGATGCGAACCCTGTACCTACCAGCTGTAAATAAATCCCTAATTGTGTGTGTACGTACCGTGTCTCTCATGATGGACATGAACGTGTTACAGTCCTGTTCCAGAGAGCCGGTACCGAGATGCGAACCCTGTACCTACCAGCTGTAAATAAATCCCTAATTGTGTGTGTACGTACCGTGTCTCTCATGATGGACATGAACGTGTTACAGTCCTGTTCCAGAGAGCCGGTACCGAGATGCAAACCCTGTACCTACCAGCTGTAAATAAATCCCTAATTGTGTGTGTACGTACCGTGTCTCTCATGATGGACATGAACGTGTTACAGTCCTGTTCCAGAGAGCCGGTACCGAGATGCAAACCCTGTACCTACCAGCTGTAAATAAATCCCTAATTGTGTGTGTACGTACCGTGTCTCTCATGATGGACATGAACGTGCGGATGAAGAGGATTCTGAACTGGGTGAAGCAGCTCGTGTTGAACGTGTTACAGTCCTGTTCCAGAGAGCCGGTACCGAGATGCGAACCCTGTACCTACCAGCTGTAAATAAATCCCTAATTGTGTGTGTACGTACCATGTCTCTCATGATGGACATGAATGTGTGGATGAAGAGGATTTTGAACTGGGTGAAGCAGCTTGTGTTGAACTTGTTACAGTCCTGTTCCAGAGAGCCGGTACCGGGATGCGAACCCTGTACCTACCAGCTGTAAATAAATCCCTAATTGTGTGTGTACGTACCGTGTCTCTCATGATGGACATGAACGTGCGGATGAAGAGGATTTTGAACTGGGTGAAGCAGCTCGTGTTGAACGTGTTACAGTCCTGTTCCAGAGACATGTCCTGAAAATAAATCAAATACGTCAAACGCTCACCCTCCGCATAATATTTCTTGCCAATTATTTATGTGCTCAGTCTTGATCTGTATGCTGTGATATATATATACTGACATTATAAAAAAAAAAAAAAAAAAAAAAAAAATTAACACATTTTAGCAGACGATATAATAATAATAATAATAAAAAAAAAATATATATATATATCGACATCCAGAAGAAACTTTACACGGCTTGACCCCCTCCACCATTTAATGTTTGGACTTAATCAAAATTTCAAAAGTATCCATTAAGTAAGTCAGTCTTGTCCCGAGTCGGGCCCCCGATTTTATCGGAGGTTGGACTCGGGATGGGCGTGTTCGAAACCCCAGTGGTACATGAGCACGTTAAACTAGTTACCTACCTACCTACCTACAAAGCTTGAAATTGTATTACAGAAAATCAACAAAAGGTATTGTGGGATATGAAAGTATCATGAAGTTCACATGTAAACATCACAAAGTAACATCACAATGTACTTTGTGATACATGCAAAGTGTTTGTAAGGCGGTTTCTTACACACGCGTTGGTGAGAACACATTATGTTATTTTTGATAACACATACATGTAGTTGTTTACACATGACTAGCTGCTCCAAGTCACCAATGCCTAGTCCAATAAAATACCCCAGCACACTGGAAATTGATTACACTGTGACATATAGTTAATCTGGCAATCATGTATATGTCTGTGATGTGTAAGGCAGCTGCAAGTGCAAAGGGTTGTAAATATCTTTTAGTTGAAAATTTTAATTTGCTTAAAACCTGGTTTTTGAGGATATGTATGAAATAGAATAATACATTCGTGTCTGTCAGATACCATTTATCTCACAACTTGCTGTTTAAAAACGTACCAAACTCACTTTCCTTGTTAAGATACATTTTAAAACAACTCGTTGTGAGATAAATGGTATCTAATGGCCACTCGTGTATTATTATCTTTTTCTAAATTGGTTCTTTTCGATTAGCAACAATATTTATCAAATACATGTATTAACATTTTATGTAATATGTAAACTTTCTTTTGGATGTCAGTATATTTACAGAATGGCTTTAAATTAGGCCAGTTAACTTTATTTGAAACTAAACATTGTTTAAATCACATTTAATCGGGGTTACATGTATGTATCCGATATTATGCTATGATAAAAAAACCCACATTTATTCATAAGAAATTAAAGAATTTAGATTACTATCTGTGAATTTGCAAAAGAAAGAAAAACATCCTAAAAATTAAATTATTTAAAAACATGACCAACGGATAATATTTATCAATAATAAATTTTAAAATTTGATACTTATTTGAGAATTTGCTAAAAAAAGAAGTGAGTTTTTTTTTGTTTTAAATAAAAATAAAAATAAAACAAGAATATCATAATGTATAAAACATGCATGTCAGAGATTATAACTTTTTTTTATATATATATATATATATATATATATATATATATAACCTTTAAATATTCTACAATTCAGAATAAGATGAGAATGGTAGGGGCGAGGTGAGGAGGGAGAGTAAAGAGTATTTAAAAATGTAGCAAGACAAAAGAACACTGAAATTACACTCTTTTTCAAATGTTTGCCTCATAAATGTGACACTGTATAAAAAGAACCCTACTTTTTACAAAATTTGTATAATTTGAAAATATTTTAATGACTGATATCAGTCTTTAAAACCTTTCTTTTTAATGGTTGAAATAGCGAAAGCAGGGTCTACGACAATCATGACTAAAATAAGTAGAAAGCTATACAAGGTTATGTAGTTTGTTAATAAGATAAGATTAAGGAAGCTTAATTATTTTATATTTTTAATCGCAGAGTACATGTATAAACTTCTAAAATACAAATCAGGCTTATCGAAACTGTGAAAACAATCATTTCATTTACCTGTCGCTTAGTTACTTAACCTATTTTTCATTAAATTAAATTTAGTACATCATTTACATAACAGGTTGTGTAAAAAGAATGGGCCATTTCAATTTTAAATGTTTTGAAAATGTTTAACCTACAACATGTTAAGTCATCCTGAATAATAAAAAATAATTGTATTTATTATATTTATGAATATTAAAGAGGCTTTAATAGAGGATTTTGGCTGTTGGCCAATTGCAAACCATTTTATTTTGTATTTGAAGATAAAAATATTGTTTAACCTTCTGACTACTGCAGGCGAGATATCTCGCCCGACGTCACGCCAGTCGATATACTGTACACTGTATACAGTGCATTCCCCAATTCATATTTCCCGCCCTTTTGCACACGACACTAACCGGAAACGGAAATATAATTAAAGAAAAAAGATTTTTTTTCAAAATGGTGGTTTTTGTTTAGATTTTTTCAATTGAAAATACCTTGAAATTTTGAGTTCAAAAAGTGGTTTTCGGCAAGTATTTTCGCTTGACAACAATGGCGGCACGTCGCGGTAATTTTCAGGGATCGATAGCTGATTGTAACAGCTAATTTGATAATAAATTTGATCGTTTTACGAACAACAAAAATTACCAAATATTGCAATATGAATCGTAGTTCGGGTTTTAAAAACAATTCTGGTCAGAAAACCACTGTTATCGGGAATAATGGTACATAAATACTGGACAGCTGGCCACAAATGCCCGTAAGTAAACGCAACTTTTTAGATTTTTTGCCTAATTTTAATCACCATTAGCCGATCTAAAATAATAAAAATTACAAAAAAAGACACGAAAATAATACTTACCAATTCATATATGAACTTTATTTCATATATTTATGAAACATTTAAGTGAATATATGTGAGTAAAAATTATAAACTTGTACCCACTCGACGTGGTTTTTGTTAAAAATTAATCCAGTAGTCTAAAGGTTAAACCGACCCAGAATAAATGTATAATATAGAAAATATAGAGAAAACTACTCATGCAGCCGATTCTATTAAGCAACCCGACTACTCTTCTTGTGGGGATGGAACCTGCAACCCATCACATCTCAAGTAGAAATCTGTACTACAGTACTAATCTTACCATCTGTGTACAGCTAGGTAACACACGACTTGGCAGTGAGTACATGTTTACAAGTATTACAACATCAAATGCAGTGTCGACTGCGATTTTCATGTAAGAAAATGGAGGAACACTCAAAGCACACATACGAAGACACATGGACATGTAGGTATAACACAAATACCCGCCTATTAGACTGGTCCATAAACTGGTCGAAGGGGTGAGGGTGTGAGTAAAAGGTTATAGAATAATCGAAGTATCGAGAAGATCAATCCATGGTTTGTTAGTGAGTTATACTAGGCTCAGACTGTCAACTGCCAGCAGAAAGTTGGCCAACTCAATGGTTGCGTTCTAATTTTCCCCAACTCCCGACTTACGAAGAGTGTGCTTAGATTAACAACTAATGGGTTATATATATAACAAGAACCAAGTTGTAAGAGCTTTCAGATTAGCAAATGGACAGTTGTATAAGTCGTGACAGCAGAAAGTTGGCCAATGTTCTACTGACAGTTGGTAGACTAAGCCTAGCAATATGTGGATTAATTTTCTTGAGACGAGTGTGTATATATATATATAAAAAAAAACGTCTACAAAAGAATGAGCCTCAGAAATATTTTTTAATGTAATTAATGTTGTATTTTTTTGTAAAATTATTACGTGAAATTTACATCTTATTTGGAGATGGGAGAAAACCTGTATCCATCCACAGGTATCGATCCTACGACCCACTGAATCTCAGGCAAATGCCCTAGCCACTGAGCAATGTTGATAAAAAATATTCCTCTCAAATCAATCTTTTTGATATACACTTTCAGAAGAAGTGGGGTATTGCAAACCAAGTGTTCTTTGTATACTTTGAAAATTAGTTGTGAATAGCTGTTTATATAAAAAATGGGACAGGGTGGGGCATCAAGTCACAGACTAGTTCATTCAGGGTAGAGGGGTGGGTGGGTGGATGTGGAGTGAACCAGTTCATGGACCACTCTACCAGAGTAGTTTGTACAGCATGCCGTGCAGACACCACACCAAGACTAGAGTGCTACTAGATGGAAATTTCTACGAACCTCCGACGAATCAGACTGCTGTAAACACGAACAGAAAAAACAACATAGTTCTAGAATGTGAATTATAGTAACAGAGTATGACAGAAATGTTTAGGCCAACCGTAGAAAAACATACTGTTTGCCGTAATCCAACCAATACATAAAAATCGGTACATTTCATTTTTGAGTTATATTTTTCTTTTCTTAAAATATATTTAAAAAAAAGACATGTCCATTGGAAATTTTTTTTTAAATATAATTTAATTAATTAATTAATTAATTTTTTTATAAATAGATGTATCCATTGGACACTAATGGCTCTGTTTTGTTTACTGTAGTAATAACAAGATTCTAATGCTCATAATTTTAAGAACTAAGGGATGTAACTCCGGTAAAACTGTAATATCGACTTGACTTGATAACATAATGATATGCAAATATTGGCATAAAATCAAATCATTCCATAAAAATTTCAAAACAATTTATTATTATTGGATTTAAACTGAAAAAACCCAATGGAATGAAAAAAGAAAGGAATGTGTGTTTGTTTAATCACACCTCAGCCCATTTTATATTACGGCTATTAGATGTCCAACATTTGAATTATTCTCTAATGTCCCAAGTGATGTCTTTGAAGTTAACAAAAATGTTATCTTGACTAAACAAAAAAATTCATTTCAGAATTAGATAAGTTTTCATGTGAACATTTATATAGAGAATAACTATTTATTATCTTTATCCTGCATTGTATGATGACCTAGAGGTCAAATGAGTGATTTTGTAATGTAGCGATGCGTGTGATGTTAAAAATCATAACAATGCTAGCGACAGGATATGACTTTGCTTTATTCGTCATCATATTCTGTCAATAGAAACAGTGGTTGCAGAATAACAAAAAACTTTCACTTTTATATTATTATTTAATTGATGTCTAAAATAGTGGGTTGGATTAAAGCAAAACTGATCTTTTTAAAGAATGGCCCTACTCATGCTAGATGCACATCAAATGAGAACAAACATAACTGAATAATAATTAGTGATGAAGAATGAAATTAATTAAACAAATTTAATACCAGTGTTAAAAACAAAACATATCATTAAAAATAAAACCAGTTGCATTCATGAAAGTACCCATCTTCACAAGCCATGGCTATTGTGACATAATGTGTTACATCAAGCCCTGAATTACTTCGTGTTTTATTTGACTGATATCCAACTAACATTCAACCACAATGTCCTGGATACACCCCAGCTACGATAGAGGGGTCCATGGTTAGTTGTTGGTGGTTAGTGAGATAGAAGTTAGTGTAGTGGTTATCAGGGTTTATTCTGGACCCTCAAAATCATTTGCAATTTTCAAATTTGATCAGCAAATCTGTTGGCAAATTCAAGGTTCATCTAGCTAAATACATGGAACATTTTGTTCAGTATCGCGTCGTGATTCACTACACAAGGTTCCGAGATCGCTACACAATTTTAAAACATTAAACAGTAGTTGCTAATCAATTTTCAATTAACTAGAAAAATCACTAATCAATATTTTGAAAACAAATGTTCCCTGAAACACCAAAATTGGCAGCATACATGTACATCTACATATAGTTGTGGCACATGATTTTCAAATAAACGTTTTGATGATTCAGTAATCAAAAATATATTTTTCATATTCAATTTTGGGCTAAAACCAATATTGGGATGAAACCAGGGGTGGGATGAAACCGATATTGGGATAAAACCGATATTGGGATGAAACCGATATTGGGATGAAACCGATATTGGGATAAAACCGATATTGGGATGAAAACCGATATTGGGATGAAACCGATATTGGGATGCTTATTCTGACCTGAGTTTTAATGACTATCTGTGGCAAGATAAAAATAAAGTAGGGATATCAAACAGTAGCCGTGGCTTGTAAAGATCGCATACTACTGGTTACACTTCCTATTTAACATGGGTTAAGTCTAACAGCCAAACAAATGTCTATAATCAGTGGCCTAATTCACATGTAGCTCTGTTAAGCAATCTCACATTGTCTTGGAAGTATTAGCATTGCCTGCCTGCCTGCCCACCCGCCCGCACGTCTGTCTGATTGAACATTTACTGTTAAGATCTTTAAAAGATTAGTCAACAAAATGCACAATGAATTTCCACAGAAAAATATATCCAGTTCTCTAGCCACCCCAGCCCTGACACTTGCAGTAAACAATTGTTTTTTAAACATTCAGATTTTAAAAACAAACTAAAACAAAAGGTGAATACCATCACGAATTTACACAAAAGTGGATTATCTATTCCAGTGTTTTATAGTATTGAAAACCTACTCGAGACAGCATGCTCAAGTTAGTCAGTTCTTTCTTTCCTGGGCCCCGTTCCACGAAGCGATCCTAGCCCTAAAACCACTAAGTACATAGGGTAGCTATGCGCCTAAGGTAATCTTAGGGCTAATGTAGCTATGCGCCTAAGGTAATCTTAGGGCTAAGGTAGCTATGCGCCTAAGGTAATCTTAGGGCTAAGGTAGCTATGCGCCTAAGGTAATCTTAGGACTAAGGTAGCTATGCGCCTAAGGTAATCTTAGGACTAAGGTAGCTATGCGCCTAAGGTAATCTTAAGGCTAAGGTAGCTATGCGCCTAAGGTAATCTTAGTGCTAAGGTAGCTATGCGCCTAAGGTAATCTTAGGGCTAAGATCGCTTCATGGAATGGGGCCCTGGACAATAAATGTATATATCTTGGTTAAAAACTCACATTCAAACAACATAGAACTGGTTTTACCACTCAAGTCCACACACTAGCCTGGTCTAGACGGTCTACAGTAGATCTGTACAACTACCAACATGTAGTGGTCTGTTTATCACACTCAAGTCTACAGACTAGCCTGGTCTAGACTGTCTACAGTAGATCTGTACAACTAACATGTAGTGGTCTGTTTCTCACACTCAAGTCCACAGACTAGCCTGGTCTAGACGGTCTACAGTAGATCTGTACAACTACCAACATGTAGTGGTCAGTTTCTCATAGTCAAGTCCACAGACTAGCCTGGTCTAGACTGTCTACAGGTGAACTGTAAAACTACCAACATGTAGTGGTCTGTTTATCACACTCAAGTCCACAGACGTGACTGGTCTAGACTGTCTACAATAGATCTGTACAACTAACAACATGTAGTGGTCTGTTTCTCACACTCAAGTCCACAGACTAGACTGGTCTAGACTGTCTACAGTAGATCTGTACAACTAACAACATGTAGTGGTCTGTTTCTCACACTCAAGTCCACAGACGTGACTGGTCTAGACTGTCTACAGTAGATCTGTACAACTAACATGTAGTGGTCTGTTTCTCACACTCAAGTCCACAGACGTGACTGGTCTAGACTGTCTACAGTAGATCTGTACAACTAACAACATGTAGTGGTCTGTTTCTCACACTCAAGTCTACAGACTAGACTGGTCTAGACTGTCTACAATAGATCTGTACTACTAACAACATGTAGTGGTCTGTTTCTCACACTCAAGTCCACAGACGTGACTGGTCTAGACTGTCTACAGTAGATCTGTACAACTAACAACATGTAGTGGTCTGTTTCTCACACTCAAGTCTACAGACTAGACTGGTCTAGACTGTCTACAATAGATCTGTACTACTAACAACATGTAGTGGTCTGTTTCTCAAAGTCTTAGTCAGCTGTAAACTTAACGGTTCTTTGTCCTCTTGAAACACTATTTGCTATTTAACGTTAGTTTCTTGCTTGAAAAACTAATTTTCTAAAACTGTATCCTAACTGGACATGTGCGATGACAAGCAATTTTTTTAGAAACCATTGATTTCAATAGCTGTATCCTAATTGCATGCGTACGGTAAGGCACGACAGATTGATGTAGTCGAGCACACAACATAATACCGATAGGAATTGTTTCTGTTTTTTGTTGTGCGACACGAGCGACAAACACATATCAACTAATCAAACAACTTTTACTTGGCAGTTTCAACTGTTGGTAACAATTTTAAAAAGAAGACTGTTGTTATGGTCACGTCTGGTTAGGATATAAATATCATCGTGTTGCTTGCATTGCTCGCGCCATAAACGTCCGGTTAGGATACAGCTTAACATCTATGTACATGTATTTCCAAGAGTATAGCTATTTTCTAACATCTAGTCATATAAAATTTATTTTCTGGAGTACAACTATCTAAAAATTCATCTGGTACTCTACAAACCAATTTTTTTTTAAAGACAAATTCATGACACAGCAAAATGTTCTAAATTATCACACATTCCAATTTTTCATGACAATTTATTTCAAAGGTACAACTTACAAAATCCTAGTATAATCAAAATTGTGGTGTAACATCAACACTACTTCTCTAGACATTAAGACAACCAAAAACACACTGGATTGTAGAGAAATTATTACTGTATAATACTTTATTTTCGCGTGGAATTAATTTTCGCGTTTTTCGCGTGTGAATGAAATTCGTGAAAATATATTCCACGCGAAAATATACTTTTTATAAAGGCAGACCCCCCCCCCCCAAAAAATGTAGTATCGTTCAACTATACCACATTAGTTTCCGATGTACGAGGCTAGTAGTAACAAAGCGGTGCTCCCTCCTGTCATGGAACAAACTACAAAACACAAAAAGTTTTATGCTGTTTTCCTTCGCATGTGCTAGCGATCAATTCATCAGACAGAGTCTATACGTGTTCAACGACGGAAGTAAACATGCATTATCACAGTATATTAAAAATGTGGAAGTGAAAAAATTCGGACTGGCCTATGTTCAGATGTTTCATAATTTTATTTTTATTTTTGGCCTGTTAGCCAATCACAAACCGTTTTGAACTAGTATTTTGATGGCAATAAATATTGTTTCAATCAAACTTAAGTTACTGAGTACTAGTAGCTTGTGCCTTCAAATTTCATTTCGTTTGTTTTTGATTTTTGTTTTTATAACAATTATAAGGATTAACAAAAAACTGTACGTGGTAAGCACTTTCTGTTTACAATAAAGTCTTGATTGGTTAAAGCAGGAAAACTATTGTTTTATGTGTATAGCACTCGTGTGTACATGTAGGATTAGTTCTACAGATTAGCATAACAACCAGCCAAACTAAGTTCCGTTTTTAAAACAAAATTATTGACGTCTGTACTACAGGTTTTTTTATTGATGGGGGTTGGGAGATTCGCGAAAATAAATGTTCGCGAATTGACCCATTTTCATTAAATAGCGAAAATTTTATCCCGCGAAAATAAAGTATTCTACAGTACTCTGAGCAAGAAACATCAAGTTTCAATCAGACGAAAAGTACAATGTTTATAAAGGACAGGGCTCGAACTTAACAATGGTGCTGACGGCATGAGATATAAATTATCATAGGTAGAAAGCATCACCGATGGCACTTTTGTGCCATCGGTAAAACTCCTCAACAATGGCAAAATGTATACACCCTGTGTACATTATCTGCCAGTATTTAACATTTGCACATTTGAAAAATGTTTACATACAGCAAAATAGCCTTACAGTCATGTTTTATTTGCTGCAAATGTCACTTTAAAAATAATTGCCATTGGCAAGCTCAAAATTGCTGTCGGTAGGCTGTTTCACCCATGGCAATTCTTTTAAAAATTGCCGTGGGAGACAACTTCTTAAGTTCGAACACTGGAGGACTAAAATACCTTCAATCTAGATGAGACAAATTTGTAGATAAATGATCACTTTAAATATACAGTGAATCCCCTGTAAACTGGACACCCAGAGAACCAAGGAAGAAGTCTGATTTTAAGGAGCATCCAGTGAAAGGTTCCGTTCTGTACTGACATTTAAAAAGAAACTGTAAAAAATTGTCTATTTTTGAGGAAATTTCAGTTTACAGAGAGTCCAGTTTTGTGGGGTTTCACTGTAGTTTAAATACAAAAATACTGAAGAAGACAAGTTAGCCTAGACCTTCTGAAGTGGACTCAAGTGGATTGTGTGTTCTAATTAATAACTACAACAATGGTTTGGACGGGTTTTATAATCAATGCAATAATTAAATCTAATCTAAGACAAATTCCTGATTAGACATGCTGGACTAGATTAGACAAACATAAATAGATTTTTTTATATTGATGGTGCACATAATATCTCAGTGGTGAACAGACAGGGCAGCACATACCATGGTCTTTAATGTACCAGTATTGAGCACTGCTTGGGATGAGAAAAACCCACTGGTACTGATGGTGCATATATTATGTCAATTGGTGAATACACATCTCACATACCATGGCCTTTGATATACCAGTTGTGGGCACTGCTTGGGATGGGAAAAAAATCCACTAGAATTGATGGGGCATATATTATGTCAATTGGTGAATACACAGGGCAACACATACCATGGCCTTTCAGGCACGTACCTGCCTGTACGCAAGTATGCAGAGGCATCCACATCATTTTTCAAGAAAAACAAAAACAAAAAACCGAAAACCGTGTGCGCGAGAGAAAAGGAGAGGGATAACCAAATTGTAGAATAATGGCACATTGTCAAGTTCACACACATACACATAGACTAGACTGTCTCACTCTGACGTCATCGAATACAACATGACGACACATATTTTAGTGACGTTTACCACTTGCAATACACATTAGGTGGTACGCTAGTTAAAATGTCGGATGCTCAGAAAACGCTTTATTCGTATTTTGCGACGGGCCATGAACGTCAGTATGGCAGTCGGTTAACCTAAGTGTTCCTGGCAACCCCCAGTACTAACCAGTTATTTGCAAGTAAAGGCACAGGTATATCTACATGTAGATGTACTCCTTTTCATATCCGGACTCAGCTAAAGATATTTTAAAGTGAGATGCAAGTCAGACGATGCACTGATGCTATCTAAAGTTCAGACATTTTACAAATTGCCGCATTAAAACTTGCGATTTCCAAGTTTATTTATAGGTGTAAAATTAGTTCTCAAAGTCGCCAGAGTGCACCATAAGATGTCTAGGTTTCAAAAAATGTCTTGGGGGGGGGGGGGGGTGCCCCCAGACCCTCCCCCTACAACCTACAACCCCCTACAACTCACTCGCACCTTTGGTGCTTGACTGTAAATTTGGAATCCACATAAAAAATGGCTGGGTACGCCCCTGCCTTTGATATAAGAGTCGTGAGTACTGCTTGGATTGGAGAGGAAACCCAATAGGTTTGCTTAGGAGGTCCTATCCTTATATGACAATTGTGACACTAAATTTAATAATAAAATACTATATAATGAAAGACAACCAAGTACCTGTAAGAAATACAAGATACATAAAAATAGCAATGAAGCAAAAACAAAGCAGAAAAGCCTTAATACCAGTTATAAGACAAATTTCACATAGAACATATAGTAACCATAAGATACCAGTCAAGTGTATGTAACGAGACAAATTTCACATATAATCTGTTGTAACTGTTAGGTACCAGTCAAGTGTATCTAGTGAGACAAATTTCACATAGAATCTACAGTAACCATTAGATACCAGTCAAGTGTATGTAATGAGACAAATTTCACATAGAATCTATAGTAACCATTAGATACCAGTCAAGTGTATGTAATGAGACAAATTTCACATATAATCTATAGTAACCGTTAGATACCAGTCAAGTGTATGTAATGAGACAAATTTCACATATAATCTATAGTAAATGTTAAGATACCAGTCAAGTGTATGTAATGAGACAAATTTCACATATGATCTACAGTAACCGTTAGATACCAGTCAAGTGTATGTAATGAGACAAATTTCACATAGAATCTATAGTAACCGTTAAATACCAGTCAAGTGTATGTAATGAGACAAATTTCACATATAAACTATAGTAACCATTAAATACCAGTCAAATGTATGTAATGAGACAAATTTCACATAGAATCTATAGTAACCGTTAAATACCAGTCAAGTGTATGTAATGAGACAAATTTCACATAGAATCTATAGTAACCGTTAAATACCAGTCAAGTGTATGTAGTGAGACAAATTTCACATAGAATCTATAGTAACCGTTAAATACCAGTCAAGTGTATGTAATGAGACAAATTTCACATAGAACCTATAGTAACCATTAAATACCAGTCAAGTGTATGTAGTGAGACAAATTTCACATATAAACTATAGTAACCGTTAAATACCAGTCAAGTGTATGTAATGAGACAAATTTCACATATAAACTATAGTAACCGTTAAATACCAGTCAAGTGTATGTAATGAGACAAATTTCACATAGAACCTATAGTAACCATTAAATACCAGTCAAGTGTATGTAATGAGACAAATTTCACATATAATCTATAGTAACCGTTAGATACCAGTCAAGTGTATGTAATGAGACAAATTTCACATATAATCTATAGTAACCGTTAAATACCAGTCAAGTGTATGTAATGAGACAAATTTCACATAGAACCTATAGTAACCATTAAATACCAGTCGTGTATGTAATGAGACAAATTTCACATATAATCTATAGTAACCGTTAGATACCAGTCAAGTGTATGTAATGAGACAAATTTCACATATAATCTATAGTAACCGTTAAATACCAGTCAAGTGTATGTAATGAGACAAATTTCACATATAATCTATAGTAACCATTAAATACCAGTCAAGTGTATGTAATGAGACAAATTTCACATAGAACCTATAGTAACCATTAAATACCAGTCAAGTGTATGTAGTGAGACAAATTTCACATAGAATCTATAGTAACCGTTAAATACCAGTCAAGTGTATGTAATGAGACAAATTTCACATAGAATCTATAGTAACCGTTAAATACCAGTCAAGTGTATGTAATGAGACAAATTTCACATATAATCTATAGTAACTGTTAGATACCAGTCAGGTGTATGTAATGAGACAAATTTCACATATAACTTATAGTAACCATTAAATACCAGTCAAGTGTATGTAATGAGACAAATTTCACATAGAATCTATAGTAACCGTTAAATACCAGTCAAGTGTATGTAATGAGACAAATTTCACATATAAACTATAGTAACCGTTAAATACCAGTCAAGTGTATCTAGTGAGTCAAATTTCACATAGAATCTATAGAAAGTTAAAGTTTGTTTTGTTTAACACCACCACTAGAGCACAGTGGAATGTCAAACATTCCGTTAGATACTAGTCAGGTGTATGTAATGCGACAAATTTTGCAGAGAATCCAGTGACAACTTTCACACAGAACCTACAGTAACCCAATTTTAAACCACACTATTACCTCTCCTCTTGACATACACGACACGCAGACCCCATCGTCAAGGTAACCGTTGACGACGACATCCCCATTTAGGGTTCCATTGCAGAGAGTGTGCCCTTCAGCCATCAGACGCTTGCATTCGTGTACTCCGCCATCATGGTAACGGCTGGTTCGGGGCGACACGTTTGTCGGAGTTGGACTGGGTGTCGGGGTTTGACTAGCTGAACGTTTGCGTTCAAATTCGACCTGAAAAGAAACAAAAAAAGGTTTCACCGAGGTCGACAGAAGGACTTTCCTGCACCATCGTTTTGGCTGTGTACACAACACGCATTATGAGAGTACTACTAAAACAGAAATAAATGTGTCATTGATGTCAATAGCGGGACATTCCGGCACCATCGTTTTGGCTGTGTACACAACAAGCATTATGAGAGTACTACTAAAACAGAAATAAATGTGTCACTGACGTCGAAAGCGGGACATTCCGGCACCATCATTTTGGCTGTGTACACAACACGCATTATGAGAGTACTACTAAAACAGAAATAAATGTGTCACTGACGTCAATAGCGGGACATTCCGGCACCATCGTTTTGGCTGTGAACACAACACGCATTACGAGAGTACTACTAAAACAGAAATAAATGTGTCATTGATGTCGATAGCGGGACATTCCGGCACCATCGTTTTGGCTGTGAACACAACAAGCATTACGAGAGTACTACTAAAGTAATACATGTCCCCTACTGAGCCCAACACATTTTTGTACCTCCTAAGGGCCATAACTCCGTAAACAATGGGTAAATCGCCATAAAAGTCAAAACTTGAACTGTAACAGAACATGGTAAAGCTATGCCAATTTTGTTAGCTCAGTATCTTCAAGCATTGCAAAACAAAGTCCGGAAAACAAATATTTGTGTTTCCTAAGTTCAAGGGCTATAACTCTGTCTAAATGGGTAAACTGCCATGAAAGTATCATCTATAACAGTATTTGATCTCTAACAGTACATGATAAAGCTATACAAAACATTTCAACTCAATATCTCAAGGCATTGTAAAAAAACCCAAAAAACTTCCTGAAAACTATATGTGGGATGGATGGACAGATGGATGGATGGATGGATGGACGGATGAACCGACAGACAGACAGACGGAGATGAAACCGATAGTCCATTCCAGATAATGAACTAATCAATGGAGCTTTCATTTTTAGAATGTTGAAATTGACACAAGTTAAAGTTTGTTTTGTTTAACGACACCACTAGATGACATTGATTAATTAATCATTGGCGATTGGATGTCAAACATTTGATAATTCTCAGTGTTCTCGCTGGGTGAAAATTAAAGGAGGGCGGCCACGCAGCATCACACTCTTCGAAGAAAAAAATGGGGGTGGGGGAGAGCTTGGTGGTTACCATGTTGTTGTGTGTTGATAGACTTTGTGGAAAGACATACTCCTTATTTTGATTACAAAACGTTTGTACGAAATACACGCAGGCTCGTCTTTTAATTGAACCGAAGATGTTATGATTATCGGTCCAATATTCACTGGCAGTTCCGGTTTTGCTGAACCATCAAAGTTTTAATATTATTTTAATAAAGATTTCAAGATATACGAAGAACAAAAAAGACGTGTGCGTGTGATCCCCTAATGTCGACATTTGTTTTTGTTATTCCCATCTTCATCGCCAACTGATAAAAAGTAGTTTAGTTTTTGTAGTGGCGGTGTATATATTATTATTATCATAGTCACTTCGTACCCAAGTCATATCGTACCATCCATTTCGTACCATGCTGCCTGGTCATTTCGTACCCTAGTCATTTCGTACCATTGCAAAAAGTCATTTCGTACCCAAGTCATTTCGTACCCTAGTCATTTTCGTACCCTAGTCATTTCGTACCCTAGTCATTTCATACCATTGTGAAAAGTCATTTCAGTATGTAGAAAACGAATTGACTATAGCATAAAAGCAGTGGGTTTTGTTTTAAAACTTTAATTTTAACAGTTTGAAAAATGCAATAGCAGGGTGGGCCGCCCCGCTTAAATGGAGCAGCAAAAACACTGATTCTGACAGGTAGTCATCAGAAGAAACCCGATACATTTTTCCTAATGCAGCGAAGGATCTTTTATATGCACTTTCCCACAGATAGGAAAGCACATACCACAGCCTTTGTTCAGCTGTGGTGCCCTGGTTGGAACGAGAAAACCCCCAGTTAGTTGAATGGATCCACAGAGGTGGTTCGATCCTGCGATGCAAGCACCTCAAGCGAGTACTCAAATGTCTGAGCTAAATCCTGTCCCAGCACAAAAAAAAGTCTGGAAAACATTTTCTTATCTCCTAAGTCAAGGGCCATAACTCTGTTACAAATGGGTAAATTGCCATGAAAGTCGAATTTGATCTGTAACAGAACATGATAAAGCCATACATAAAATGTCAGTGCAATATCTTGAGGCATTGCAAAACAAAGTCCGGAAAACCAATTTTCGTATTTCCTAAGTGTGAAACGCATCTCATGCCTCGTATCATGTTATATTTGGGATTTGTGTGCGTTACCTGAAATGGCTCACACTTTCCTTCCTGCAGTGACCATGTGAGCAGTTCTACTTTGTCCTCCCCATACTCTCCCACAGACACCTCCATTGCTGCGAAGAAGAACAAAACCAAGGAATAGTCAACAAAGTCTAAAAATGTCATTTGTCAAAAACAAAAACATACGTCAACAGTCTGAAAATGTAATTTGTCCAAAATAAATATCCACCCTACAATAACACTGTAAATAGTGTTGGCTTCTTGGGCAGCTGAATACATACCACCAATGTACGTTTGTTTTGTTTAATGATACCACTAGAGCACATTGATTTATTAATCATCGGCTATTGGATGTCAAACATAGGTCATTTTGACACAGTCATAGAGATGAAACAAGCTACATTTTTTCCATTAATAGCAAGGAAACTTTTATATGCACCATCCCACAGACAGGATAGCACATACCATAGTCGGCTGGGTCGATACATATTATATGACAATCCCCTATATAGTGACACTTCTACTTTGGACGTGTGAACAGTTTACCATAATCAGCTGGGTCGATACATATTACCGTATATCGCTGTGTATTAGCCGACTCCATGCATTAGCCGACCCCCTAGTTTCACCCTCCAAATCGGCTTTAAAATTATAGACCTTGTATATAAGCCGACCCCCCTATATAAAACTAACCAAGTCAGATGTCTGTGTGGTCTACAAAATGACAAAGTACATCTGCTTTCAAACGGCATTTGTCACAGCAAACTTATCCGGAAGCAGTAGCCGATTTCTATTTATAGAAACGGTGTCCGGTTAATTTATTTCTCGTAAAATATAAGTACCAAGATAGCGAAATATACCTAAACATTCTTGATTGCAGCCACACGTTAAAAACACAGTGACTGTTTGCATTGTTGATTGTGCTAATCGGTCTTTTCATTACTAGTCGGCTATACCCTACCATACCCAACCACCCGTGTCGATTAATCCCAAGCCGACAAACAAAACAAATGAAGCTGGAACAATTAACGTGTTCACCGGTTTAGTAAGCAGTTTTGTAATGACATGTGACCTGCGAAGTTTTCCGAAATTGTTTTGATCGGTCACCATTTATTGTTGTTTAAACAGAAATATTACTAAATAACTTTTAAACACCAACATTTATTAAAGATGAACATATATATACAATTTTAATATCTTTTATTTGTAATAGCTTGTGTTAAAATGCAATATTAAACCTTTATGAAAGCGGAAATGCAGAGCACAATAATGACAATAGATCGAGTCGAGCCATGACGTCACTATTCTAACTTTACATTTCCAATAAAATGTTGACTCCTTAGATAAGCCGACCCCAGCCTTTGACTTGATAAATTTTGTCTCAAAAAGTCGGCTAATACACAGCGATATACGGTATATAACAATCCCCTATATAGTTGTACTTCTACTTTAGATATGTGAACAGCTTGCAATAGTCTGGGTCGATACATATTATATAACAATCCCCTATATAGTGACACTTCTACTTTAGACATGTGAACAGCTTGCAATAGTCGGCTGGGTCGATACATATTATATGACAATCCCCTATATAGTTGCACTTCTATTATGTACATGTGAACAGCTTACCATAATCTGCCGGGTTGTGGTAGTTTGGACACGTCAGTCCCTGCGACTCTAGGTACGGGAGAAGAGCGGGAATACTGCCACGATAGATGCACTGCCCATCAGCCAGCATGTACAACTGAAGTATAATGATAAAAAATATACTTGTCAGCATTTTGCTGATTAACTAAAACATAGGTTATTGCATGGCTTAAACTTGCCAACGGTACCAACGGCACCAACGGCACCAACGGCAATAGCCGTCGTTAAGATATAAATTGCTGCAGGTCTGAGACTTTATCGATGACAGTATTTGAGATATAAACTGCCGTAGGTCTGGGACTTTATCGATGACAGTATTTGAGATATAAACTGCCGTAGGTCTGGGACTTTATCGATGACAGTATTTGAGATATAAACTGCCGTAGGTCTGGGACTTTATCAATGACAGTATTTGAGATATAAATTGCTGTAGGTCCGAGACTTTATCAATGACAGTATTTGAGATATAAATTGCCGCGGGTCTGGGACTTTATCGATGACAGTATTTGAGATATAAACTGCCGTAGGTCTGGAACTTTATCGATGACAGTATTTGAGATATAAACTGCCGTAGGTCTGGGACTTTATCGATGACAGTATTTGAGATATAAACTGCCGTAGGTCCGAGACTTTATCAATGACAGTATTTGAGATATAAATTGCCGCAGGTCTGGGACTTTATCGATGACAGTATTTGAGATATAAATTGCTGCAGGTCTGGGACTTTATCGATGACAGTATTTGAGATATAAACTGCCGTAGGTCTGGGACTTTATCGATGACAGTATTTGAGATATAAACTGCCGTAGGTCTGGGACTTTATCGATGACAGTATTTGAGATATAAATTGCTGTAGGTCCGAGACTTTATCGATGACAGTATTTGAGATATAAACTGCTGTAGGTCTGGGACTTTATCGATGACAGTATTTGAGATATAAATTGCCGCAGGTCTGGGACTTTATCGATGACAGTATTTGCCACTGGATAAAAAATAACCGCTGTCAAGTTGAAGGAATAATATTTACTTATTACTTTATGTTTGTTGCAAAGGTTACTGGTTTAAAATTGCTGTAAGCAGGCTTAAAATTACGGTCAGTGAGCATATCAAATTCTGAAGTTCGAGCCCTGCTATTGAATTAAAAAAACAAAAAAATTCCACGAACAAATGGATTAGGTATTTAATATGCCGTCTTCAATATATTAATCAAAATAACAACTTTTTTTTTATCATACTTGCTAACATAATGATGTCATAAATTAGTTCCCTTGTTTTAATCGCACGATTTAATAATTATTAAAAATATGTTAAATTACTTGGATGAAAAAATAATATCAAAAGTTATAATCATGTTATATGTATGTGATCAAATATCTCAAAGAGTTTTGCACTTAGCCTGACCAAAACAAAAAAACATTGAATGGTGCTTGGGTGGAAAACAATATTACAAATGATAATTGTGTTATACGTACGTGATCAAACATCTCGAAGAGTTTAGCACTCGGCTGATGAATTGTACAGATGATCGTGCGCCCACCTGCCGCTAGCGACTTGAGAAGGGACACACACTGGAAGCAAGAGGCACTATCCAAACCACTGCAAACACAAAGTCAGATGTTGGCCAACTGGGCACTCATAAACAAGAAATAATATTCAGAATGTCTCACTGAGAAATTATCACATTTGCGTGTAATGTACAATATTAGTGGACGATTTGGCACTTACAAATCAATGGCGATGTCGTCATTACTAAACACATCATCATTAATACAATTCTCAGAAAACTGTGTAAAGTGGTTTACGTTGTTTCTATATAAATGTATATAATTCAGAAAAAAAGCTGAGGTAATAAATATAATAAGAAACTCCGTACCAGTTATTATGCAAATTAACCCATGAAGCAACTAACCTGACTAGGGATATTTGAAGCTTAGTGCTACAAAATTATAAAATCATTGTGTGCTATGACGTCACTACAACACACGCCATAGTGATGTCATAGCCTACTTTGAAAATATGGACCCAAGTGGGTCCATCGAAGAACAGTCATTATACAAATGAACCACTGACTGTACTAATCTAGTGGGCTAATTAAAAAACAGTTAAGACCACAAACAGACATGATTGTGTACCCTACCAGAAACCCTGATTTTACTAGACCATAGGAATGTTAATGAGGACTGAGAGATAGCTTTCCATTTGGGGGTTTGGGAAAAGTTTGAAAATGGCCCATGCACAAAGTACTTCTGAGCCAACTGGTTATACAAATTATGAAAATAAAAGGAATCCAACATGTCAGTATTTATTTTTTGATTAATATTAATTAAACTCACATTACTGATATGTAGTCGCATCTATCTTATTTATTTACCTTTTTTTATATATTGGATGCAATTGCTTATTGGTTGTCCTTCAACAGTTTTTTTCTAGGCAATTTATTTGCCATCTGTTTTTTATTCCTTTTCCTAACTTTACCACATCAAACTCACATTCAACAACACGGGATGCCACTTTTTCAAAAGGCAAACTGTTTGACAACTTGTTACGCAGCGAATCATTGTTGGTCTATTGGAAACCGTAGGCCAATCACAATATGGGACAGTCAAGAAGTTCAGATTGTAATATTGGGTTATTTCTGGTATATCCCGGTGAATTTCGTTTTCTCTGGCACCATAAATTAGGGCGAAGTGCTCCGAATGACCACTCGTTAAAAATTATAACAACCGGAAAATAAAAATCGGTAACGGTATATTTAAAAAGCAGAAATCCGTTTTATAATGGAAAATAATCATGTCTACACAAATTAACCCATGAAGAAGACTACAAATTAACCCCTGACGGTACTGACCTGGTGGGTTCGTCGAAGAACATGAGCGGGGGGTTGTTGACGAGCTCGAGTGCGATAGAAAGACGCTTGCGCTGACCACCAGACAGATTGCTCGTCCAAGTCTTCTTCGTCTCCATCAGACCCAGCGTCTCCAAGATCTCATCCACCTGAGTAAACAAATATTAAAATTAAACACACAATAAATATGCAGGTAAAAACAAATTATGTTAGTTATGAGAGAGAGAAAAAGAGAGAGAGAGAGAGAGAGAGAGAGAGAGAGAGAGAGAGAGAGAGGTAATAAAAATTATGGTTATTTCAACTCTTGATCGACAGAGAAAAAATCTGCTGCTTCCAATGTACTACCATAGAAGTTGTAAGAGACAGGATAGTACATACCACAGCCTTTGATATAGCACAATTTTGGTACACTAGCTGAATGGAGGAAAACCCCGAAAACCTACACCCCTTCACTTCTCAAGCAAGTGCTCTACTACCAAGCTACAAAAAGGAGACAGAAAGAAAGACGGAGACAGGGAGGAGACAGACTCACCATGTCTTCTTTCTGTGACTGTTTCAATTTCTCGTCCAGTTTGAGGTTTGCGGAACACATCATCGACTCTAAGACCGTCAGGTGGGGCAGCAGATGATCGTCCTGCATGATGTAGCACGACATCTTCCGGAACGACCGCAAATCTCGGTCCCGACCTCGGACCAGGATATCACCTGTCACATTCTTTGTTCTGAAATAGTCACAGAGATACATGATGCAACACGACCTCGGACCAGGATATCACCTGTCACATTCTTTGTTCTGAAATAGTCATAGATACATGATGTAACACGAACGTGGATCAGGATATCACCTGTCACATTCTTTGTTCTGAAATAGTCATAGATACATTGCAGATCTAAGCAAAAATAGATGAATGTATGAATAAATAAATAAATACATGAATAAATAAAAAAGTAAAAAAGTAAATAAAAAAAGAAACAAACAAGCAATAAATAAATAAATATACAAATAAACAAGCATTTTGAGAGTACTGCTAAATCAATACATGTCCCCAGATTACTATTACCTTTAGCCAGTGAGTAGGACATGTATCTGAGTATATTACTATTACCTGTAGCCAGTGAGTAGGACATGTATTGGAATATATTATTATTACCTTTAGCCAGTGAGTAGGACATGTATCCGAGTATATTACTATTACCTGTAGCCAGTGAGTAGGACATGTATCTGAGTATATTACTATTACCTGTAGCCAGTGAGTAGGACATGTATCTGAGTATATTACTATTACCTGTAGCCAGTGAGCAGGACATGTATTGGAATATATTACTATTACCTGTAGCCAGTGAGTAGGACATGTACTGGAATATATTACTATTACCTGTAGCCAGTGAGTAGGACATGTATTGGAATATATTACTATTACCTGTAGCCAGTGAGTAGGACATGTATTGGAATATATTATTATTACCTTTAGCCAGTGAGTAGGACATGTATCCGAGTATATTACTATTACCTTTAGCCAGTGAGTAGGACATGTATCCGAGTATATTACTATTACCTGTAGCCAGTGAGTAGGACATGTATCTGAGTATATTACTATTACCTGTAGCCAGTGAGTAGGACATGTATCTGAGTATATTACTATTACCTGTAGCCAGTGAGTAGGACATGTATTGGAATATATTATTATTACCTGTAGCCAGTGAGTACGACATGTATCTGAATATATTATTATTACCTGTAGCCAGTGAGTAGGACATGTATTGGAATATATTATTATTACCTGTAGCCAGTGAGTAGGACATGTATCTGAGTATATTACTATTACCTGTAGCCAGTGAGTAGGACATGTATTGGAATATATTACTATTACCTGTAGCCAGTGAGTAGGACATGTATCCGAGTATATTACTATTACCTGTAGCCAGTGAGTAGGACATGTATCTGAGTATATTACTATTACCTTTAGCCAGTGAGTAGGACATGTATCTGAGTATATTACTATTACCTTTAGCCAGTGAGTAGGACATGTATCGGAATATATTACTATTACCTTTAGCCAGTGAGTAGGACGTGTATCGGAATATATTACTATTACCTTTAGCCAGTGAGTAGGACGTGTATCGGAATATATTATTATTACCTGTAGCCAGTGAGTATGACGTGTATCTGAGTATATTATTATTACCTGTAGCCAGTGAGTATGACGTGTATCTGAGTATATTACTATTACCTGTAGCCAGTGAGTAGGACATGTATCTGAGTATATTACTATTACCTGTAGCCAGTGAGTAGGACATGTATCTGAGTATATTACTATTACCTTTAGCCAGTGAGTAGGACATGTATCCGAGTATATTACTATTACCTGTAGCCAGTGAGTAGGACATGTATTGGAATATATTACTATTACCTTTAGCCAGTGAGTAGGACGTGTATCGGAATATATTATTATTACCTGTAGCCAGTGAGTATGACGTGTATCTGAGTATATTATTATTACCTGTAGCCAGTGAGTAGGACATGTATCTGAGTATATTACTATTACCTTTAGCCAGTGAGTAGGACATGTATCTGAGTATATTACTATTACCTTTAGCCAGTGAGTAGGACATGTATTGGAATATATTACTATTACCTTTAGCCAGTGAGTAGGACATGTATCGGAATATATTATTATTATCTGTAGCCAGTGAGTATGACGTGTATCTGAGTATATTACTAATACCTGTAGCCAGTGAGTAGGACATGTATTGGAATATATTATTATTACCTGTAGGCAGTGAGTATGACGTGTGAGTATATTATTATTACCTGTAGCCAGTGAGTATGACGTGTATCGGAGTATATTATTATTACCTGTAGCCAGTGAGTAGGACATGTATCTGAGTATATTACTATTACCTGTAGCCAGTGAGTAGGACATGTATTGGAATATATTACTATTACCTGTAGCCAGTGAGTAGGACATGTATCTGAGTATATTACTATTACCTGTAGCCAGTGAGTAGGACATGTATCTGAGTATATTACTATTACCTGTAGCCAGTGAGTAGGACATGTATCTGAGTATATTACTATTACCTTTAGCCAGTGAGTAGGACATGTATCCGAGTATATTACTATTACCTGTAGCCAGTGAGTAGGACATGTATTGGAATATATTACTATTACCTTTAGCCAGTGAGTAGGACGTGTATCGGAATATATTATTATTACCTGTAGCCAGTGAGTATGACGTGTATCTGAGTATATTATTATTACCTGTAGCCAGTGAGTAGGACATGTATCTGAGTATATTACTATTACCTTTAGCCAGTGAGTAGGACATGTATCTGAGTATATTACTATTACCTTTAGCCAGTGAGTAGGACATGTATCTGAGTATATTACTATTACCTTTAGCCAGTGAGTAGGACATGTATTGGAATATATTACTATTACCTTTAGCCAGTGAGTAGGACATGTATCGGAATATATTATTATTATCTGTAGCCAGTGAGTATGACGTGTATCTGAGTATATTACTATTACCTGTAGCCAGTGAGTAGGACATGTATTGGAATATATTATTATTACCTGTAGGCAGTGAGTATGACGTGTGAGTATATTATTATTACCTGTAGCCAGTGAGTATGACGTGTATCGGAGTATATTATTATTACCTGTAGCCAGTGAGTAGGACATGTATCGGAGTATATTATTATTACCTGTAGCCAGTGAGTAGGACATGTATCTGAGTATATTACTATTACCTGTAGCCAGTGAGTAGGACATGTATTGGAATATATTATTATTACCTGTATCCAGTGAGTATGACATGTATCGGAGTATATTATTATTACCTGTAGCCAGTGAGTAGGACATGTATCTGAGTATATTACTATTACATGTAGCCAGTGAGTAGGACATGTATCGGAGTATATTACTATTACCTGTAGCCAGTGAGTGTGACGTGTATCGGAGTATAATATTACCTGTAACCAGTGAGTATGACGTGTATCTGAGTATATTATTATTACCTGTAGCCAGTGAGTATGTTCATGAGTGAGGATTTGCCTGCACCAGACGGTCCCATGATGGCCGTCAGTTCTCCAGAACGAAACTTGCCAGAGATACATTTTAAAATGGTTTTCAATTCTGGAAAAACAAGCAGAGAGAACAAACTATTACTAATAGTGATACAATGTATATAAACTAGAGTTCAGGATGTTACTCTTGAAATGTAGGTGGCTATATCTGTTGAATGCTGTGAGGTGTACATTTGTAAGGATGGCAAGCAGGCTGCTATATCTGTTGAATGTTGTGAGGTGTACATTTGTAAGGATGGCAAGCAGGCTGCTATATCTGTTGAATGCTGTGAGGTGTACATTTGTAAGGATGGCAAGCAGGCTGCTATATCTGTTGAATGTTGTGAGGTGTACATCTGTATGGATGACAAGCAGGCTGCTATATCTGTTGAATGTTGTGAGGTGTACATTGTAAGGATGACAAGCAGGCTGCTATATCTGTTGAATGCTGTGAGGTGTACATTTGTAAGGATGGCAAGCAGGCTGCTATATCTGTTGAATGTTGTGAGGTGTACATTTGTAAGGATGGCAAGCAGGCTGCTATATCTGTTGAATGCTGTGAGGTGTACATTTGTAAGGATGACAAGCAGGCTGCTATATCTGTTGAATGCTGTGAGGTGTACATTTGTAAGGATGGCAAGCAGGCTGCTATATCTGTTGAATGCTGTGAGGTGTACATTTGTAAGGATGACAAGCAGGCTGCTATATCTGTTGAATGTTGTGAGGTGTACATCTGTAAGGATGGCAAGCAGGCTGCTATATCTGTTGAATGCTGTGAGGTGTACATTTGTAAGGATGACAAGCAGGCTGCTATATCTGTTGAATGTTGTGAGGTGTACATTGTAAGGACGACAAGCAGGCTGCTATATCTGTTGAATGTTGTGAGGTGTACATTGTAAGGATGACAAGCAGGCTGCTATATCTGTTGAATGTTGTGAGGTGTACATTTGTAAGGATGACAAGCAGGCTGCTATATCTGTTACCATAAAACTTTTGTGGCCTGCTATCACCTCTTTGAAAAATAGTGGGAAAAGGCCAACCATCCAAGCTTTTTATACTGGAGCCTAAAGTTCCAGGGCCCCGGTTATATAGTAGTATATAATATGTGGGGCTAAGGATTGATGGAACATGGAATATTTCTATGAAAACACACATTCATCTGTTTGTCTGTCTGTCTCTCCTTCTCAGACACACACATTCATTCTGTTTGTCTGTCCTGTCTCTCCTTCTCAGACACACACATTCATTCTGTTTGTCTGTCCTGTCTCTCCTTCTCTGACACACACATTCATTCTGTCTATCTGTCTCTCTCTCCTTCTCAGACACACACATTCATTCTGTCTGTCTGTCTGTCTCTCCTTCTCAGACACACCCATTCATTCATTCTGTCTGTCTGTCTGTCTCTCCTTCTCAGACACACACATTCATTCTGTCTGTCTCTCCTTCTCTGACGCTCACATTCATTCTGTCTGTCTCTCCTTCTCAGACACACACATTCATTCTGTCTGTCTGTCTCTCCTTCTCAGACACACACATTCATTCTGTCTGTCTCTCCTTCTCTGACGCTCACATTCTTTCTGTCTGTCTGTCTGTCTCTCTCCTTCTCAGACACACACATTCATTCTGTCTGTCTGTCTGTCTCTCCTTCTCAGACACACATTCATTCTGTCTGTCTGTCTCTCCTTCTCAGACACACACATTCATTCTGTCTGTCCTTCTCAGACACACATATTCATTCTGTCTGTCTGTCTCTCCTTCTCAGACACACACATTCATTCTGTTTGTCTGTCTCTCCTTCTCAGACACACACATTCATTCTGTTTGTCTGTCTCTCCTTCTCAGACACACACATTCATTCTGTCTGTCTGTCTCTCCTTCTCAGACACACACATTCATTCTGTCTGTCTGTCTGTCTCTCCTTCTCAGACACACACATTCATGCTGTCTGTCCGTCTCTCTTTCTCAGACACGCACATTCATTCTGTCTGTCCGTCTCTCCTTCTCAGACACACACATTCATTCTGTTTGTCTGTCTGTCTCTCCTTCTCAGACACACACATTCATTCTGTCTGTCTGTTTCTCCTTCTCAGACACACACATTCATTCTGTTTGTCTGTCTCTCCTTCTCAGACACACACATTCATTCTGTTTGTCTGTCTGTCTCTCCTTCTCACACACACATTCATTCTGTCTGTCTCTCCTTTTCAGACACACACATTCATTCTGTTTGTCTGTCTGTCTCTCCTTCTCATACACACATTCATTCTGTCTGTCTGTCTCTCCTTCTCAGACACACACATTCATTCTGTCTGTCTGTCTCCTTCTCAGACACACACATTCATTCTGTCTGTCTCTCCTTCGTAGACACACACATTCATTCTGTCTGTCTCTCCTTCTCAGACACACACATTCATTCTGTCTGTCTCTCCTTCTCAGACACACACATTCATTCTGTCTCTCCTTCAAAGACACACACATTCATTCTGTCTGTCTGTCTCTCCTTCTCAGACACACACATTCATTCTGTCTGTCTCTCCTTCTCAGACACACACATTCATTCTGTCTCTCCTTCAAAGACACACACATTCATTCTGTCTGTCTGTCTCTCCTTCTCAGACACACACATTCATTCTGTCTGTCTCTCCTTCTCAGACACACACATTCATTCTGTCTGTCTGTCTCTCCTTCTCAGACACACACATCCATTCTGTCTGTCTCTCCTTCTCAGACACACACATTCATTCTGTCTGTCTGTCTCTCCTTCTCAGACACACACATTCATTCTGTTTGTCTGTCTCTCCTTCTCAGACACACACATTCATTCTGTCTCTCCTTCAAAGACACACACATTCATTCTGTCTGTCTGTCTCTCCTTCTCAGACACACACATTCATTCTGTCTGTCTCTCCTTCTCAGACACACACATTCATTCTGTCTCTCCTTCAAAGACACACACATTCATTCTGTCTGTCTGTCTCTCCTTCTCAGACACACACATTCATTCTGTCTGTCTCTCCTTCTCAGACACACACATTCATTCTGTCTGTCTGTCTCTCCTTCTCAGACACACACATCCATTCTGTCTGTCTCTCCTTCTCAGACACACACATTCATTCTGTCTGTCTGTCTCTCCTTCTCAGACACACACATTCATTCTGTTTGTCTGTCTCTCCTTCTCAGACACACACATTCATTCTGTTTGTCTGTCTGTCTCTCCTTCTCACACACACATTCATTCTGTCTGTCTCTCCTTTTCAGACACACACATTCATTCTGTTTGTCTGTCTGTCTCTCCTTCTCATACACACATTCATTCTGTGTGTCTGTCTCTCCTTCTCAGACACGCACATTCATTCTGTCTGTCTGTCTCCTTCTCAGACACACATTCATTCATTCTGTCTGTCTCTCCTTCGTAGACACACACATTCATTCTGTCTGTCTCTCCTTCTCAAACACACACATTCATTCTGTCTCTCCTTCAAAGACACACACATTCATTCTGTCTGTCTGTCTCTCCTTCTCAGACACACACATTCATTCTGTCTGTCTCTCCTTCTCAGACACACACATTCATTCTGTCTCTCCTTCAAAGACACACACATTCATTCTGTCTGTCTGTCTCTCCTTCTCAGACACACACATTCATTCTGTCTGTCTGTCTCTCCTCAGAGACACACATTCATTCTGTCTGTCTGTCTCTCCTCAGACACACACATTCATTCTGTCTGTCTGTCTCTCTTTCTCAGACACACACATTCATTCTGTCTGTCTCTCCTTCTCAGACACACACATTCATTCTGTCTGTCTGTCTCTACTCAGACACACACATTCATTCTGTCTGTCTGTCTCTCCTCAGAGAGACACATTCATTCTGTCTGTCTCTCCTCGACACACACATTCATTCTGTCTGTCTGTCTGTCTCTCTTTCTCAGACACACACATTCATTCTGTTTGTCTGTCTCTCCTTCTCAGACACACACATTCATTCTGTTTGTCTGTCTCTCCTCAGACACACACATTCATTGTTTGTCTGTCTCTCCTTCTCAGACACACACATTCATTCTGTTTGTCTGCCTCTCCTTCTCAGACACATACATTCATTCTGTTTGTCTGTCTCTCCTTCTCAAACACACACATGTCTGTCTGTCTCTCCTTCTCAACACACACATTGTCTCTCCTCAAACACACACATTGATTATGTCTGTCTGTCTCTCCTTCTCACATACATTCATTCTGTTTGTCTGTCTGTCTGTCTCTCCTTCTCAGACACACACATTCATTCTGTCTGTCTCTCCTTCATAGACACACACATTCATTCTGTCGGTCGGTCTCTCCTTCTCAGACACACACATTCATTCTGTCTGTCTGTCTCTCCTTCTCAGACACACACATTCATTCTGTCTGTCTCTTCTTCATAGACACACACATTCATTCTGTCGGTCGGTCTCTCCTTCTCAGACACACACATTCATTCTGTCTGTCTCTCCTTCTCAGACACACACATTCATTCTGTCTGTCTCTCCTTCTCAGACACACACATTCATTCTGTCTGTCTGTCTGTCTCTCCTTTTCAGACACACACATTCATTCTGTCTGTCTGTCTCTCCTCAGAGACACACATTCATTCTGTCTGTCTGTCTGTCTCTCCTTCTCAGACACACACATTCATTCTGTCTGTCTCTCCTTCTCTGACACACACATTCATTCTGTCTGTCTCTCCTTCATAGACACACACATTCATTCTGTCTGTCTGTCTCTCCTTCTGAGACACACACATTCATTCTGTCTGTATCTCCTTCTCAGACACACACATTCATTCTGTCTGTCTCTCCTTCTCAGACACACACATTCATTCTGTCTGTCTCTCCTTTTCAGACACACACATTCATTCTGTCTGTCTGTCTCTCCTCAGAGACACACATTCATTCTGTCTGTCTCTCCTCAGACACACACATTCATTCTGTCTGTCTGTCTGTCTCTCTTTCTCAGACACACACATTCATTCTGTTTGTCTGTCTCTCCTTCTCAGACACACACATTCATTCTGTTTGTCTGTCTCTCCTCAGACACACACATTCATTGTTTGTCTGTCTCTCCTTCTCAGACACACACATTCATTCTGTTTGTCTGCCTCTCCTTCTCAGACACATACATTCATTCTGTTTGTCTGTCTCTCCTTCTCAAACACACACATTGATTATGTCTGTCTGTCTCTCCTTCTCACGCACACACATTCATTCTGTCGGTCGGTCGGTCGGTCTCTCCTCAAACACACACATTCATTATGTCTGTCTGTCTCTCCTTCTCACATACATTCATTCTGTTTGTCTGTCTGTCTGTCTCTCCTTCTCAGACACACACATTCATTCTGTCTGTCTCTCCTTCATAGACACACACATTCATTCTGTCGGTCGGTCTCTCCTTCTCATACACACACATTCATTCTGTCTGTCTCTCCTTCTCAGACACACACATTCATTCTGTCTGTCTGTCTCTCCTTCTCAGACACACACATTCATTCTGTCTGTCTCTCCTTCTCTGACACACACATTCATTCTGTCTGTCTCTCCTTCATAGACACACATTCATTCTGTCTGTCTGTCTCTCCTTCTCAGACACACACATTCATTCTGTCTGTCTCTCCTTCTCAGACACACACATTCATTCTGTCTGTCTCTCCTTCTCAGACACACACATTCATTCTGTCTGTCTCTCCTTCTCAGACACACACATTCATTCTGTCTGTCTGTCTGTCTCTCCTTTTCAGACACACACATTCATTCTGTCTGTCTGTCTCTCCTCAGAGACACACATTCATTCTGTCCGTCTCTCCTCAGACACACACATTCATTCTGTCTGTCTGTCTGTCTCTCTTTCTCAGACACACACATTCATTCTGTTTGTCTGTCTCTCCTTCTGAGACACACACATTCATTCTGTTTGTCTGTCTCTCCTCAGACACACACATTCATTGTTTGTCTGTCTCTCCTTCTCAGACACACACATTCATTCTGTTTGTCTGTCCTGTCTCTCCTTCTCAGACACACACATTCATTCTGTTTGTCTGCCTCTCCTTCTCAGACACATACATTCATTCTGTTTGTCTGTCTCTCCTTCTCACGCACACACATTCATTCTGTCGGTCGGTCTGTCGGTCTCTCCTTCTCATACACACACATTCATTATGCCTGTCTCTCCTTCTCACATACATACATTCATTCTGTTTGTCTGTCTGTCTGACTCTCCTTCTCAGACACACACATTCATTCTCTTTATCTGTCTCTCCTCAGACACACACATTCATTCTGTTTGTCTCTCATCAGACATACACATTCATTCTGTTTGTCTGTCTCTCCTTCTCAGACACACACATTCATTATGTCTGTCTGTCTCTCCTTCTCTCACACACACACATTCATTATGTCTGTCTGTCTCTCCTTCTCTCACACACACATTCATTCTGTCTGTCTGTCTCTCCTTCTCACATACATTCATTCTGTCTGTCTGTCTCTCCTTCTCACATACATTCATTCTGTTTGTCTGTCTGTCTGTCTCACAGACACACACGTACAAACACAAATTTATGAAGAAAAGATAATGTTATAGTTATATATAATTTATGTGTAGTTAAAAGTATGAGTATTTACAAGTAAAGTATTTTGTATGTAAACAGGTTTTTGTCCGGGGTTCAGCAGCAAACATTAAACTATGACCGTCACTGACCAGACCTTGAACTGTGACCCATACGTCACTATCATATTTGATAGCAATTTATTTTATGTCCTTTGCAGGGAGCATTTTGTTGAGTGTAACGTCACGATTCACTAAGCAAGGTTTTTTTCAGAGATCACTGCACAATTTTAAAACATTAAACAGCAGATGCTAATCAATGTTTAATTGACTAGAAATAACGCTGATCAATATTTTCAAAACAAAATGTTCCCTTGCTTTGAAAATAAAACTGTTGCAAATTATATTTATCTCAAAGGGTAAATAAAATGCATCAAAAAGTCCCAAAAGCAGATCAGTAAACCAGACTGTTTAGAGATATGTTAGTACTGGTAAACACACCACAATCAATAATTGATCTGACCTTCACGGTGAGTAGGAAATGGTTTGTTTGTTTTGTTTAACGACACCACTGGAGCACATTGATTAATTAATCATCGGCTATTGGATGTCAAACATTTGGTAAATCTGACTCGTAGTCATCAGAGGAAACACGCTACATTTTTCCTAACGCAGAAAGGAATCTTTTATATGCATTTTCCAGCAGAAAGGAATCTTTTATATGCATTTTCCAGCAGAAAGGAATCTTTTATATGCATTTTCCAGCAGAAAGGAATCTTTTATATGCATTTTCCAGCAGAAAGGAAAGCACATACCACCAGCACCTCAAGCAAGTACTCAACCGACTGAGCTAAATCCTTCCCCCATGCAGTGAGTAGGAAATGCTGGGGACAAGGACAACACACAGATCTGTAAACAGTATACTCATTTACGGGGGATAAAGTTTGTTTTGTTTAACGACACCACAAGATCATTAATCATCCGCTACTGAATGTCAGACATTTGGTAATTTTGATGTCTTAAAGAGAAAACCCACTACATTTTTTCATTAGTAGCAAGGTTTTTTTTGTATGCACCATCCCACAGGAAGGATAGCACACAACATGGCCTTTGATATACCAGTCTTGGTGCACTGGCTGGAACGAGAAATAGCCCAATGCGGTCACCAACGAGGATTGATCCCAAACCGACCGTGCATCACACGAGCACTTTACCACTGGACTACATCCCACCCCATGGCTACTGGTTGTCAAACATTTGGTCTTTTTGACGTCAAGTCTTATAGAAGAAACCTGCTACATTTTTCCATCAGTTGCAAGGAATCTTTTATATGCACCATCCCAGACAAGACAGCACATGCCGTTGGTATATATACCAGTCGTGGTGCACTGGTATAGATTTCAGAGTAGTATGGGATTAAAACATAACAAAATCTTGAGCCAAACAGCAGTTGCGATAACCGTACGTAAATCTGTCTCTGGACTTGGAATTGTTTCAATGTTTAGCAGGTGAATTTATATGTTGCCTGCTAGGTCTAAACAAAAATGGACTGCTTTTCGCAGGCCCCTATTTCAATCCCTGTATTTACATGTACTTGGTTTCCATTTCTGGACTAGAATCGATCCCCATTGGTGGACCCATTAGGCTATTTCTTGTTCCAGCCAGTGCTCCACCACTGGTATAATAAAAGCTGTGGTATGTACTATCCTGTCTGGGATGGTGCATATAAAAGATGCCTTGCTACTAATGGAAACATGTCCCTTGCTGTTAATCGAAAAGAGTAGCCCATGAATGTGCTCTAGTGGTGTCGTTAAGCAAAATAAACTTTGTCCCTCCTTAAATGAGTACTTTTTATAAATCTGGGGGTGGGACGTAGCCCAGTGGTAAGGCGCTCGCTTGAGGTGTGGTCGGATAGGATTGATCCATATCTGTGTGATCATTAACCATAAGTCTGACGCCATATAACCATAAATAAAATGTGTTGAGTGCGTCGTTAAATAAAACATTTCCTTCCTATTTCTGGAAGAAAAGTCATATAATTATGGAATATGGATTTTGTAAAAAAAACTAAAATAGAAACCTATATGTATATGTATTTCACACTGTAATTATAGGACTGTGTTTAAATTGTGGGTTTTGGTACTATTGTTTTGCACACAAAGGTAAATTAATGTATGAATGTAAAACCAATACAGTTACAAACAATACCTTTCGTCTTTATTACAGTACAAAAACAACTTTAAACTTCTTAATTTAAAGTGGTATTTTCGGTATTTAAAGGAACAGACCCTAGTTGTTTATGATCACTGAAATCAAACATTACCTATATTTTATTGTTTAGATTATTCATTTCGGTACAACCCAAGTGTTTCTGGTCATCCTGATGTTCTAATACCATAAAATGCATTTTTCATATTTTTAAAAACGCATGTGTGTTTGATAAGTAGTGATTATTGATTCGAGTTCTAGTCTATTTCTTCAATGTTATTGCAAACTGCACTTAAAACTAAAACCCTTCTGTCATTTTCAAAGCAGTTTTCCTATTTTTTCTTTTTTTCTTTCTTTTTTTTTATGTCAAGAAAAAATGCAACTGATAGAAATGACAAATTTTCCTGGTACAATGTATTGAAAGTTTCACAATGTAATAAAAACCCTGACATATATATCAGATATAATTACCTTGTCACATAACTTAAATTAGTCAATACTAAAAACAAGCTACACATATCAAATATTCTTCTCTTACTTAAAGCTGGCCATAAATATTTTATACAGCGGTATTAAACATACGCAAAGTTTATCAAAAATTTATAATGCAATTACCATGCTGAAATGATATAGAGCCATCAACATCAAAAACAATCCAGCCAGTGCACCACAACTGGTACATCAAAGGCTGTGGTATGTGCTATCCTGTCTATGGGATGGTGCATATAAAAGATCCCTTGCTGCTAATCGAAAGAGTAGCCCATGAAGTGGCGACAGTGGGTTTCCTCTCTCAATAACTGTGTGGTCCTTAACCAAAAGTCCGACGCCATATAACCATAAATAACAGGCCCTAATCTAGAATTGAAAAAGAAGTGATTTCTTCCTTCCCGTGATAAATGGGGAGAAATTGAATAAAAATAAGTAAAATACGGACCCTAATCTAGATAACATTCCTACAGACCTGCAAATCAACTAATCCCACACACAATTTTTGCAGGATAGGAAAAACCCCAATGGGTCTGTTAGGTAATCTAGTACCCAATGGGTCTGTTAGGTAATCTAGTACCCAATGGGTCTGTTAGGTAATCTAGTACCCAATGGGTCTGTTAGGTAATCTAGTACCCCAATGGGTCTGTTAGGTAATCTAGTACCCAATGGGTCTGTTAGGTAATCTAGTACCCAATGGGTCTGTTAGGTAATCTAGTACCCCAATGGGTCTGTTAGGTAATCTAGTACCCAATGGGTCTGTTAGGTAATCTAGTACCCAATGGGTCTGTTAGGTAATCTAGTACCCAATGGGTCTGTTAGGTAATCTAGTACCCAATGGGTCTGTTAGGTAATCTAGTACCCAATGGGTCTGTTAGGTAATCTAGTACCCAATGGGTCTGTTAGGTAATCTAGTACCCCAATGGGTCTGTTAGGTAATCTAGTACCCAATGGGTCTGTTAGGTAATCTAGTACCCAATGGGTCTGTTAGGTAATCTAGTACCCCAATGGGTCTGTTAGGTAATCTAGTACCCAATGGGTCTGTTAGGTAATCTAGTACCCCAATGGGTCTGTTAGGTAATCTAGTACCCAATGGGTCTGTTAGGTAATCTAGTACCCAATGGGTCTGTTAGGTAATCTAGTACCCAATGGGTCTGTTAGGTAATCTAGTACCCCAATGGGTCTGTTAGGTAATCTAGTACCCCAATGGGTCTGTTAGGTAATCTAGTACCCAATGGGTCTGTTAGGTAATCTAGTACCCAATGGGTCTGTTAGGTAATCTAGTACCCAATGGGTCTGTTAGGTAATCTAGTACCCAAATGGGTCTGTTAGGTAATCTAGTACCCAATGGGTCTGTTAGGTAATCTAGTACCCAATGGGTCTGTTAGGTAATGTAGTACCCAATGGGTCTGTTAGGTAATGTAGTACCCAATGGGTAGTATTCCAGGGCCCCGTTCCAGAAAAGAACTGTAGCTAAGGTTAACTGTAGCGACTTAAGGTGAGTTTTACAACTGGCACTGTAAACTTTACAGCCATTCCACAAAAGAACTGAACATTGCTAAGGTTAACTGTAACGACTTAAGGTGAGTTTTACAACTGGCACCGTAAACTTTACAACTGTTCCATAAAGCAACCTTACGGTAGTCGTAGGTGCCGATGTAATGATTAAAATATTCTTTACGAAGAAGTGCAAATTATTTTAACAATAAATTGGACTTTTCGGACTCTTGGATGTATTCATTGGTATTGGACATCCATGAAATAAAAAAAGAAATCGCACTCCGGACATCCATGAAGTAACTTTGTCAGTTTGTTTGCTGAGCGATAATTGGCGAATGCATACGACTCGCCTACTGGAGCACATTGATTAATTAATCATTGGCTATTTGATGTCAAACATTTGACCATTTTTATTCGCAGTCATCAGAAAAAACCCTCAACATTTTTCCTAATGCAGCCAGGGATATTTTATATGCATTTGCCCACAGACAGGAAAGCACACATCACGGCCTTTAACCAGTTGTGGTGCACTGGTTGCAACGATAAAAACCCCAATCAGATGAATGGATCCACCGAGGTGGTTCGATCCTGCTAAGCAAGCACCTCAAGTGAGCATTCAACTGACTGAGCTAAATTCCGCCCCTTTGCATATATATGTAATATGCAATAATAAAAACTACAAAAGCTGCTTACGTTTATTCCTCGATCCTGTTTTCACTGTGTACGTCAGGTTCTTAAACTCAATATCGACGGCACGTCTCCTGCGGAGACCCGACGATAAGCTGACTTTTGTCTCCCGCGACGACTCGGAAACAGTGTCATGGTGCTGGTAGGTACAGGTCTCCGGATGTCGCAGGAACGTATGTATGTGCTGAGGAATCTGTATATGCACAGACAGAAGTTCGGCCATCTTGAATTTATTTGCTTGTCATGGTAGAGCTCGAGATTTAAATAATCAAGATGGATGATGATAGATTAAATCTGAAAAGAATAGTAAAAATTAGATTATAAAATATTAAAGCTATTCGTGAATTCTTGGACATTAACCAACACTCACTCTGTCACCCCAGGCTAGTAGGTATCACTGGGGATGATTGATATTGTAAATATTATTTTAAATAATATGGTATTAATAGAGGGGATGCAATGTATATTTATTAAGTTCTGCATTTGTTTCTAATTTCGTGTCGATGAGTCAGCTGACAAGTGCCGATCAACGTGTTTTCTCTGATGCCACGGAGAGAGAAACAAGAGAAAAGGATGGAAGGAAGGAAATGTTTTATTTAACGATGCACTCAACACATTTTATTTGGCATCAGGCATATGGTTAAGAACCACACAGATATTGAGAGAGGAAACCAGCTGTTGCCACTTCATGGGCTACTCTTTTCGATTAGCAGCAAGGGATCTTTTATATGCACCATCCCATAGACAGAATAGCACATACCACGGCCTTTGATGTACCAGTTGTGGTGCACTGGCTGGAGCAAGAAATAGCCCAATGGGCCCACTGACGTGGATCGATCCCAAACCGACTGCACATCAAGCAAATGCTTTACCACTGGGCTACGTCTCGCCCCCACCCCCCACCGCGAGAAAAGGAATTTAAATACACAAAATTTCTAGCTAAACAAAAATTTAATATTACAATACATTTTTGTCAAAGTTTGTTCTCCTTTTTGACAAGGTTCCGTACACATTTTCAGCACCTGACCAATCGCTGCATAACTAGGGGTTTTCTGCAACCAATCAGATTCAAGCTAGTTTTGAAATCACAGGAAGGCTATCATAGTGGCACTTGTTTTTAAAATTTTGCAGAGAGAAGACATAACCAATTAGTTTTTAAACATATATCCCCGCCTTCCCTCCCTGGTACATGTGTTATTATATGTTGCAGTATGTAGTATGTAGTATGTAGTTTTAGTATGTAGATTGTAGTTTAGTTTTTGGAATACATGGTTTATAAACTTTTTATTCAAATTTATTGTCTTTTAATATGAATGCTGGTGAATACTATGTATATTCAACTGAATAAACCATGATTTTTTGGGGTCCCAAACCTGTGTTATTTTCATATGTCATTTATATGTAAAACTGATATTAATTAAATGATGCCAGTCCAATGTGGATTAAATTCTTTACTCCATGTACTTCATTTAATCACTTTAAAGTTGGAAGATTTGTAATTTTTGTGAAAAGAAAAGGGTCGAAGGTTTCTTTCCTATTCTCAGGATAGCCCACAAAAATTAAATGTCATATTATCCTATCAAGTACCGGTAGGAGATAATATGGAGTCGGGATTTCTGCCAGAGGGTAAAACGGGTATAGCACCATACCCAAATGTTTTGGCAGATTTTTTTTTTTAAGTTAACCTTTTAACAAAATTAGTTACTCTTATGATTACTGTGTGATTTTCTTAACCCTAACCTTAAACATAACCCATTTTCTTTCTAGCGGAGTCCCCCCTCCCATACTCCCTGTTGACTGTGGTTGCATTCAATTCCATAGTGCCATACCTAAATATTTCTTTTTGGCAGAACCACTGGAAGTTTTTAGATTTATGGGTGTTATTGTCCATTTGATGCCTGCGAAATGTTATATTTGATTGAAGGAGACAGACAATAATACCTGTAAATCTAAAACTCCATAAAGTTATATGCATTGTAATTTGAAGCATTTTAATACTGATACCCTTGAATGTGTCGAATTAAAAAAAAAAAAAAATACTTGGCCACAATCTAAACTTAGACCCTTGAACAGTTAACTCGACCTGACCCACTTTCAGATGACATCACTAGATCTGCAGGTGTTGTTACTGTCTTATTTGATGCCCACAAAACAATGTAATTAACTAATCACATTACAGAACACATTTATCATACCTATACAATAAAGGAGGTGGTGGTGGTAGTGTGTGTTGGGGGGAATGTTATAATGATTTTTTATACAGACTAGTAATTTTTTCACTTTTTTGGCCTACAGGTAATAGTCCCTCAGGCACAACAATGTAATTAACTAATCACATTACAGAACACATTTATCATAGTATGCAATAAAGGAAGTAGGGGTAGTGGGTGGGGTGGTGGTGGTGTGTGTGTGTGGGGGGGAGGTCTAATTATTTTTCATACAGACTAGTAATTTTTCAAATTTTTTGGCCTACAGGCCAATGAAAATATTTCTTAATTTTTACCTTTAAAATATAAAATTTCATCTACTTACATAGTTATTGAAAAACATTTCAGTTAATTATTATAACAAAATATGGGGTACAAAGATTAAAAATCTGCCCTAAGCTTGCTAAAGAGTACTATCATCTTAAAGATAAATTGTTCTGAATGCCAAAATTATCTAAAAGTGAAATGCACACACATACATACATATATACATACATACATACATACATACATACATACATACATACACAGTTGAATCCTGTTGTCTCGAACCCCACTGGTGCTTGAGAAAGTGTTCGACTCATCGGGTAGTTTGACCTAACCATTCAGTCAACAATGTGTAAGTTTAACTCAGGACTTCGTTTTTGGTTCGAGCATTGCGGTGTCATCGACCCTACCAAGTTCAACCCAGCTCAATGAGATTCTACTGGAGAGAGAGAGAGAGAGAGAGAGAGAGAGAGAGAGAGAGAGAGAGAGAGAGAGAGAGAGAGAGAGAGAGAGAGAGTAGAGAGCTAAAGAGAGACAGAGAGAGATAGAGAAAGAGAGAGAGAGAGAGAGAAGGGGAGAAAAAGAGAGACAGACACACACACACACACACACACACACACACACACACACACACCTTACCCTAGTATTCAGCATAGTTCACTGACACTTTATCAAACCTACCTGACCTAGTTCAAATATATCACGTTCTAGATTCAAACTTCTCAACACTGATTTTACAATGCATGAATGAATAATGGTACAATTAGCAAACCAATCACTTTGAAAATGTCGCCTCCACAACAGCTGTGACAATTTTAATTAACTTCATCCTATTGTTCTTGGCACAGAAACTGACGAATACAAGACTACCCACCATACACCTACACCTCAACTGAACGCTGCTGATAATCACTTACGGGTTTACAGCGACCTAGGTGGACCTAGGTGTACTTGCACAGATAGCTATAAACTCATTTTAAATGTCAAAGCCATATATATACATTGCAGTTTTTAATTTCGATCAAATTGCTAACCTGTTTTACTAACATAAGTTTTCAGTGTCAGTAATTGCAGTCTAACAAGATGGATTGTTATTATGAGTTTAATCTTGCGAACTAGAGGGTGTGTAATTTAGAAAACAAGTGACTCAAAAATAAATAACTTGTAGTAAATTCCATAGTATGAAAAAACGTGTTCCCCGTGGAACGCACTATAAACATATCTTTCTATTATCTATTATCTATCTGTGTTACTGTCACACACAATTCATTAAAACTCAGGTGTGATTGTATGTGTAAATGAAATTATGATAATTAATGTGAGGCGAGATTGCAGCTTTGAAACAAAACAAAAATTCCAAGCAAGAAAACCAAAACAATCAGGGTGTGTGACAGCTCGCTAGATAAACCTCCTATATTTAACACATGGTCAGTTATAACAAAACGCAATTTCATCAACTTAATTTTTACCTGTTATCATTCCTTATTTTTAAAGCATACAATGTAGGTGGTGACATTTATGATGCCAGGGACTGGTTTGCATAAATCTCAGCTGACGATTCACAAACAACTGTGGCCATCGGCCATCCCTGAAGTAACCAGAACGCGCAGGAAATGGTTAGTGGTTAGGGGACGTAAATCTGCCTATTTTTTTCGTGCAAATTTCTAATAGAGGCTATGACTACCCTAGTTCCTCACAAAATTCAAGTACTTTTTTTTTTACAGGTACCCCATACATGTTTCAAGCACAACGCTTCTTCACACAGTGGTACTAGATGAAATGAAATTGCATACCTTTTTTGCCTTGATGAAAACATTTGGTTTTTTACAACCAACACACTCACATTTATTACCAATCACATTTATCACCAATCACAGGACTTGTGGTATTCACTTCTCTATCAAAAGTTGGGTGCACCTCAAACTTTGACCCAGCCAGAAGTTATTTGGTTTAGTACTACCTATACTCTTATATACTGATGGAAAGAAATAAGGGAACATACAGAATTGTAGACCAAATGTAATTCACAACTAAAGTACTGTCAGAAATAGAATAAAAACGATTTTTGTCGATTATTTCTTACATATTAAACAGACAAGTAAATATTTAGTAAATATATATTTAATGATAAGTCTACCGAATTTAGCATTTACTTATTTTGGGTTTACCCGGGCTATCCCTCTGCAAAACAAAATATTTGTAGACATTTATAATTAACTTTTGAGCATAACTGTCAACAACCATTCTGTGTGGATCTATTTTTAAAGGTGCTATCTCAAAGTTGCATAATGACAACTATTGCAAATCAGGTTTTTATTAAATTTTTCTTTAACATTTAAAGACTACACTTTTAACTATATGCCCATAAATAATTATAGGAAATAATTGTATCTACTAGTATAAAATACATTTTTATTGGAGAATCTTTATCACAAACAGAAAAAACAAAAAACAAAAAACAAATGTTTTATTTAACGACGCACTCAACACATTTTATTTACGGTTATATGGCGTCAGACATATGGTTAAGGACCACACAGATTTTGAGAGGAAATCCACTGACGCCACTACATGGGCTACTCTTCCGATTAGCAGCAAGGGATCTTTTATTTGCGCTTCCCACAGGCAGGATAGCACAAACCATGGCCTTTGTTGAACCAGTTATGGATCACTGGTCGGTGCAAGTGGTTTACACCTACCCATTGAGCCTTGCGGAGCACTCACTCAGGGTTTGGAGTCGGTATCTGGATTAAAAATTCCATGCCTCGACTGGGATCCGAACCCAGTACCTACCAGCCTGTAGACCGATGGCCTGCCACGACGCCACCGAGGCCGGTCCCCAAACAAGTAAATGCTAAATTAGGTAGACTATCATTAAATAGGTATTTACAAAATATTTACTTCAACCTCTTGTCAGTTTAATATGAAAGAAATAATTGACAAAAATCATTTTTATTCCATTTCCAACACTACTTTAGCGTAGTAATGTCTGTATTTCATACCAAGTTGTAATGTGGGATTGAATGTCTGTAGTGTTGACTGTGCTGCCTATATGTTCCCAGTCAACTTCTGATAATATCAACTGATTTTTGATGCAGTCGTTATTATCTGTTGCTATCTGTGTGATCCTTTATTTCTTTCCATCAGTATAATTTAGCTAATGTTGTTTATAAATGATACGCCAGAAAAAGTCATCAATTAAAATATTTATTTTATCTTGAAAGGGACTTTCTTACTTTTGCTATCATTGTTAAAATGTTTTCAAGTAGAGGCTTTTTAGCAATTAAAATTACCTTTTCTGACACCCAATAGTCGGTATGTATTTTTGTGCCGAGATATCGTTAAACATTCATTCATTCATTTATTCATTCATTGATACTAGCATTTTTAAAAATCATTTTCGTGCATAGAATATCAGTGTCTGCATGTATATATACACAACTATTACAAAATGTTTTTGGGCATCCTAATGTTTGTGGGGCTGGATGTGGCCCAGTGGTAAAGTGCTCGCTTAATGCCTAGTCGGTTTGGGATCAATCCCTGTCGGTGGGTCATTTCTCGCTGCAACCAGTGCACCACGACTGGTATATCCTGTCTGTCGGATGGTGCATTGGTGCATATAAAAGATCCCTTGTTGCTAATCGAAAGAGTAGTTTATGAGGTGGCGACAGCAGGTTTTCTCTCTCAATATCTGTGTGGTCCGATGCCATATAACCGTAAATAAAATGTGTTGAGTGCGTCGTTAAATAGATCATTTCCTTCCTAATGATTGTAGCTGATCAAGCTTCATTTCATTTTCTAATCATTGTAGCTGATCAAGCTTCATTTCATTTTCTAATCATTGTAGCTGATCAAGCTTCATTTCATTTTCTAATCATTGTAGCTGATCAAGCTTCATTTCATTTTCTAATCATTGTAGCTGATCAAGCTTCATTTCATTTTCTAATCATTGTAGCTGATCAAGCTTCATTTCATTTTCTAATCATTGTAGCTGATCAAGCTTCATTTCATTTTCTAATCATTGTAGCTGATCAAGCTTCATTTCATTTTCTAATCATTGTAGCTGATCAAGCTTCATTTCATTTTCTAATCATTTATATTTTTCTGACCATACAAAATTATTGCGAGGTTGAACTTCATATCAGGTAACATTTTGTTTTTAAAATCTTTTATTAGCGACAGTTGGTGATCAGTTGTAAAGCAACTACTATTTAATGTTTTACAATCGTGTAGCAATCTGTGAAATTTGTTTAGCAAATTGCGACGCGATACTGAACAAAATGTTCCCTGCATATTCTATATAAGAAAATGTATTTAATATGCAATTTTATTCATTATGAAGGGTTTTTAAGTCAGAAATGTGTTACAATGACAGCAACTGAAGACAGCTCTTTAAATACAAAATGTTCCCTGCATATTCTATATAAGAAAATGTATTTAATATGTAATTTTATTCATTAATGAAGGGTTTTTAAAAGTCAGAAATGTGTTACAATGACAGCAACTGAAGACAGCTCTTTAAATACAAAATCTCAAGCATATTCAAGCATCTAGAATATATAATTTTTCTTCTTCCTGTAACATCTAATTCTTGATTTTGTTACATCTTATTTGCAACCCAGGTCACATTCAAATGCAGATTTTGCCACCGTTATTATACTTACTGGTACTATAGTTTCCCCCAGTCCATTGTGTACTCCTAATGGTACACTACAGTTGACAGGCCAATGCTCAAAATAGGAAGTAAAACGCAGTTTTTTGTTTCTTTTTTAAATAGCAGGTTAAAAGAAAAAAGGCCTGCTAACAAAAAAATATGATCTGCCGAATGTAATATAGCATGGGGCGAGTGGAAGGTTTGCAGGGCATAAAATTTGATTTTCAGACAAACGATATGTCGTTTGTGTGGTTTTAGTGTTTGCACGAACGATTTTCTTCAGTGGTTCAGATACAAATGAAAAGGTTAACCAGCAACGGTAATCAAATGAGAATCTAAGATAGGCGTTTTCGTAGTTTTTCTCCAAATTCTTATCATAAATACTAAATTATTATTATTATTTGGTATGCTGGGACTAACTTGAAAGCTGCCATTTACATTTAAGCACACTACCCCATCGGTTACAGGGCAGTACTTGTTGGCGCCAAACAATAGTCTGAACGAAACGGGTCTGAATGAAAAGATCCGAAGTTCTGCGAATCCTCTATCGATCCAATCGATGTTGCAACTCAGTTTCATCATGTTCTAATTTCCACTTCATTATTTTAAAGTTCCTTATTAAACGTATTATTTTCTTTGCTGTGTATGTCATATTTTAATAAATTGATTTAGCAAGGGTTGTACTTGTTTTCATTACAATACATGTTTTAGAATTAATGCATATATTTCAAAGTAACCACACAGGTGTCAAAAAGTAAATAAATATACAGAACTTCACATACATTTTGTTCGCTTCCTATTTATTGCACGAAAGAATATTTACCATGAGACCGTTCTTGCTCACAATAAACGTTCTGTATTTATTACATACCTTTAAAAAATACATAGTTTTTTTCTCATACCTGCAATTATTATTTTATTCCACAAATAGTTATCATTTTCTGACGAGCGATTATAGTTTTTGCACAAACAATCCGTCGTTCGTGTCGATATTGGTTTTGCATAACCGACAGACGAACGATAAAATTGTTGGTGCCAAATTTTATGCCTGGTTTGAGACAATGTGCATGTTGAAAATTAGAACCTCTGAGATGTATTTTAGAACATTATAAAATTTAAATATAGCAGAATCATGTGCTCAACCTCCGCTAAATAGAAGATGAGATGCAACTTTTTGGTAGTGAATTTTTATTTAACCTGCTAGGTCTAAAAAAAATGGGACTGCTTTTCACAGGCCGCTTTTCGAGCCCCGCAGGGGCCACTCAACAAGCATGTAACACTCTGGGGTAGAGTTGAGTATCATGGGATGCATTGTGAAACATTATGTGGGAGGGTAGAGGTGTTCGTCAGGAGATGAATAACACATTAAAATAATTATATAATTTTTGTTTATATTTAGTAATGGGAGTAGCCATAGACAGGCAAACACACACACACACACACACACTCTCTCTCTCTTTCTCTCTCTCTCTCTCTCTTTCTCTCTCACACACATTCCATACTCTCTCTCTCTGTCTCTTCTCTCTCTCTTTCTCTCTCACACACACATTCCATACATGCGCATTTTCACTCACACACACTCTCGTACACACACACATTCTCTCTCTCTCACACACACACACTCAATAATACACACACTCTCCACAGGGGATATAGGGAGGCCTCTCCCTAGAAAGAAAATGGGTTAAGTTTAGGGTTAGGGTTAAGAAAATCATACAGTATTGATAAGAGTAATTAATTTGGTCAAAAGATCAACTTAAAAACCCCAACTGTAAAACAATTTGTGTATGGCGCCATACCCTTTTACCCTCTGGCAGAAACACTGATTTCGTTGTACTCATCATGATGAGTATAAAATGAACTACTCTCATTTGATACCACCATTCATGCATCTGTCAAGCGGTCCAATACATAAAAGGTTTGCCCCTAACTGTTAGTGTTAATGTTTTCACATCAAATGCTGACACTAGCAGCCAGTGATGAATAATTGATTACAGAGAATACCATAAACACAGGGTCCTAAATGAACCTGTCAGTACTGGATGCTATCACAGACTGAATAAAAGCACCTGGATTTTTATGTCAAACAAACAGGAATTGAAAATATTGAAACAACATCTGGTAATGCTACCCTTAGACTATCAACTGTCATGACTGAGTTGGCCAATTCGATAGCTGCAGTGTAATTTTCCCCAAATCCCCGACTCTGGTCCATTGTGTTATTTCTTGTTCCAGCCAGTTCACCATGACTGGTATATCAAAGGCCATGGTATGTGCTATCCTGTCTGTGGGATGGGAAAATGTAGCAGGTTTCCTCTTTAACATTGTCAAATTTACCAAATGTTTGACATCCAATAGCCGATGATTGATAAATCAATGTACTCTAGTGGAGTCGTTAAACAAAACAACCAGACCAAGCAATTTGAGTTAGCATTCAGCAATGTTGATATAAAATAGCCAGTTCAAAAATGTGCTGAGATGTAATTAAAATAAATCTCCTCCTTTTCCACTCAGCAAAACATTTGGGTGGGACGTTGCATGTTTCAGATAAGAATAAGTAAAAATGGTAAGGCATCTGTCCTATAGACCAAGCTGATGCTGTGGGCAAATTAATGTAGGGCTCTGTATACACCATGTGTCTTCTTTGATATGTACACCAGATGTGCAGCACTAAGCCAAAGGGTAGAACCAATGATAGCAGGCTTTCTGCCAGAGGGTAAAACAGGTATGGCGCCATACCCAAATATTTTGGCAGATTTTTTTTTTAAGTTAACCGTTTGACAAAATAAATTACTCTTATCATTACTGTATGATTTTTTTTTTAACTCTAACCCTAACCCCATTTTCTTTCTGGGGGAAGGAAGGAAAGAAATGTTTTATTTAACGACGTACTCAACACATTTTATTTACAGTTATATGGAGTCAGACATATGGTTAAGGACCACACAGATATTGAGGGAGGAAACCCACTGTCACCACTTCATGGGCTAGTCTTTTTCAATTAGCAGCAAGCGATCTTTTATATGCACTATCCCATAGACAGGATAGCACATACCATGGCCTTTGATGTACCAGTTGTGTTGCACTGGCTGGAGCGAGAAATACTTTCTGGGGGAGACCCCCTATATCCCCCGTTCACTGTGGTTGCATTCAATTGCATAGCACCATACCCAAAAATGTCTTCCTGGCAGAAACACTGGATAGAGATCGATATTATACAGGCATGGATCCAGTGGAAGAATGATGGGGGTGTACTCCACCCCCAAATTTAAACTGCTCCTAAACTCCAATATTTATCAGAAAACAGTAAATTTATTGTAATATGTTAATATATATATTGGTGTACTTTTGACTACTGTAAAATCCGATTTAAATGTTGCATACCATCCAAGAATATTGCAAACCACCCCAGCCCATGAAAATCCCTACATCAGCCTTTGCTACAACATATTTCATGACAAGCAAACAATATAACTACTATCTTATATACAGTAAAGTACACTTATAATGAACATGCTTAGAACGAACTACTGCATAGAACGAACTGATAGTAAAGTCCCATTTGATCTCCCTGTACATTAATAACCAACAAATGCAAATGTGTACAAAAAACTACTACTATAACTAATTAACTATCATGGTCCCTTCCGGTTTGTTGTAAGAGTACTTTACTGTATATGTATATATAGTGAACTCCCAAAATAATTATTATAAAACTGTGGCACCAAATTGATCTACATGTATGTACACGAGCTCAAAGGCAGAAGGTGCAACTTGATGGCGTAAGCTGTCATCATTAAGTATTCTGGAATGCCGGTTTATTTTCGTAATGAGGAGCACAGTATGCGTGAACATGTTATTGGCATCATGACAGATACTGTAAGGCCCAGTCGAGAATTGATTATATGGAGGGAGGGGGGGAGTGGGAAGAGGAGGGCAGGGCGGACAACAAGTGCTCATCCATTTAGTTACACCACACTCCCGTGTGTTTATGAAGTGAAAGTTTGTTTTCTTAAACGACACCACTGAAGCACATTGTGTGTATTAATCATCAGCTGTTGGATGGCAAATATTTGGTAATTGTGACATATAGTCATGGGATCTTTTATATGCATCATCCCAAGACAAGATAGTACATACCACGGCATTTGATAAACCAGCTGTGGTGCAATGGCTGGAGCAAGAAATAACCCAATGGGTCCACCGACGGGGATCGATCCCAGACTGATCAGACCACACATCAAGTGAACATCTTACTGCTGGGCTACGTCCTGCGCCGTTTCAATGATGTATGCACTGGGGAAACAATGTGCTAGACCCATCAACTAATAATCATGATATCCTTTGTTCTCCTCATGCTGCCCCCCCCCCCCCCATTACACCCACCCCCAATCTGATCAATTGTGGACCAGCCCTAACTGGTGTGGCATCAATGAACAGATTTCTTGGCTCTGTAATGAGAAGTTGTGTTTACATATTGGCATCATAACAGATGCAGCAAGGACGGTTCCTTAATGGTCATGGGGGGGGGGGGGGGGGGTGGGGAGAGGAGTGGCATATGGGAACTTTTTTTCATACATGCCCTTAAAATAAAATTATACTTAAACCACATATGCATCTATAGCGGAAACCATGCAGCACATGACTCAAACATAAAATAATAAATATTTTTAAAAAACCACATCAAAACCACACACACACACACACACATCTCCCTCCAAAGTGATTAATTCTGGAACGTCCCTAACTGGTGTAGTATCAATGAACTGATTCCACAGGTTGTTACTCTCTGTGTACCTCTATCAGCAGAGAAACCTGCAAATGTCAAACACAGGGTAAGAAAATAAACATCGACCTGTTTAAGTACATCCAGCCGCTTGTAGCTGATTGAACACTGTTTCTCTCCACTTAATTATGTATTGTTATTGTTTAATTAAACGTCTTAATTTCAAACAAGAACAAGTATAAATGGTAAGGCATCTGTCCTATAGACCAAGTTGATGCTGTGAGCAAATTAATGTAGGGCTCTGTACATACTGATTGTTGTTTCTCTTCATTTAATTATGTATTGTTATTGTTTAATTAAACGTCTTAATTTGAAGGGTTTGCTTTTGATGTATGCTTTTTTCTCTCTCTCTTTGTTTTTGTTTTACATTCTTTTTTAAAATCAAGTGTTGCAAACCAAATTTTAACTTACTACATGTACCGTATATTGCCGTGTATTGGCAGACTCCTTGTGTAAGTCGACCTCTTAGTTTGACCCTAAATATCAAGTACAAAATCATCGGTCTTGTGTATAAACTGAAGTTATCTTTTGTCCAGTTGTACATTGTATTGATTTAAATAATACTGTCAACAAATAGACTTGTGTTTTTCCGTTTCATTATGTTTTCTCCCCTTTAATTATTACAGACACGGTAATCGTTATCGCAATGCTAAACTAAAGTCTTCCATGCCGTGCAAAAATAATTTAGCACCAATAAATCATAACAGGAAAATAAACAATTCAAGCTATAACAACATATCACTGCATATAAGTAATTAAATTATTCACTGGACAGCAAATAATAAATAATAAACTCATTAAGGCATGTTTAATCCGAGTTTACCCCACACAGAAAAACAATTCTGTGGTTCATAGCTATTATTTACATTGGTGCAGGTGGCAAAATTGTGTGATCCAATCAAATAAGAGCTTATAAAATGATATAGACAGAGGTGTCAAACAAAGATGGCGGACAGTTGGAAAGAACACGTTTTTACCATTGAAATGACAATAAAACAAGTAATTTTTATTATTATTCATCAAAGTGTTGATGCATTCAGGAACAAAAATATACATAATATTGCATGATGGGGTGTTTTATTTATATTGTGCACAAATTATTGTTACATAATCTGTGAAAGGCTGTAAGAGTGATCAAATTTGTAAGTCGTGGATGGGAGTGTTTTCGATCGGAAATTTATGAACCAAATTTGTTGCCTCCATGTAGAAGCCGACTCTGTTCTTTTGGAAAGTGTTTCTAGACATGAAAAGTTTGCTAATACATGGCAATATACGGTACATGTAATATGTCATTAACTTAAGAATATCTATATATTGCTGACACAGAATACTGAACGAGCTTGCCTGTCATACAAGTTTTATGAAATGAGTGAAAAGTTTTGGTATCTGACGAGCGAAAGCTTGTCAGATACCAACACTGTTCATGAGTTACATAAAAATGGTATGATAGGGAAGCTAGTTTATTATTTTATTTATTACAAACCAACTGCAAACAAGCTGTAATGCAGAAGTAAGCAGATGTCGAGACCTACTTCATGTTATTTTTCTACGAATTGGGTCAGCAAGTGATCTACGTCACGCTCATGTCACGCCATTATTACACTAGTTAAATACTAGTGATTGTTATGACATGAGAACTATGTTACACTGGTGTGCAATAAAAAACATTATTAAATCTTATTCCTTGTTACGTATATAAAGAAGACTTGAATACACACTTTCTCAGTCATATCTCACGTACCTGTATGCACACAACCATCAAACATGTAAATGTACCACACCGGTGAAAGTGTTTCCATCTTGGCAATAAACACGAGTGGATAGCACTACAAATAGAGGAATCTCATTGGTGGAACTTAAAAAACCCTTTAACATAATGTTTGAAATGCTCCAGGGCATTATCCACATCAATGGCATCATTCAAACTGCAGAAACAACCACAGATGACATTAAACTTCTTCCCCTGACAATCAATTATGGATTTGTATAATCAATCATCACATCGGCAGTCCAACATATTAATTTTTAATAAATAATTATCATTGGGACACCAGTACTAGAAACATTACTGGTCCCTTATAAACTACTGTCCCAATCCAGAGATAGCTCCCTTCTTTACTATTTCGGCGGACCATTCAAAACTGTGCCCTACTTCCTTCTCAAAAATGTGCACCATTTCTCTTTTGTCTCATCCTTCAGGACTCAAAATTCCATAGCACCAAACCACCCTCCACCTGTTACCGACCCCGGTCGGACTGCTGGTGCAGGCGGTCCCACCTTCATCCCACCCCACCCCTTCCTGTCCTGGATGAAGGAGGCCAACACCTGCACCCAGGACAGGCGTGCACTACAACAGCTTGTTGTGAATGTGCATGTTAAATTCTTTGACCTGACCAGAGCTAGCTCCACCTCTAGCAAAATCTGCCTTAACAACTAACAAAGTTTATTTTAATTTGGTGGGAGGGTTGGGAGGAATGTGTAATGATTAATAATCTGTTGGAACATAACTATAGGTTTCTGAGATCATTTGGCGAAAATTTATCGTCGCCCATTGCTAGCGACAGCCCTACCACCCTGTCCCACCCATTATTATTTGGAACCATGTGACTGAGAAATATTTGGGGCCGATCGTTTCTCTACGTAATATATTTTTTCAATAATCACTTGATTTGAGTGAGTGGCATATGACTGAAATGATACTGGCCGAGGGTCAAGGGTCAGCAAGAGTTTTTACCCCTGATGTTTATGTTATGTGAGAGTTTCTGTATGGAGAGTACAATTATGTACCCTAAAATGTTGGAAATTAATCAGGGTTTCTGCCAGAGGGTAAAACGGGTATGGCACCATATCCAAATTTTTATTTTTTTAAATTAACATTTTGACAAAATTAATGAATCATTATTGTATGATTTTCTTGACCGTAAACCTGTGGTTGCATTCAATTCCATAGCGCCATACCCAAAATTTTGTTTCTGGCAGAAACATTGTTAATGGATATATTTTTATACATTTTTCTTGAAGATTATAGTAAGAGAACTGCTATTAAAACCGGGCTTCTAGAATTTTTATAAAATCCACTAGCCATGGGATCAGTGATTTTAAAAGTTTACTGGCCATGATTAAAAATTCACTAGCCCTACTTTACTTTAAGTTAATACAATTTTACTAAATAATAGTAATAATAAGATATGTCACCTAAAGAGGGAGATAGAGCTTAAAAACACTAACATTGGGGTGGAGTGGGGCAGGATATTCATATTTACAAAATAGACTTAACTGGAACATTTGACCCAAAACTTTCACTAGCCGTCAGGCATGGTAACAGTAGTTATTTACTAGCCCAACATTGAATATCACTAGCTATGGGAGTGGAGCTACCATAATCTAGAAACCCTGTAAATATTTGTCAAAGTAGATGAAATGCAATGTCCAATTTCAAACGATATCAAACTAACCAGTATTTAACCATCTAGTAGGTGGACTTATGATCAATTATGATTTTATTACATACCCTCAAATTATTTTCTGGCAAAAAGGCTGCATGTATATATAATTAAACATACTGACCCAACCAACGATTATCTAGTCCAGTTCAAACAGCAGAGAGTACAGATGTCATCTGCATGCGGACACTATCACAGCACAATAGACTCCACACAATAGACAGACCGGGAAATGAAATAAAACCAACTGGCCTACATCGTGCAAAGGTCAAGAACTGATAATCCACACTCACAGTATAGTACATACATGTATACAACATGCACACTCATCATACAGTACATACATACAACATGCACAATCACCGTATAGTACATACATATAACACACACAATCACGGTATAGTACATACATATAACACGCACACTCATGTATATAATAATACAGTATAGCACATACATGTATATAACACTCACACTCATGGTATAATACATACATATAACACACAGCATAGTACATAAATGTATATAACACACAGAAGGAAAGCAGAAGACTGGAATACACATTTAATGACCTCAGCACTTTTTTTATTATTATTATCAGTGGCTGTTTACAACAAGTATGAACTATGAGTCACATGGATTGTAACGGACAATAGCAGTGTTTTTTTTATGACTTATCCAATATGCATTATCTATGATTAAAGGGACATACCCTAGTTTTTAAACACTAAGGCATATTTTTCACGATTATAGTCATTATTGATAACTGAAATCATACTTTACTTAGATTTTATGGTTTAGATTATCAATTTCTGTATATTCGAAGTGTTTTTGGTCATCCCGGTGTTTTTAATATCACAAAATGTATTTCTAATATTTTTTAAAACGCATGTGCGTATGAAAAGTAACAGTTATGGAATCAAGTTTTAGAGGCTATTTCACCATTTCAAAAGTCACGGACTCATGGTTCACTCAATTGTAACTTTATCCAAATGTGTTACAGGTTTGTAGATTAACTAAACTTAGTGTTAATTTTCACGGGTTGAAACTAGGGTCTGTCCCTTTAAGTAAACCTAGTATTAATTTTCACGGGTTGAAACTAGGGTCTGTCCCTTTAACTAAACTTAGTGTTAATTTTCACGGGTTGAAACTAGGGTCTGTCCCTTTAACTAAACTTAGTGTTAATTTTCACGGGTTGAAACTAGGGTCTGTCCCTTTAAGTAAACCTAGTATTAATTTTCACGGGTTGAAACTAGGGTCTGTCCCTTTAAGTAAACCTAGTGTTAATTTTCACGGGTTGAAACTAGGGTCTGTCCCTTTAACTAAACTTAGTGTTAATTTTCACGGGTTGAAACTAGGGTCTGTCCCTTTAACTAAACTTAGTGTTAATTTTCACGGGTTGAAACTAGGGTCTGTCCCTTTAAGTAAACCTAGTGTTAATTTTCACGGGTTGAAACTAGGGTCTGTCCCTTTAACTAAACCTAGTGTTAATTTTCACGGGTTGAAACTAGGGTCTGTCCCTTTAACTAAACTTAGTGTTAATTTTCACGGGTTGAAACTAGGGTCTGTCCCTTTAACTAAAAAAAGTGTTAATTTTCATGGGTTGAAACTAGGGTCTGTCCCTTTAACTAAACTTAGTGTTAATTTTCACGGGTTGAAACTAGGGTCTGTCCCTTTAACTAAACTTAGTGTTAATTTTCACGGGTTGAAACTAGGGTCTGTCCCTTTAACCAAACTTAGTGTTAATTTTCACGGGTTGAAACTAGGGTCTGTCCCTTTAACCAAACTTAGTGTTAATTTTCACGGGTTGAAACTAGGGTCTGTCCCTTTAACCAAACTTAGTGTTAATTTTCACGGGTTGAAACTAGGGTCTGTCCCTTTAACCAAACTTAGTGTTAATTTTCACGGGTTGAAACTAGGGTCTGTCCCTTTAACTAAACTTAGTGTTAATTTTCACGGGTTGAAACTAGGGTCTGTCCCTTTAACTAAACTTAGTGTTAATTTTCACGGGTTGAAACTCGGATCTGTCCCTTTAACAACATTAATTAAGGGTTTCCGGTTGGACAAGTATAGGGGACTAATAAATGTATCATAAAAAGAAACACTAAAGGACAAAATTATGTCTTGGCTAAAATAATAAAATGCCATTTTAAACATTTTACCTGGTCATGATAGCTTGTTGGGTCTAGGATAACCCATGCAAACATCTCAGGTGCAGTAGATTAAGAATATTGGTTTAAACACTATTTACTGCTGTTCAAAAACAACAGCAGTCTGGGGATTGGCCAACAGGCATTAAGTTTGACTGTTGAATGACAGACTAAAACAACTTACTATATCATTAGGATTCCCAGAAGAGTGCAAGCTACCGAAATGCAGATTTACTATTTTTAAAGAAAATAAAAATAAATTGCAATATGCAAATTAAAAACCAAATGTGGGCCTAAAACTGCAAATATTGTGAATCATTACTAATTGCTGTGTGCCTAGTCAGCACATTTTTTAAACAGAAAGGTACTACAACTATTTGCAGGCCTGTATTGAGAAAATACAAACTGTGTTAAAATAACTAAGTATGTTAAGACACTAAATTGCTGTAGTTTTCAAAATGCTGACTTGTCATTAAACAAATATGTCTTTCATTTCCTCGAAAATTTGATTCGTCACACAGAACACAGACATTCCTGTATTTTCACCCTAAAATCCCCAAATATCCCCTTAGGGGTAAATCACATCACCCCATGGAATAAATTGCTGGTCTAAGAAAACTTACAGCACTATATATATATATACAACATATTTGTACTTTGTATCCATTATATATAAATGTCTGTTTTAACTCACAATAGTCACTCATTTTTCTTGTAAATATTTATACAAATATGAATGTATATAAATTTTACAGCTGGTAGTAATTAAGGTTAGTTTCAAAGCAATCTGCTCCATACACTGCTTCCATGTGCATAAAATAGCATGTAAAACACTACATGATTAACAGTTTATATGCAAAATATCAAGATGCATGTATGTATTGTTACACTGTATACTGTATAAAACAAATAAAATAAGGGTTTCTGCCAGAGGGTAAAACACCATCCCTCTAAATAATTATTTAGGTATGGCGCCATCCCCAAAAGTTTTGGCTGAATTTTTTTTTAGTTGACCAATTGACAAAATTAATGGTCAGAAATTTAGATCTCACTAATTTGGGCACAACAAGGACGTTTGTCCTTTCTGAGTGCAGGAAGGTTGTTTTAGTTCAGTAATATCATTAACAGCTACTGGAGAGTTGTCAGTATTCAGAAATGTGTTTCAAGTTATTTTAATGTAATTAAACTTAACATTTCAGTGGTTTTGAAGTGAAATATTTTGAGGTCAGCATGTTTGTACTTAATCTGGGCACAATGTTTATCTCCTTGACTTTGATGCAATGTACCGGTAAATCCCTGATGATTAATGCAATTATTAATGCCAACTGGCTTTAAATGAATATAAAACTATTCTTTTCATATGTACAGCACTGTCTGTGAGATGGTGCATATAAAAGATCCCTTGCTACTAATTAAGAACTGTGCTGATGGTAAGTGCCAAATAAGGATAAACTGATGTCCTGTCTTGATAGTGTCGATTCCCAGCGTTATATAAAAAAACAACCCTTGGTTTTGAGTTTTAAAATCAACTGTTCCAATGAAATACTGTTTTGTATCAATGGGGAAGAGAAGGGAAACGAATGAAAATAGTGATATCCCTGGTTTATTTTTTTCTCTGGAGAAACCAATGGAAATACCAGGAACACAAATAGAGGGGATGATTTTCCGTGATCACGGAAAAACGGATGGAATCGCGGAATTTAGTAACTGAAACGGAATTCGAGATTTAAAAAAAATAACCTTCAAAAGTTGTATTTCTGGTTCAAGCACCATTATAAATCTTTTTGGTAGTATTAAGATTCAATATTAACAATATACGCATAGTGTTTTTGTATGCCAACTTTTGTGGAGCGCACTGTATGCCTAACACTTCCAGAACCGCTCATTCTTGGAAGTTACACTTAATTGCCATAAGCTTGCAACAAAGCATGTTACTGTTTACCCGTGTCACTTTACACAGTGAAATTTAAACTTGAAATATAAAAATAAACATGTACTAATACAATTTTAGAATGTTGATTATATAATAAGATTTCTAGTACGTTCAATTTTTTAATAATACTTATTATGATTCGTGAGCATAACCAATTTTCATGACGTTTTTGTTGGAAAACATAATTTCGTAAAACTTTGGGCATATTCGTTAATCTGTACAGAGCAATTCACATTTATAGTCCGTCCCACGGGGAACGCCTTTTTTCAAGTTATGGAATTTACTACAAGTTATTTATTTCTGAACCCATTGTTTTCTAAATTTAACACAAAAATAACATTTTACTTTTCTTACCGGTTTATTCTAGTAGCACGTGCTACAGGTCCCGTGCGGTATAATATCCGCCCGGTCCCCCCTTTATTAATTTTAGTTATGGTTAGGGGAAGGGGGGGGGGGGGGGGGGACCGGGCGGATATTTTTCTGTTAAAGGTGCGGTTTATGTACGGACGAAGGTTGGAACTTTGTCTAAGAGTAAGACCAAGTGGTACGGTTTATACATTAAACATTACTTAACTTCTTCTTTTTTTAAGTTTGTGTCAACAAAAATGTTTACAGGTATTTAAAAAATAGCAATAGCCAACAAGCTCAGAGCAGGAACAATAAAACATAAATGGATATAGTTTATAATAATAAAACATGACACTAATTGAACACACAAAAATGGAAAAAACCCGGAATGTGGCAACATCCCCTCTACACAAATACACACAAAATATATATACAAATTACCATTTCAAATCATAATCATCTACCTGTATATGAGAGGTTTATTTGAATGAATGAATGAATGTTTAACGACACCCAAGCACAAAAAAAATACATCAGCTATTGGGTGTCAAACCATGATAAATGCAAAAATTAAGTGAAAAGTTTATTTACACTATTTATTAAAGCGACGAAAGTCTAAAAATTTCTTAATTGTACACTTTACCACAAACAATTTAAATTTTAAAACATTTTGCTAGATAGTATACATATATTGAATTTTTAAACGTGAAACAAAATATTATATTTCTTGTATATATACAGTTTTATTCAGTCATGCATCACTGAACACACTAAACACTAGTGGAGACGGAAGTCAGATCAGTAATTTTTTTACAATTTATATCAACAAAATGTGGTGTATGGTTCAGGTTTTCTAAGAGACGTACTGTTATGTCGGTTATGATTCAGGAACTATTAAAAGCAAATGTTTTGCATTTTATTAAGAGGCATGCAGTTGTGTTGGTTATAAATGCTTTGTGAGCCATAAAGCTCTGTTTATAACAGTGTCTGAACACGTTTTTTAAACAAAGACAGTTAGAAAATTCTATTCCTAGAATTCATTGTCCTATTCATAATTTATTCATATAAAACCAAAATGCTGAATCTATAAATCAGATGAGATGTCAGTGATTTTAACAAGACTTTTGTTTATGTTTTTAAATTCCACTGCCATACTGAGGGAAATTTTAATCACTGTTTTCAGTGTGTTTTGGTTTGGATTGTTTTTGCTATTAACATCAGCTGTTTGATAATTTTATACCAAAATATAATTAACATAGAATGCAAGGCCGCTAAAGACCCCTTCCCCTCTTCTGAGGCTATCAAAAATAACAGTAAATAAGTGAAAGGGAAGGGAAAAAAACACGTCACCTTCAAAAAAAGACCAGACTGAACGTTTTCTTTGTTGACGTTAATTAACTCGTTAGCAGACGACAGTCTTTTCAATTGAAAGATTAGACAACACCACTGGAACAACATTAAATCTATATGCAAGCTTTAATCTCCAGACAATGATAGAAAAACAAAGAAGAATATAAATAAACTTACATTCTGTGATCAGCAATGGACGATTTCTCTCCAACAAATCACGTGACGAATGTATTGACGGAAGTAGTCATGCCCAATAGAAAAACGTGACGTCTAAAGCGCGAAAAGCTGATCAGCTGGTTAATTTTCAATCATGAGTTTCATTAGGAAACGAGACAAATTAGTGTTTAATTGATACTTCAACACTATGTGCGTTTACCTAAGACATAGTTATAGTCCGGTACATCTGTTGTCAAACTCATTTGACGACAAATGTATCGGACTCAACCTAAGACACTAAATTAACAAAAACAAAAACAGTTCTTGTTTAGTCACTATTTAAAGCACATTTATTTATTAATCATCGAATATTTGATGTCAAACAATTGGTCATTTTGACATATATTGTGAGAGGAAACCCGCTAAATTTGTTTCATTAGTAGCAAGGGATTTTTTTTTATATGCACCATCCCACAGACAGGATAGCACATACCACGGCCTTTGATATACCAGTCGTGGTGCACTGGCTGGAACGAGAAAATCAATAACAAAACCTGTTATCATTCATCTACTTTAAAAGTTACGAAATATTGTGATATACAACACAGGTGTCCCCTTAAGATAGGTGCCTACGCAATACAGGCTACTTGCACGGCGGAAGCAAGTAGGGCCTAGACATTTAGGGGGAGGGGGCTGACAGATCGAGGGCGCAAAGCAAAGTTTCTAGGGGTTCGGGGGGGGGGGGGTATGCTCATCTGTAAAAAAATTAAAACTAGATGGCCTGAAATGCAATTTCTTGCGCATTCTACAAGTAAAATTCATCTCTACGCGTCTAATTTAACATATAATCTTTACATTTCATAAGGAATCAATAACAATTTTTTGTCATTAGGCAATTTTGAGATAGCTCCTTTAAATGTTGGGCCTTAAGATTTACTACTGGTCAATAATAGTTTTGATTCAGAATTATTGGGGTGTGTGCTAGAGTCCCCAGCTCCCCTGCTCCGCCGTGCCTGGGTTAACTCAGGGCCAGATTTAGACGGGGGGGGGGGGGGGGGGGGCAATTGCCCCTTTATAAATCTGTCACTGGGTTAACTAATAGTTTAGATACTTTGTAAACGACGACCTGCTCAGAGGTGCATTCTGGAGCTATTTATGATGGGTTTTTAATATTTTATTTCAAGTATTTTGAGGTCGTAGCGCGTACATTTTTCTATAAGACTTCAAGAGCAGCAGTAAACTTTAACTACATTAAAACTGTAAAACCTTTAACATTGATGAATAATGTACTTAATTGAGTATATTGCATATGTGTATGGGTAGAAGAAACGTAAATATATGGAAGGTGCGTATGCTTACATAATTGGTACATCTCGTACACCGTTTTATGATAATATTCAAATACGCCAATATATAGGCTACTTTATTCTGATCCGATCATGCATGTCCAAGGTAAAAATCATCAGTCGTGAAATTTAATTTCACGCTTATGTTCAAGTATTTTGTTGAAAAACATATCTGGAACGTCTAGTGATCAGTTTAATTAGAAAAAAAGATTGCCCATCTTCATTCGTCAATGGTGCAATGTTAATAATTCGTTTTTTTTATTTTTTAAATCCTCTAAATTCGGGCAAAATTCAGCCTGCCCACTATACACCTGTGAGGGGTTGTATGATGAGTATAATGATTAACAGACAATGATTCATAGTTTGTAAAAACAGGAATCTAGAAAAATAACAATTGAATCACTATACGCACGCGTGGTAAAAAAAAAAGAAGAGACCCCATCAATGTGTTTAAGTTTTGGTATTGGGCATAGCTTTGTTTTCTATTTGGTGTATTGACGGCATCGGAATCGCTTTCGTGAATAATATTTATGTCAGTTGCTCCCCCATCTCACAGACAGGGCAGCACATACCACGGCCTTTGATATACCAGTCGTGGTACGCTGGTTTGAATGAGAAATAGCCCAATATGTTGAAAACAAACGAGCCGAGTTTGCAAAGGGAGCGATACCTAAAGGGGTGTTTAGAGGTCATGCTCCCTAATAAATTGTGAAATAAAAATGCTCTGAGGTGCGTTTTTAGGGTAAGGCAGTTTCGTATTGTATAATGTGGAAGGGAGCTAGATCTGAAAGGGGTTGGGGTGGTGGTTCGGGGATAGGCGTTTTCAAAGGAAATTTAGTGTTGCATAGTGTGGATGATTCGTTCATATCACTGGAATGCCCCAATAGTGTTCTACCTGATTGTTGGAAGTTTAGTTATTGACTTTGTTAAAAATGGATTTTCTTTCGTTCATTTGTATTCTTCTTCTCTTTTTCTCGGTCTGTTCCCTCCACCCTATCTATCCCTGTCACTCCCTCCCCTCTCCCCTCCCCTCTCTCTTTCTCTCTCTCTCTCTCTCTCTCTCTCTCTCTCTCTCTCTCTCTCTCTCTCTCTCTCTCTCTGTCTTTCTTTGTTTCTCTCTCTCTCTCCCTTCTAGATCTTGCATCGTATGAGTGTCAGACGAAGGGTCCAAATAATCAAATATATAATGTCTTCTGTAAAATACACAAGATTTAGCAAACATACAGCTGTTTCAGACTACGTACCAGGGAAAAAGAGAGAGAGAGAGAGAGAGAGAGAGAGAGAGAGAGAGAGAGAGAGAGAGAGAGAGAGAGAGAGAGAGAGAGAGAGACAGACAGACAGACAGACAGACAGACAGACAGACGATATATACCGGGTTTTGTTATATCATAATGATATATACTTATTACGGTTTCGGTGCATTATCAGTTAGTTGTACAGCGAACTCTGTTGTTGACCTGTTTATAGGGCTGATGTGGATTTTGGACTACACTGCCCGTAATCACCTAAACCAGATTGGAATGTGCACGTGCTATACCCGTATGACGTAATGTTACAAGACGTCATCTTGCAAACTACTTATGCTTGGCATACACCTACCAGTTAACATCGACACGATAGTAGTCTTAAAATGTGTGCTAGCAAATTACGCAAGTTCTGACGGAAGATGACATCGCAAAACTAAAAGCAACCGTCGTGTCTTTGCCGAGTATAGCCTAGAGTTCAGCCACAAAGCACAACAGGATATAAAATTAAACCGCATACGGTAACCATATGTTCGTAACATTCGAGTAGGCCTACGATTAATATAATTTAGGTTAACAAATAAATATTGCAGGCGCATCAGCGTTGGTTCGGCAAATGTTAGCTTCTTGGACAGCACTCTGTCTCTTTACCCTGTCTTATCAATTGTCAGGTTATCACAACGCACGTAAAACTCTAAAGCTGTATCCTAACCGGCAACAAGCGATGCGAGCGATTATTTTAAAAAGCATTGATTTCAATTGCTGTATCCTAACTGGACACGCGCGACACGACACATTTATCCATCGCGCCGTAGGCTACGCGTGCTGTTAGGATACGGCGATTCAAATCAATGATTTCTAAAATAATCGCTCGCATCGCTCGATTCACTAGCGGCCGGTTAGGATACAGCTTAAAGTTTATTTTGTTTGACGACACCACTAGAGCACATTGATTTATTAATCATCGGCTATTGGACGTCAAACATTTGGTAATTTTGACACCAACTCTAAAGCCAGGAACCCATGTGTACGTAAGGTGTGATGCGTAACGTGTCTTAGTCATTCCTTTCATTTCAACTTATTTTCGTGCTAATATCGTTCAAGCGCGCTGTCCTTGGCACACACACGCACCTCAGCTATCTGGGCTGTCTATCCAGGACAGTAAGTTGGTTGTTAGTTGGTTAGTGGTTAGTGAGAGAAGAGAATGTATAGAGGCCTTACACCTACCCACTGAGTCGTTAGAACTCGCTCTGGGTGGGAGCTGGTACCGGGCTGCGAACCTTGTATCTACCAGCCTTAATTATGTCCGATGGCTTAACCACTACACCACCGAGGCCGGTCGCGTCCTTGTCGAAACAGAAATGCGAGCGTAGCGCGTAATGCGTTCCATACCCATCGCAGAACGCAGACACTATGCCCAGCACATTTCCCCACGATATGACGTCACTTGGGCAGTAGTTTGTTATACAAAAAATTAAATGGCATAGAACTTAGAATCCTTATAATTTATCAAAGCAAGACAATCTATATTTACACTCGGGTTGGTGTACACAACGAGTTTAAAAGTGTCAGTAATTAGGCCTACGTTTATACATTTTGATACATTCAATATACTGATCCATTGAACATTAATTGAATGTGTAGGCCTACGTATTTATTTGGTCTTGGGGAATACGAATGTAGCCCTAACATATTTAACCTACAAACAAATCAAGCACGAAGCCTACATAATTCAAAGCTCGTCTTAAAAAGAACGCACAAGGCATATTTTCCAGCAGACACATACGATCAGAAAATACGCACTACGCATACGCATCTGCACTACGTAATACGTAATACATGGGTTCCTATCTTCAAACGCTATTTAATTTTATACAAAATATTATGGCTTAGCGTGCAAAGTTGATGTTAAAAATGAGGTAGTAAAGATAGATGAGGAAGATGAAGATGAGGTTGATGAAAGTCAGTGACCTATACGCTTATAGTATGTGGTTCTCTGAGCTATACAAGCATCTCTCATAGTCCAGTGGTAAAGCACTCGCATGACGCACAGTCTATCTAGGATCGATCCCTGCCAGTAGGCCCATCAGCCTATTTCTCCTTGCAACCAGTGTACCATGACTGGTATATCAAAGGCTGTGGTATATGCTATCCTGTCTGTGGGATAGTGCATATAAGATCCCTTGCTAATGGGAAAATGTTGCAGTTTTCTCTCAGACTGTCAAAATTAATGGATGTTTGACATCCAATAGCTGATGATTAATAAATCAATGACTTCTATGATGGTGTTAAAAATCTGGGATCAGTTGGTTTTTGTTCACTAATTTAATTAAATACTACCACAGGAGTAAGGAAGGAAATGTTTTATATGACACACTCAACACATTTTATTTACGGTTATATGCCAGGAAGTGGCGACAGTGTCCTTAACTATATGTCCAATGCCATATAACCGTAAATAAAATGCGTTGAGTATATCGTTAAATAAAACATTTCCTTCCTTCGTGAGATAGGTGAGTTAGCCAACTGTCATGACAGTTGGTAGTCAAAATCCCTGGCACAACCACGATGTGGTTATTTCTGTTGGAAATGGCAATGTCTATTGAATAATAAAACGCATACAGGTGACTCACTATAGAAACCAAACACAATAGTTCACATTATATATGTAACTTTATTAACGTAAATAAATTTATTTTGGGTTTTTTCCAATCATGCACCATTGTTATGTCATCAAACACTTTCCAGAAATGGCTTCCTACGAAGTGTGCAAGTTGCCAGTCAAGGGAGCTAAGGTTCTAGTGGCTTAACAATGATACCATATGTCGGTTTCTTGTTTCCTGTACGGTTATATGGTGTCAGACATGGTTAAGGACCACACAGATATTGAGAAAGGAAACCGGCTGTCATCACTTATGGGCTACTCTTCTCAATTACTAGCAAGGGATCTTTTATATGCACCATCCCACAGACAGGATATCACATACCATGGCCTTTCACATACCAGTTGTGGTGCTCTGGCTAGAACTAGAAATAGCCCAATGGGCCCACCAACAGGGATCGATTACACACCGACCGCACACCAAGGGAGTGGAGCGCTTTACCACTAGGCTAAATCCCGCCCCTACCAAAGGGGGGTTTTGACCCTGGACTGGATGGAGGATCTGGTTGCAGATAAATATATATAAGCAACTGAGCCCAGATTCAGAGGTTTGTCCATTTTTAGTTTGGAGCTACTAACAACACCAGGACACATTGAGTTTGTAATAATTGATAACTGAAGCAAGCAGTTGTAAATAAAGTTGGTTTTGTTTAACAACACTACTAGAGCACATTGATTTATTAATCATTGGTTATTGGATGTCAAACATTTGGCAATTTTGACATAGTTCTAGAGAGGAATCCAGCTACATTTTTCCATTAGTAGCACGGTTGTAAATAATGCATAAGTTAATAAAAAGAAAGAAAGAAAGAATTAGTTTTTTTCAATGCTTAATAACTAGGGCCAATATCCCTATTTATCTACATAGCTGTGTAAGGCAAACAGTGCTAAATCTGTAAAGATACACAGACACATGCATGATATCACATTTTATTACATTCTGTATAGAAATGATACAGAGACTTTTTTCTGAAAAGTGGCATGTCATTTTAATGGTTAAAATTTTTTTACAACAGTTATGCACATAACAAGTTTGGTTCCTATAAACTTTGTAACATATTGCAGATCATTGCAGACATGTTCTCTTACATTTCAAAATGTTTTATTCTTCAAAAGCTGCCTGCAACTAGGCTCCCATAAAAATAATGTCATTGGCCTGTGACAATCTGCAACATTTGTTACATATTTTATGGGAACCTGGCTTCACTGTTATCTTAGGTTTATTCACAGGTTCCCTGCACATAATTTCTAGGTCAATCAAAGATACAGGTTAACAGATACCACGTCTCTGCCCCACCTATAAGCCATTTCACGTTCTCAGAGATGAAAATTACGATAATTACACGAGACAAAACAAGTATTCTGAGAGTATCAATAAAGCAATGTCCACTATCTATCACAGTGGCGGATCCAGAAAATCCATTGGGGGGGGGGGGGGGGGGGGCAATGCCTTATGGCTGATTGCCACAAACACCCCAATGCCCTTATGGCTGATTGCCACAAACATTCACGTAGGGATTCCCTGGATTCTACGATGTAAAAAGTGAAAAAATAAAATAAAAATATAAATATCTCACAATTTAGGGGGGACCGACGCCTGCCCTCCCACCCAGATCTGCCACTGTGGTATAACAAATGTTTCACATTTTTAAAGTTCAAGGGCCATAACTTTGTCAAGAATGGAAAAAATTCCATTAAAACTCAAACTTGATCTGTAACTACATTAAAAAGCTATACACAAAATTTCAGCTCAAGGTATCGGAACAGTCTGCAAGCATCTCTTTTATTAATTTAGCCACATCACAGATTGTTTTTATACTTTATTATTGTATTACAGGATCCAGACTAAGTCCTCTTGTCTTTCTTTATTTATTGTCACTTGAGTCACTGGTTATGCACCAGTTAAGGCCACTTTTCATGTTCTATAAATTAATCTATAATAAAGTAGGTATGTTCCCACTTCTAGACCACTCCACAAGTCCTGTTAACACCTGTGCACAGTTGTAGATCACTTTACACAGATGCCGCTTTAAACCTTTTCTCTACCAGGATTATAGGCCCTTTTTAAAAACGTCTTCTATGTGGTCAAGTTATGAACGATGTTACATGCTTCACTTGTTGACCTCTTATAAACTATATGTCATTTGATACTTGTTTACTTGAAGGCCTCTTTAAATTATAGGTCATTTTACTTGTAGCTGCATAAAGATCTTGTGGTCCAATTACAGACCATTTCATACAACTTATAATCTGTACACTTTACAGTTTACATGTCTTCTGTACACTAACAGCAGTTCAGTCTACATGTCTTCTGTACACTAACAGCAGTTCAGTCTATGTGTCTTCTGTACACCAACATCAGTTCAGTCTACATGTCTTCTGTACACTAACAGCAGTTCAGTCTATGTGTCTTCTGTACACCAACATCAGTTCAGTCTACATGTCTTCTGTACACTAACAGCAGTTCAGTCTACATGTCTTCTGTACACCAACATCAGTTCAGTCTAAATGTCTTCTGTACACTAACAGTAGCCAGTCTACACATCTTCTGTACACTAACAGTAGTTCAGTCTACATGTCTTCTGTACACTAACAGTAGTTCAGTCTACATGTCTTCTGTACACTTAACAGCAGCCAGTCTACACGTCTTCTGTACACTAACAACAGTTCAGTCTACATGTCTTCTGTACACCAACATCAGTTCAGTCTACATGTCTTCTGTACACTAATAGTAGCCAGTCTACACGTCTTCTGTACACTAACAGCAGTTCAGTCTACATGTCTTCTGTACACTAACAGTAGTTCAGTCTACATGTCTTCTGTACACTTAACAGCAGCCAGTCTACACGTCTTCTGTACACTAACAGCAGTTCAGTCTACATGTCTTCTGTACACTAACAGCAGTTCAATCTACATGTCTTCTGTACACTAACAGCAGCCAGTCTACACATCTTCTGTACACTAACAGTAGGCCAGTCTACATGTCTTCTGTACACTAACAGTAGGCCAGTCTACATGTCTTCTGTACACTTAACAGCAGCCAGTCTACACGTCTTCTGTACACTAACAGCAGTTCAGTCTACATGTCTTCTGTACACTAACAGCAGTTCAGTCTACATGTCTTCTGCACACTAACAGCAGCCAGTCTACACATCTTCTGTACACTAACAGCATCCAGTCTACATGTCTTCTGTACACTAATAGCAGCCAGTCTACACATCTTCTGTACACTAACAGCAGCTAGTCTACACATCTTCTGCACACTAACAGCAGCCAGTCTACACATCTTCTGCACACTAACAGCAGACAGTCTACACGTCTTCTGTACACTAACAGCAGTCAGTCTACACATCTCCTGTACACTAACAGCAGCCAGTCTACACATCTCCTGTACACTAACAGTGGTTTAGTCTACATGTCTTCTGTGCTCCATTTGTAGGCCATCATGTCGACAGCTTTCCTCTCGGCAGATTTAGCAAACAGCTTGGCCTCAAAGCCATTGGAGCGATCCACACCGTCCCACCTGTAGCCTGGCGGGATCCCGTATCGGTTTGGAGGAGGCTGCGGACCGCGGTATTTCGGCTTCTCTGGAAAATAAAGAATAAAATAATATAATAAAATAAAAGACACCACAAACTTGTAATATACCAAGATGTTTTTAGTTACAACATCATAAACATAATATGCAGGACTTCTAGAATTTGTATAAAGTCCACTAGCCATGGGATCAGTGATTTAAAACATTTACTAGCCACAATTAAAAATTCACTAGCCCTACTTTACTTTAAGTTAATACAATTTGACAAAATAATAGTAATAATCGGCTGTGTCACCTAAAGAGGGAGATAGAGCTTAAAACCACTAACATTAAGGGGTGGGGTGGGGGCGGCAGGATAGTCATATTTACAAAATAGACTTAACTGCAACATTTGACCGAAAAAAACCCACTAGCCGTCAGGCATTGTAGTAGCAGTTATTGACTAGCCCAACACTGACTATCACTAGCCATGGGAGTGGGGCTACCATAATACAGAAGGCCTGATATATGGGAGAATTGTGAAGCTGCAGTATATATCTTTTGGTACACAAATAATGTTGTTATTATTATTTTTTATTGTATATTTTTTTTAAGACATGGACATTTATTGCTATGACACCACAAACATGTATTATTATTATTATTATTATTATCATTATTAATTATGACAATAATGAGATGAATGGTGAAGCCGCAGTATTTCCTTTCAGTATGGGACTACAAGTCAGGGCTGTGCTCCAAGCTTACTATCTGTTTGACTGTTATGATATGGAAAGTTAAGATTTTGTGTATTTTAGATGCTTTAAAAATGACAAAACATCTGTACCAATGTCCAAGGATCTCAGCTAAGAATGAATGAATAAATGAATGAATGAATGAATGGATGGATGGATGGATGGATGGATGGATGGATGGATGGATGGATGGATGGATGGATGGATGGATGGATGGATGGATGGATGGACGGACGGACGGACGGACGGACGGACGGACGGATGGATGGACGGACGGATGGATGCCATTTATATTTTTACTGGCATTCTTATTTTTCTTCTTTAAGGGGAAACAATTCCAGAATTTTTTTATTGCAGAGATATAAAGGAAATTTAAGGTTTTGTGTATTTTAGATGTTCTAAATGACTGACTGACTGAGGTCAGGTCAGGTTAGAGAGTTTAATGTGCACATTCAGAGCAAGCTGTTGTAGCGCATGCCTATCCTGGACGCAGGTGTCGTCCTCAGCTGATTCCTCCATCCAGGACAAGATAGGGTTGGGGAGGGTGAAGGGGGGACCGCCTGCACTGTCAGGTCCAAAGGAGCATCTGCAGTCCGACCATGACTGGTAACAGGTGGAGGATGGTTTGGTGCTATGGAATTTTGAGTCCTGAAGGACGAGTCCAAAGAGAAATGGTGCGCATTTTTGAGAAGGAAGTTAGGTACATTTTTGAACGGTCCACCGAAATAGTAAAGATATATATTATAGTATACATATATATTATAGTTTTGGAATTTAGTAAGCCGAGAGTAACTCTGACTGACTGAATAAATAAATACCATTTATATTGGTCTTCCTCAAGAGGAAACAACTCTGGAAATGTTTTAAGGACCTAATGGAAATTTAAGATTTTGTGTATTTTAGATGTTCTAAATGACTGACTGACTGAGGTCAGGTCAGGTTAGAGAGTTTAATGTGCACATTCAGAGCAAGCTGTTGTAGCGCATGCCTATCCTGGACGCATGTGTCGTCCTCAGCTGATTCCTCCATCCAGGACAAGATAGGGTTGGGGAGGGTGAAGGGGGGACCGCCTGCACTGTCAGGTCCAAAGGAGCATCTGCAGTCCGACCATGACTGGTAACAGGTGGAGGATGGTTTGGTGCTATGGAATTTTGAGTCCTGAAGGACGAGTCCAAAGAGAAATGGTGCGCATTTTTGAGAAGGAAGTTAGGTACATTTTTGAACGGTCCACCGAAATAGTAAAGATATATATTATAGTATACATATATATTATAGTTTTGGAATTTAGTAAGCCGAGAGTAACTCTGACTGACTGAATAAATAAATACCATTTATATTGGTCTTCCTCAAGAGGAAACAACTCTGGAAATGTTTTAAGGACCTAATGGAAATTTAAGATTTTGTGTATTCTAGATGTTTTAAATAACAGAAGGAAAAATGTTTTATTTAACAACGCACTCAACACCTTTTATTTATGGTTATATGGCGTCGGACATATGGTCAAGGACTTCATGGGCTACTCGTTTCGATGTACCAGTCGTGGTGCACTGGCTGGAGCGAGAAATAGCCCAATGGGCCCACCAACGGGGATCGATCCCAGACTGACCACGCATCAAGTGAACACTTTACCACTGGGCAACGTCCTGCCCCTTAAATATCAGACTTACTGACTGACTGAATAACTAACTAAAGAAAAAACAAATTAAATAAATAAGATTTTGTGTATTTTAGATGTTCTAAATGACTAACAGACTGAATAAATAAATAAATAAATAAATAAATAAATACCATTGATATTGGTATCTGCGTTCTTGTTTTTCTTCTTCTTCATGAAGAGAGCCATGGGATCTCCATCTCTCAGCTGGTCCTTCAACATGCTGTCCAGGTCCTCGTCATCACGGTAACGTGCCAGGGGCTTCGCTATCTCGTGAAGACTGTCCTGCAACTTCTTCTCTCGGTCTTCCTTCTGCTTCAAGCTGAAATACAAAGCGGTGTCATTATCCCATTGTGAATGTGTCTACATGCGTATATAGAGAGGATACAGTGTGCTATTTCCAGGAGAGTCCAGGAGCCTGAGGCTCGCAAAATAAAAAGCATACAAAACTCTGTAGCATGGCTCGTAAAAATTATTTGTACAAAGAAAAAAATGTTTTATTTAATGACGCACTCAACACATTTTATTTACACCGTGCACCGTTAAATAAATAAAACATTTCCTTTCCTTTCCTGATACCAACCAACACATCTGAGATGTTTCCCACAGTGTGTAATTAAGATATTATTAACATTTTTCACACAGAAGATCTTAATTATTAAAGGCGCAGGTCCTAGTTTCAACCCGTAAACATGGACACTAAGTTTGGTTAAGCTACAAACCTGTAGCACATTTGGATAACGTTCCAAGAGTGTGAAACAAGAGTCTGTGAAGTTGAAACAGTGAAATACCGTTAACAATAGACTAAAACTCGACTCCATAACTGTTACTTCTCAAGACACATGTGCGTTTTAAAAAATAAACAAAATACATTTTGTGGTATTAGAAACACCAGGATGACCAGAAAAACTTGTATGGACTTGGATAATCTAATCAATAAACTATAAGCAATGCTTGATTTCAATGCTCATAAATGGCTCGAATAGTGAAAAATATGCCTTAGTTTTTAAAACCTAGGGTCTGGCTCTTTAAAGGGGTATTTATGACTACACATCTTGAAACAGATATAAAGATAAGCTGTGCCAGCTGTACTACAAACAAAAAAAGAAGAAGAATTTATTTTATTTATTTAACGATGCACTCAACACATTTTATTTATGGCTATATGGCATCAGACATATGGTTAAAGACCACACAGATATTGAGAGAAGAAACCCCCTGTTGCCACTTCATGGGCTACTCTTTTTGATTAGCAGCAAGGGATCTTTTATATGCAGCATCCCACAGACAGGGTAGTACATACCACGGCCTTTGATATGCCAGTCGTGGTGCATTGGCTGGAATGAGGAATAGCCCAATGGGCCCACTGACAGGGATCGATCCCACACCGACCGTGCATCAAGCAAGCGCTGTACCACTGGGCTACATCTCGCCTTTACTACAAACTAGTACAATCAACCGTAGCTATAATTCTTTTATGGAACTTCGCTCTGGTCTATAATCAGACATTTAGCTTTTCAACACAATTCAGATAAGCTATTAATTCATTTCAACTAAGGTTCAAGTAAGCTGTCCTGGGCACACACGTCAGCTATCTGGGCTGTCTGTCCAGGACAGTGGGTTAATTGTTAGTGTTTAGTGAAAGAGAAGTCGGTGTACTGGTCTTACACCTACCATTAAAACTCACTCTGGTACTGGGCTGAGAACCCAAAAGCTACCAGCCTTATGTCCGATGACTTAACCATGATACTTATTTTAGTCCAAACCGATAGCAATTCAGAGTGACCTACCCTTGACCCCACTCCATGTATTTTTTGTCTTCTTCAGCTTTCTTCCTATCTGCCTCTTTTTCCTTCTGTCGCTCGTCTTCCAGGTTCCTCCGTTTGCCAGACTTGTCCCTATGAACCGTGGTCGCATATCGGCCTAATTTATCCACACCAATCTGAAACGTTACAGACTCTCTCATATTATAAGATTTACAGGTACAGTAAGGTACTTATAAAAAAAGAAAGAAATGTTTTATTTAACGATGCACTCAACACACTTTATTTATGGTTATATGGCGTCAGACATATGGTTACGGACCACACAGATTTAGAGAGGAAACCCGCTGTCGCCACTACATGGACTATTCTTCCGATTAGCAGCAAGGGATCTTTTATTTGCGCTTCCCACAGACAGGATAGCACAAACCATGGCCTTTGTTGAACCAGTTATGGATCAGGGTTTGGAGTCGGTATCTGGATTAAAAATCCCATGCCTCGACTGGGATCCGAACCCAGTACCTACCAGCCTGTAGACCGATGGCCTGCCACGACGCCACCAAGGCCAGTAGTACACTTACAATGAACATGCTTAGAACGAACAATTGCATAGAATGAACTGATCGTAAAGTCACATTTTATCTCACTATATATACCTATATTTTAAAATACGGCTATTCTTTATCAACTTAATGTTTTTAGTAGCTCAAATTGCATTGAATTTCTTGATACATCTTTTTTCTTATGTCCAAAATTATTCGAAGCTAAAATC
>NC_054710.1:36510527-36748027 GCF_016097555.1 Gigantopelta aegis | reverse complement strand
CTACTACAATAATACAAAAATCTTGAGGTGCAGTGTACAACTTTAAACATTTGCTCGTTCCAGCCAGTGCACCACGACTGGTATACAAAAGGCCTTGGTATGTGCTATCCTGTCTGTGAAATGAATGGTGCATATAAGAGATACCTTGCTACTAATAAAAAAATGTAACAGGTTTCTTCTCTGAGGCTATATGTAAAGACCAAATGTTTAACATCCAATAGTAGATGATTAATAAATCAATGTGCTCAAATGGTGTCATTAAACAAAACAAACTTTAACTTTAAACATTTAGTAAACCTTTAGAGAAGTATGTTCAATAAAATCTACAATTATGTCTTAATACGAGTAATTCTTATACACACTTGAAATCATTCCTGGTAACTATAAGAATTCAGTGGAATTAAATATCTTTAATACCAGGCCTCGAACTGAAGAATTTTTCTCCCATGGCAATTTAAAACAAAACTGATGTTGTAGATCGGCTCACCAACAGCAATTTAAAGCCTGACAATGGCAAATAAACAAAACAGACTTCTGAAGCAATTAAATAAGGCTGAAAGGTTATTTTGCTGTACGTAAATATATTTTAAATATACCAATTTTATATACTGGCAGCTAATGTAAACCAGGTGTAAACATTTTGCCATCATGGAGCTTTACCAGTGGCACTTCTGTACTGTTGGTGATGCCCCCGACATACGGTAATTTAATTCTCAATGAAATATTTTACCATTTAGTGTAGTATTTTACCATTTAGTGTAGTTTCTCACCATTTAGTGTAATATCTCACCATTTAGTCTAGTATCTCACCATATTGTGTAATATCTGACCATTTAATGCAATATCTGACCATTTAATGTAATATCTGACCATTTAGTGTAGCATCTCACCGTTTAGTGTAGTATCTCACCATTTAGTGTAATATCTGACCATTTAGTGTAATATCTGACCATTTAGTGCAATATCTGACCATTTAGTGTAGTATCTGACCATTTAGTGTAACATCTCACCATTTATGGTAATTTTTAATGTAACATCTCACCACTTAGTGTAATATCTTACCATTTAGTGTAACATCTTACCATTTAGTGCAATATCTCACCATTTAGTGTAACATCTTACCATTTAGTGCAACATCTTACCATTTAGTGCAATATCTTACCATTTAGTATAATATCTTACCATTTAGTGTAGTATCTTACCATTTAGTTTAGTATCTCATCATTTAGTATAATATCTCACCATTTAGTGTAATACCTCACCATTTAATGTAATATCTTACCATGTGGTATAATATCTCACCATTCAGTGTAATATCTTACCATTTATTGTAATATCTCACCATTTAATGTAATATCTTACCATTTATGTAATATCTTACCATTTTTCTTATCATTCATTGTCTTCCATCTTCCCGAAGCTCTATATTCTTCAAGTCTCTTAATGTGCTCAGGTCGCTCGTCAATGAACTCAGCAACTGTAGGTTCATTGTCCCCAACATCTTCTTCCAACGTGTTTTCAATGTTGTCAGGCAGCAGCGAATTAAAATCAACATCATCATCGATTATTCTGGACCTGTGAACAAAGACAAATGGTGGTTTCTGAGACAATATAATTTGAAATGAAAATCACAAATGCTACCCCTCCCTCAAAATGTTTATGATTTTATCAGTTTGTAAATTATTTTGTATAAGATTTAAATTTATCTTGATGTTTATAACAGTAAAGTAAGTGAATGTCATGGTGAAGTAAATATTGAAACTGTGTATTTCTACTTCCAATACCTAGTATATTTTATTAAAACCCCCAAACACTTAGGTTATCTAAAAAATAATAATAAAGAATTAAAAAAATAATAAAAAGGGTGAAAAATACATATAGCTGCAAGTGGTATTGAATGGGGTTAAAACCTCCTGTCATCTACATATAATTTATAATAATGAGTAAACAAAATTCCAAATGGCATGCTATGTTATAAATTAATAAATTATATACCCTTATATTAGACTATATTGTTAATATGCAATGTATTTTTATGGAATTATAGGCTATCTATAACAATATACATTGGTTAGAATAGCAGGTTATACTTAAAAATACAGTTGAATCCTGTTGGCTTGAACCCCGTCGGTGCTCAAGAAAGTGTTTAACCCATCTGGTAGTTCGACCCAGCCATTCGGTCAACATCGTGTAAGTGTAATATGGGACTTCGTTTTTGGTTCGAGCATTGCAGTGTATTCGACCATTCAGAGTTCGACTCAAAAGAGATTCTACTGTATATATATATATATATATATATTTGTAGTCAACACTGAGGTATTCCATACAGATTCATTGTAACTTGTATTGGGTGTGTTTTGACCAAAGAATTGATACGTTTTAGTACGGTATGTTTTACTTTAGCTACGTTTTAGTTGGGTACATTGTGGTTTACGTCTGTTAATTGTAAACTGTTTATGAGTTTTAGTGTGTGTGTGTGTATATAGGTACATTTTTGGTTGGTATGATTTGGCAGGTATGTTTTGGCATGGGTACATTTTGACCAGCTTGTGGATCCATCCTCTGACTGGGCTTTTTCGGTGACAATCATATAAAAGTTTGTTTTGTTTAATAACACCACTAGAGAACATTAATTCATTAATCAGCAGCAATTGGATATCAAACATTTGGTATTTAGACATATAGTCTTAGAGAGGAAAGAAGGAAATATTTTATTTAACGACACACTCAAAACATTTTATTTACAGTTATGGCTTCGAACATATGGTTAAGAACCACACAAATATCGAGAGAGGAAACCCGCTGTTGCCACTTCAGGGGTTCCTCTTTTTCGATAGCAGCAAGGGATCTTTTATGTGCACCATCCCACAGACAGGATAGCACATACTACAGTCTTTGAATCTGATATACCAGTCATGGTGCACTGGCTGGAGCGAGAAATAGCCCTATGACCCCACTGATGGGGATCGATCCCAGACCAACCATGCATCAAGCAAACACTTTACCACTGGGTGACGTCCTGCCCCTCTTAAAGAGGAAAACTGCCACATTTTTCCATTAGTAGCAAGGGATCTTTTATATGCACCATCCCAGACAGGATAGCACATACCACGGCCTATGATATACCAGTCGTGGTGCACTGGCTGGAACGAGAAATAGCCCAAGATGCCCACTTACGGGGATCGATCCCAGACCAGCTATGCATGAAGCTGGCATTTCCTTGGGCTACATCCCGCCCACAACCATATAAAAGACTGTGTTATTTGTTGTTCTTTTTAAGAGAATGTACACATAATAGAATAGAAAATGTTGCCATTTCTTATAAGACTATATGTTCAACTTATTAAATGTTTGACAACCAATGGCTGATGGTTAATAAATCAATGTGCTCCCAGGGCTTCCAGAATTTTTATAAAATCCACTAGCCATGGGATCAGTGATTAAAAACATTTGCTAGCCACGATTAAAAATTCACTAGCCCTACTTTACTTTTACGTTAATAAAATTTTACTAAATAATAAGATATATGTCTGTCACCTAAAAAGAGCTTAAAACTAACATCGGGCTGTTGGAGTGGGGGGGGGGGGGGGGCAGGGAGGTTATTCTATTCATTTTTAATTATTTTATTACAAAATTAGAAAATAGACTCAACTGTAACATTTGACTCACTAGCAGTTGGGCATGGCAATATTAGTTATTTACTAGCCCAACATTGAATATCACTAGCCATGGGTGTGGGGCTACCATAATCTAGAAGTCCTGTGCTCTAGTGTATCGTTAAACAAAACAAACTTTTAAAAGTATGATAAACACGATAACAGGTTAACTATGGGTAGTAAATTGTTAAGTGGACACCATAAAGAACATGTTTATTAATTTTCATGTTCATATAAAAATATATTGCAATAAAAACCAAATCTAACACAGAATGCACAATAGGCTTGATCTTTTTTCTTCTTTTCTTAGTTTCAGGTTTATCTCCCGAAATATAACGTTTCAGATACTCTTCTTTCGACAAAGCCGCCATCTTGCTTGGAGCATTAATTTGAATAAGGAAAACAAAACATGAGTTTAAATTTAAAATGTCATTAATTATAACATAACTTCAGAAAAACCCCAGAAATAAAATATGCATGACAAAAGAACATAGTGGTAATGCAGATTTATTACGAAACAAGTATGTTGTAATATATAACAAACAAAACAATTAATTCCCCTCATTAAGGTTAAGGTCATCTTGTTATGGTCAAGGACGATACTTTCGGTTTCGTCCATTTGTGAAATTGTAAACTTTTTTTTATTTATTTTTTTAGTTCGTATATTAGTATTTATTTTGACATATACATGCTTAATACAGCTAATTATGACAGCAGTACCGCTTGATAAGAAATTTGTGCAGTTAGATAATGGAACGGGGAAAACGGAAAGACTAGCAGCACTGGTAAGCCTAAAAAAGAAAAAGAAGAGAAGATTTTTATTTTATTATTATTTTAAAATTGACAGTGTCGGTAATCTTGTAATATAATTCTTTTTAAATTGACAATGTAACTTAATTATTTTTAAATTGACAGTGTCAATGAACTTGCAGTCAAACATGTTTTGTAAGAAAGAAAGAAATGTTTTATTTAACCACACACTCAACACATTTTAATTACGGTTATATGGCGTCAGACATATGGTTAAGGACCACACAGATATTGAGAGAGGAAACCCGCTGTCGCCACTTCATGGACTATTCTTTCCGATTAGCAGCAAAGGATCTTTTATATGCACCATCCCACAGACAGAATAGCACATACCATGGCCTTTGATATACCAGTCATGGTGCATTGGCTGTGACGAGAAATAGCCCAATGGGCCCACCGACGGGGATTGATCCCAGACCGACCGCGCATCGAGCGAGCGCTGTACCACTGGGCTACGTCCCGCCCCTATGTTTTGTAAGAAGAATGAAAATGAAACTTTACGATAATTTTGATTACCAGTCAGTCTGGGATTGATCCCCATTGGTTAGTCCAAGTGCTCTGCCATTCAAGAGTTAAACAGACATTTGGATGGTTATGATTGCTCTTGGCCAGATTGGGCTATTTTTCGTTCTAGCCAGTGCATCACAATTGGTATATCAAAGGCCATGGTATGTGGTATCCTGTTTGTGGAATGGTGCATATGAACGATCCCTTGCTACTAATAAAAAAATGTAGCGGGTTTCCTCTCTAGAACTATATGTGAAAATTGCCAAATGTTTGACATCCAGTAGCCGATAATTAAAAGATTAATGTGCTCTAGTGGTGTTGTTAAACAAAACAAACTTTTTTAACAATCCTTTGGTTAGAGAAAATGTCGCATGTTTTGAATGTGACTTTTGAACATCTTGAGGTAACAAACAAAACTAGTATATCAAAGGTTGTCTTTGGGATGGTGCATACAAAACATCCCTTGCTACTAATGGAAAAATGTAGCGGGTTTCCTCTCTAAGAATATATGTCATAATTACCAAATGTTTGACATCCAATAGCCAATGATTAATAAATCAATATGCTCTAATGGTGTCATGAAATATTAAAACAAAGTTTTACTTTATTTTAATTAATTATTGTCTTTCTGTTTTGCAGCATCCAAAATGCCTAGACAAAATGAAGTTTGTAGCCTATGTAGCACCCCCAGTTGACCTGTCTGATCGCGCACTGTATGAGGAATGGCTGGAGCGACTGCAGTTCATTGCTGAAGATCTTCACACGTTACTTCAACTTCCACACGACAAGTTCTGGTGTCAGGTAATGTACAAGATCTCCATACGTTACCTCAACTTCCACACGACAAGTTCTGGTGTCAGGTAATGTACAAGATCTCAATACGTTACTTCAACTTCCGCACTACAAGTTCTGGTGCGAGGTAATGTACAAGATCTCCATACGTTACTTCAACTTCCACACGACAAGTTCTGGTGTCAGGTAATGTACAAGATCTCCATACGTTACTTCAACTTCTGCATGACAAGTTCTGGTGTCAGGTAATGTACAAGATCTCCATATCTTACTTCAACTTCCGCAGGACAAGTTTTGATGTCAGGTAATGTACAAGATCTCCATACGTTACTTCAACTTCCACAGGACAAGTTCTGGTGTCAGGTAATGTACAAGATCTCCATACGTTACCTCAACTTCCACACCACAAGTTCTGGTGTCAGGTAATGTACAAGATCTCCATACGTTACTTCAACTTCCGCAGGACAAGTTCTGGTGTCAGGTAATGTACAAGATCTCCATATCTTACTCAACTTCCACAGGACAAGTTCTGGTGTCAGGTAATGTACAAGATCTCCATACGTTACTTCAACTTCCACACGACAAGTTCTGGTGTCGGGTAATGTACAAGATCTCCATACGTTACTTCAACTTCCGCACGACAAGTGTCGGGTAATGTACAAGATCTCCATACGTTACTTCAACTTCCACAGGACAAGTTCTGGTGTCAGGTAATGTACAAGATCTCCATACGTTACCTCAACTTCCACAGACATCGTGGTTAGGCCATTGGTCTACATGCTGATAGGTACTGGGTTCGGATCCCAGTCGAGGCATGGGATTTTTAATCTAGATACCGACTCCAAACCCTGAGTGAGTGATCTGTAAGGCTCAATGGGTAGGTGTAAACCACTTGCACCGACCAGTGATCCATAACTGGTTCAACAAAGACCATGGTTTGTGCTATCCTGCCTGTGGGAAGTGCAAATAAAAGATCCCTTGCTGCCTGTTATAAAAGAGTAGCCTCAGAGGCGACAGCGGGTTTCCTCTAAAAAACAGTGTCGGTATGACTATATGTTTGACGTCCAATAGCTGATGATAAGATAAAAAATCAGTGTGCTCTAGTGGCATCGTTAAATAAAACAAACTTTACTTTGACCTCAACTTCCACACGACAAGTTCTGGTGTCAGGTAAAGGACCCTTGAAATTCTGATCACCTTTCAAGGCTATTTAAGTTTCTGTCTGTTCATCTGTCCCACATATAGTTTTCTGGATTTATTTTTCACAATGTCTCAAGATAAGGAGCTGAAAGTTTGTGTATAGCTTTACCAAGCACTGTTACAGATCAAGTTTCATTTTCAAGGCAATTTACTCATTTTTCACAGTGTTATGCCCCTTGAACTTAGGAGATATGAAAATGTGTTGGGTTCGGAATGGGACATGTACGTATTGCTTCAGTAATATTTTCTGAATTATTTTCTTACAATAAAGAATGTGAAATATACAGGTATCTTCTCAGCCTTCAAATTTTGTAATGACTTAATTTTACCACAAAAGATATTGCAAAATTGATCTACGAAAGCATTTTTCATTATGAGGTATTTACTTTATTATTATTTGTATTAAATTGCCATTGCAAAATGATCCCATTCAAGGGCTATCTACTTGTGATGGTGAAATATGTTTTGTATATGTTGAATTGATACCTAGTATTCCATAGTTGTGGAGTAAAGAAACTACAAGTTGTTGATCAAGCTAAGCACATGACATGCTTTCTGCCAGAAACTAATTTGAGGGTACGTTATAAAAAACAGACCATAAATGCCCATACACAGTGATTATGGGTTTGAATTCTTTTGAAATTTGATACTGCTTTTCATGTAAAAAAAATTAAATAACAGTTGTCTTGCTATCATCATTCTAAAAATTAAAAACATTTATCCATTAATTTCCAAGAGTTCAGGATATACGTAATTTTATCCTTCATACCCTCTGGTAAAAACCTTGCATGAGATAGCACTTGTCAGCCCCGAAAAAGACCTGAAGATTTCCCCAAATCCCTCTCAAATATCCTGAATTTTACAAGATTGGGTTACTGTATACCCTCCGATTCCCTTATCATGTTCTCCTAAAGTGTAATATTGAGTTAATAAATATACAGAACTTCACATGTTTTTTTTTGCTTCCTATTTATTGCACAAGTTTATTTTGGGCAAGAATATATACCATGAGACTGCATGGCATTTGAGTGGTAGTTTCTTGCTCAAAATAAACAAGTGCAATAAATAGGAAGCAAAAACAAGGTATGTGAAGTTCTGTATTTATTCAATACCTTCTTTTATGTTTTACAAAAATAGTTCGTAATTTAACATCATAACAACACTTTGTTAAATCTGTGATCAAAACTCCTTTCATGGATTTACTTAATGTTAAGAATCATACTTTGCGGCAGCCTTGTGTAATGTTTCAAATACGATGTGGCGTCATTTGTAAATCATATATATGACGTCAATAAATAAAAGGTGCTAACTGCAGTAAAAATAAAAAGGGAATTCCCTGTTTAAAAGTTCCAGTCCAGATCAAACATGTGTGATACAAGATACATTTAACACATGACTTGAAAATGTCTTTATTGCTATTGTAGGATTGAATAGGTATGTAATAAAATTGATGATCTGTGTTATTTTTCAGGCTGTATTTAATGACACGTGGCACACTCTGCTTGATTCTTACCTGAGATTCTGTCCGAGGTAAATATTTGAACTGAAAACTACTCCAGGCAATATTTGGTTCAGTATTAGGTTGTGATTTGATATGAAATTTCAATTCTAAAATATTAATCAACCCCTGCAATTGCCCATGGCAATCGGCAATTCTGTGGCGATTGCTGTGGAGATTTTCATTCTAGAGCTGCGACACTTGTTTTTAAAAAGAAAATAACTGGGTTTTTGCCATTTTTGAAATTTACTAGATAATTTGGTGGGTTTTTTTACTGCCCTGATAGTGATAGCTGTTGCTAATCAGTTTAATGTATTTAATTTATATTTAATTATAGGTTGCTGTATATTTAATTATAGATTGTTCTATATTTAATTATAGATTACTCTATATTTAATTAGACTTAGAGATTGTTCTATATTTAATTAGAGATTGCTCTATATTTAAATAGAGATTGTTCTATAACGTTCTGTTTCAGATCGTTTGATGTTATCTACAGTCTCCCGAGTGTGGCTAAAAACCGACACCTGGAAATACATCGCCTCATCTTCATGGCATGTTTACGACTCGCCACACACAAAGAATCTAAGGTTCACAAGTTTTAACCTGGGATTAGTCTGTAACTCGGTGGATTTTACATCTTTTTCCTTCGTAGCTGGTGTCATTCATCAATTGTTCCTTCAGTTATTAATTCATTATTTTTATCAGATTAGTCTCTGAGTTATTTTTACATGTTTTGTCTTCATACCTGGTGTCATTCAACATTCTTTCCTACATTTATTAATTCCTTATTTCCTTTTTTATTTACTCACTCGTTCCAGTCTACATGTATATAGTTGATATAACCTGACTGCAATATTCTGCTCTTCAGTTGTTTGTTTTTTCACTATTTCTGTTCTGCTTTGACTTTTATTTTACAAAAACACTTATATAAGGCATACAATACAAATTTTATACTATAAATATTTACGTTAATTTTTGTTTTATTTCGTGTTCTTGTTTATTTTAACTTTTATTTCTAAAAAAGTAAGAAAACAACAACTGCATGCTAAAAATATATAATAAATATTTATTTGTTAATATTTGTTTGTTTTGCTTATTTAGGATCACTTCATAACTCCTAAAGTGTTTGGGGAGATCCTGTATGAGAATTTCATCTTTGACGTGCCCAAACTACTGGACATGTGTGTTCTGTATGGTAAAGGAAACGGAACTCTTCTGACAAAGATGTTAACAAACATCTTCACCCAACAACCAGCCTACCTCGATGACCTGAGGACCACCATACCAACCATTCTGCAGGTTTGTTGTCCCATTTTATCCTCCTGCCATCAATAGTCGATGTATTTTTCATACTGGGGTGTCGTTAAACATTCATTCATTTCTCCTGCCATATTATTCCCATTAGTTGTCTGGGTTAGAGTTAACAGATACCTCGACGACCTTAGGAACACTGTACAAACCATTCTGCAGGTTTTTTCGCTTGCAGTGTCATTCACATTGATTGTCTACTGTGTTATCACAAATTGTTGTTTTTCTGTGTCACACCCATTGATTATCTCCCCATGTTATTCACTTTGGTTGTCTCCCCCTGCCAGTCCCATAGATTGTCTCCCCATGTCATTCCCTGTTGGTTATCATCCCCACAACGAGAGCAGGGCTAGAATTTAAAAATCTAATACTGTACCGTGTGCAGTAGATTGGATAATGCACACCATTTTCTGTTCTGCTGCACTCATTTCAATAAAGAACATTCGTTTCTTAGAGATAAATTTTAAAAATTAAATATTCCTTTTAATCCGATTAAAATGTTTAATCCTGCTAAACAACATAAAAATTAGATTAATAAAGCCATAATGGACTACGTTAAGTCCTCAGGAGTTAGAATATAAGTATAATTGAATATATATGGTGATCGACTGGCCTGACGCGGACTGATATAGTATTATAGTTTAGGTTAACATTACTTATGTTGGAGAAGGAATAGGTGATGGTCCCCCTTCTTCTACACATATAATACAACTATTAACATTGATTTATGATTTGGAATAGTTTATAGGAAAAGGAATCCAAACAGGAGTTGAGATCGTAGAATTCGTCCTGCTTACTTTTCGGTCCGTGTGGCCTTACACAGTTTGACTAAAAGGCTTGAAAAAAGCCTAGTGTTAGAGCGTCCGGGAAAGTTTTATTGGTTAACCACTGCGGTTGGGCGGCCCTCGTGTGTGATATTATACGTTAAGATATTATATTAACGTCTACTGCCCGGTGCTGGACGAGGTATCCTTTTACAATATGGAAGAAAGGAAGAAACCCTACACCTAGTGTGCGGGGACTCTTCCACTTTACTAAATTTTCTTTCTTTTGTTTTAATTACAGTGTGGTTTTAAGTGAGGAAAGAATGTATATAGAGTGACAGGTCTGTGGGCGGCAGTTTTGGGGGCGCGCACACCTGGCAGTGTGGGCGCCCCTCCCTATCAGCTGCAGTGCAATTGATAGAATGTGTTATTTATTGGTGTTGGTGTTTTTATAGTGGAGGGGAGGGGGTGTACGTAGGTACACCCCTCTTTACCCCCATTTTTAAGCTGTTTAATAAATATGTAGTTAACTTCCTCTTAGTATTTTAGCAAATGTTTTAATTATACATGTACACTTTTTCTTTTATATTAGCAGGTTTTAAACTGGCATTAATCTAATCAGTCCCTATTAATTATAACTAAAGAAAATAGCCGGACTGATACATGTCGCCGTCCACTTAACGAATAGTGGTCACCTGGACGACTTCATGGTTTATATAAAAATGACGTTTGTCATCCGTATAGGTGGCGCACCCCCTCGGGTGTAATGCACGCGAATGCTGGAGGAGCTCAATGGACACCTCGGAGCCAATAATAACATCAGCCAAGGAGATACGTTTCCACCAACCTCGGACCGGATGCGACTGGCGGGCTTTCATAATCATTTCATCCCTACCCATCATTCCCACCCTTCCTTCCCATCATCACACATTCTAACGCCCGGTAGGCTGTATGGATAACTTGGGGGTGGACGGGATGGGGGGGGGGGGACGCCGTGATAGGGTGCTTATTTGGGTGCGGTAGGGCGTAAGCAGTGTCTTCCATCACATATTCATTGGTTATTTCCCCTTGTCATTCACCTCAGTTGTCTCCCCTGTCATCCCCTCTGGTTGGCTGCCCATGTCATCTGCATTTTCATTTTTATTTTCATTTCAACTTATTTTCTTGGTTATATCCAATGAAGGTTCAAGCACGCTGTCTTGGACATACACCTCGGCTATCTGGGCTATCTGTCCAGGACAGTGGGTTAGTTGTTAGTTGGTTAGTGGTTAGTGAGAGAGAAGAGGGTGTAGTGGTCTTACACCCATTGAACCTTTAAGAACTCGCTCTGGGTTGGAGCCAATACCTGGCTGCGAACCTGCCAGCCGGGAGTCCGATGGCTTAACCACTGCGCCACCGAGGCCTGTCATCTGCATTGATTGTCTGGCACAGCATATCCATTGGTTGTCTCCCCCTGTCATCCCCTCTGGTTGTCTTCGCCCATCCAACTAGTAATGGCATATTAATAAAACAATATTCAAATATAGAGAGCAAACGAAGCTAAAATTATTGATAGTGGATCCTGAGATTGGGTATAACTGCATGATCCCCTTCATAGTCCATTCCTTGACATGGTGAGGGGGCTTGTATGTCTCAGTGTCCCAGAAAGCTATGCCAGCATGAGCTTTGGCTTCTGTTAGGGACACCCAAGCTGTAGAGGCTAGAATGATATGGACTACGGGTGAGGTAACCCTAACAGAAACCTCGAGTGCTGAAGTCAGATGTATTGGGCCGCACGGTGCACTCTAATAGACCACCATAAACAGCTATTATGACTACATTTTATGAAAGAATAATCAAATATAGGGAGAAAACGAAGCTAAAATTATTGATAATGGATTGGAATTGGATATCACTACATGATAACTTGTGTTTCAGGTGTTTGACAGTATTCGTGAAACATGTGGAATGTGCATCGAAGGTTCAGAGTTCTCTCCCATGAAACTGAGCAGTGTGTTTGAGAAGGAGCCACGCCTGGTAACCATGCCGACACAGGAGTTCCAGGATATTGTGCTGTATATTGCAGACACTGCGCTGACGCTTGCAATGTTTGTTGAGATCTACCCACCAGCCTGTCAGGTTTTCCAGGAGTTTGAGTTTGTACAGAAGTAAGACAGTTTTTGTGCAGAACTTGAATAGTCAACGGCACTTCCTGTAATCTCTGAAACAAGCATCTTAACACCCATTTTGTTTCCCATTTACTTTAAGGATGATTGTTTGTAACATTTGTATCTAGCTTTAGTCGCACGCATGTATGTTAGTATCTTATTCCAACACACTCATCATCAGTTTGCAATGTGTTTTACAGACATGTGGTAAGTTCCTGGAACCTGAATGACCATTCTTGGCTTGGTTTGATGCCAGATATTGTTTTTGTTTGTACTTTTAACTGGATATTATTACATGCTTAATGGTGGATAACAACTGACTTTGAGCAATATGTATTTTGATACCTATATTTAATGTGTACCTACATATAAATCAATATACATACATACCATAGTAAGCTGTAGCACCGTTTAAGTAATATGTATTAAAATTTTGCAGACTTGCGTCGTTTTACGAGTGCATAATCCCTGAGATAAAAACAGCCATTGGAGTGAGAAACTTTGACACACTAAGGTACGGTTAGCTTCTTAAACCATATCGTTTAATAGAAGTAAAATTAAATAGCGCAGAATGTACATGTAGGAATGGCGAGTTAATTTTTTTTCATGAATCCACATTTTAAAGTGCATTCTCGCCGGTTGAAAATTAAAGGAGGGCGGCCGCGCAGCACCACACCCTTTGAAAAAAACACCCAAAGAAACAAGAAGAAAAAAATAGGGGGGGGGGGGGGGGGGGGAGAGAGCTTGGTGGTTACCATGTGGTTGTGTGTTGATAGACTTTGTGGAAAGACATACTCCTTATTTTGATTACAAAAAGTGTATACGAAATACAAGCAGACTGTCTTTTAATTGAACCGAAGATGTTATCGGTCTGATATTCACTGGCAGTTCCGGTTTTGCTGAACCGATCAAAGTTTTAATATTATTATTTTAATAAAGATTTCAAGATATACGAAAAACAAAAAAAGACAATTGTGTGATCCCCTAATGTTGAAAACATTTTTTGTTATTCCCATCTTCATCGAATGAATCGATCGCTGTGATAAAATATTATCGCCAACTGATAAAAAGTAGTTTCGTTTTTGTAGTGGCGGTGTATATATTATTTGGCACCCAAGATGAATTATTTTCATACTAAACACTACTACTTCCGTTGATTTTATAAGCGGTGATATCCCCCAAAAATTAAAAGTTTACAATATGTAATAAGAACTGCTGAATAAACAGAATGACAGAAATGACAGAAAGTAAAAATCGTCAATTACAGTCAATTATATCTGTAACTGAGGACAAAATATCAGACGACAGTTAGTGGAAACAAAAGATAGAATGATCGTTCTGATCACGTGACAAATTTGGCGCCAAATAAGTGGGGGGTGGGGGGTGGGGGGTGTTTAAGTCGGAGATTGTTGAATCCATAAAAAATTAAAATGTTTCCATTGCTCAAATAAAATATAACTTTTATTGTTTGTATTAAACATACAAATGGATACAGGTATGGGACAAAATAGAGGCTGTTAAAAATACTATTAAATTACGTTATGGTAACTGTCGTAAATGTTTCGTCAGTTGCTTTTTTGTACACAACGTGGCTTGTTTCCTTTGATGTCCAGTATGCAGACTGATCATGTGCATTTGGAAATAGCGGAGATAAGTGCTGGAAAATATAGTAGGGTGCTGGAAAATATAGTAAGGTACTAGAAAATAAAGAGGGGGGTAAAATGCAATAGCAGGGCGGTCCGCCCCGCTTAAATGGAGCAGCGAGAACACTGATTCTGTAACTTAATCCATTATTCATCAAACATTTTAAAAGTGATCGGCCCTTGAATGTAAGAGATAAGAAAATTTGTTGGGCCCAGTATGGGACATGTATTGCTTTAGCAGTACTCTCAGAATGCTTGTTATTATTTGTAATGTAAATGTTTGCGTTGTGTTTCAGTCAAAAGAAGACTGTCAAGCTGAATGTTCGTCAGGCCAAGATGTCGCTACAGAAAGTGTTCAGACTCATTGTTCAACACACATGTTTACAGCCCATCATAGAGAACAGGCAAGTAGCCAACGTTTGTTTTCTTTAAAGGGGCATTCCTGAGTTTGCTGCAATTTTTAAGATATTATTGACTAGACTTTTGAATGACTGTAATTACATATCAAATTTATTTTTCTGCATAAAATATTAGTGGCTGTATATTTAAAGTGTTTCTGATAGTTCTAATATTTGTACTAGGTTAAATTTCATTTTATTTCCTAAAAAAGATTTTTTCGTAGGTATGAAATTATTTGAAGACAAAATCCAGTTTGGGCTTCTTACAAAAATTAAGACGACCAGAAACACATTGGATATACAGACACTGATAATCTAAACAAGAAAATGTATTTAATATGTAAGTCTAATCGTAGAAATATTTTATTAGTCTGAAACATCTTACAATGCAGCAAACTCAGGAATGTCCCTTTAACCTTTAGACTATTGGATTAATTTTTGACCAAAACCATGTTGAGTGGGTCCAAGTTTATAATTTTTACTCACATATATTCACTTAAATAATTTATAAATACATAAAATAAAGTTCATATTTGAATCGGTAAGTATTATTTTCGTGGGTTTTTATACTTTTTATGATATTTTAGATCAGTTAATGTTGACTAAAATTAGGGGAAAAAATCGAAAAGGTCGCATTTACTTACCGGCATTTGTGGCCAGCTGTCCCAATATTTGGTGAATTTTGTTATTGGTAAAATGATAAAATTTATTATCAATTTAGCTGTCACAATCAGCTGTCGATCCCTTAAAATTATCGCGACATGCTGTCATTGTTGTCAAGCGAAAATACTTGCCGAAAACCACTTTTTAAACTCAAAATGACAAGTTATTTTCCAAAGAAAAACACCACCTAAATATACACTGCCTTGAGATATTGAGGTGAAATTTGGTATATAGCTTTACCATGTACTGTTTACCATCTACCATGTACTGTCTGAATTTCATGGCAATTTACCCATTTTTCACAGAATTATGCCCCTTGAACATAGGAGATACTAAAATTTGTTTTCCAGATTTTTACTTCCCAATGCCCCAAGATAGTGAGTTGGCATTTTGTGTATAGCTTTATCATGTACTGCTAGAGATTAGGTTTGACTTTCATTGTTAAGCATTGTAAGTAATAGATGTAATGGTGTGCTTGTAAGACAAAGACAGACAGAGAGTCTGTCTGTCTGTCTGTCTCTGTCTCTGTCTCTCTCTCTGTCTCTCTCTGTCTCTCTCTCTCTCTCTCTCTCTCTCTCTCTCTCTCTCTCTCTCTCTCTCTCTCTCTCTCTCTCTCTCTCTCACTCTCTCACTCTCTCTCTCTCTCTCTCTCTCTCTCGCTCTCGCTCTCTATCACTCACTCTCTCACTCACTCTCTCCCCTCTCTCTCTCTCTCTCTCTCTGTCTGTCTGTCTCTCTCTCTCTCTGTCTCTGTCTGTCTGTCTCTCTCTCTCTCTAATTCTCTGTCTCTGTGTCTCTCTCCCCCCGTCCATCTTCCTCTGTTTCTCCTCTCTTTCTGTTTCTTTCCCTCTCTCTCTCCCCCCCCTCTCTCTCTCTCCCTCTCCTTCTCCCTCTCTCTCTCTTTCTCCCTCTTTCTGTTCTCTCCTGACCCCGACCTCAACCAAATGTCAAAATAACCATATGATAGAGACCAAATAGCCAGAGTTTAAAATGTGTTGTTAACATGCCTGTCCTGTTGTTTCAGTGGTGGTGATGTGGAGAGATATGTGGAGGAATTCTTACACATCATGACCGCGGTGCTAGGCGAGAAAAGGTGACACTGAAATTGTCTTGCTATACCTACGGCTTAAACTTTCTATGTATATATATTTTTTTCTTTCATCCAGCTATCCATCTATCTGTCCACCCGCCCATCCATCCGTCCATCTATCCATCCATCCATCCATCCATTCAACCATCCATTCTACCATCCATCCATACCTACACACTCAACCTGTCCATTTGTTTATTGAAACTGAAAATTTATTCATCTGTCAATCTTCTCGGGAAATATTTCCAACTATTTCCTTCCTTCACTACTGTCCATCCATCCATCCATCCATCCATCCATCCATCCATCCATCTATCCATCCATCCTGTCCACCCAACTATCCCTCCCTCCATTCCTCCATCCATCCAACCAGCCAACCTTCCATCCATCCATCCATCCATCCATCCTGTCCACCCAACTATCCCTCCACCCCTCCATCCCTCCATCCCTCCATCCCTCCATCCATCCAACCAACCAACCAACCTTCCATCCATCCATCCATCCATCCATCCCATCAATCCTGTCCACCCAACTATCCCTCCATCCCTCCATCCCTCCATCCATCCAACCAACCAACCAACCTTCCATCCATCCATCCATCCATCCATCCATCCATCCTGTCCACCCAACTATCTCTCCATCCCTCCATCCATCCATCCATCCAACCAACCAACCAACCAACCAACCTTCCATCCATCCATCCATCCATTCCTCCATCCATCCAACCAGCCAACCTTCCATCCATCCATCCATCCATCCATCCAGCCTGTCCACCCAACTATCCCTCCACCCCTCCACCCCTCCATCCCTCCATCCCTCCATCCATCCAACCAACCAACCAACCACCATCCATCCATCCATCCATCCATCCATCCATCCATCCATCCCATCCATCCTGTCCACCCAACTATCCCTCCATCCCTCCATCCCTCCATCCATCCAACCAACCAACCAACCTTCCATCCATCCATCCATCCATCCATCCTGTCCACCCAACTATCCCTCCATCCCTCCATCCATCCATCCATCCAACCAACCAACCAACCAACCTTCCATCCATCCATCCATCCTGTCCACCCAACTATCCCTCCATCCCTCCATCCCTCCAACCAACCAACCTTCCATCCATCCATCCATCCATCCATCCCATCCATCCTGTCCACCCAACTATCCCTCCATTTGTTTGTTTGTCTATCTATTTATCCATTTATGTGTCCATTTATAGATCCATTCAAGTATCATCCATCCACCCATGTATCCGTCTATCGAGAATTGTTTTTTCTTTAATGTTATAGTAATTCACGTCTCGTGTTTCAGGTTTCTTGCCGACTATGAAGGGAAGTACAACTTCCAGGAGGACGTGGAGATCCTGTGTCAATCATCGTATGCTATGTATCCTTGGAAACGATCAATAACAGCACAACTATCAGCTTGTGTTTACAGTGCTTTCATAGGTCCCTAATATTCCAATATAGGCTTGTGTTTACATGATTTCATAGATCCCTAAAATTCAGATAGAGGCTTGTGTTTACAGTGGTTTCATTGGTCCCTAAAATTGACATATAGACTTGTGTTTACAGTGCTTTCATTGGTCCCTAAAATTGACGTATAGGCTTGTGTTTACAGTGCTTTCATAGGTCCCTAATATTCCAATATAGGCTTGTGTTTACAGTGCTTTCATTGGTCCCTAAAATTGATGTATAGGCTTGTGTTTACAGTGCTTTCATTGGTCCCTAAAATTGACATATAGGTGTGTGTTTACAGTGGTTTTATAGGTCCCTAAAATTTAAATGTAGGCTTGTGTTTACAGTGGTTGCATAGGTCCCTAAAATTGACGTATAGGCTTGTGTTTACAATGATTTCATAGGTCCCTAAAATTCAAGTATAGGCTTTTGTTTACAGTGCTTACATAGGTCCCTAATATTCAAGTATAAGCTTTTGTTTACAGTGCTTACATAGGTCTCTAATATTCAAGTATAGGCTTGTTTACAGTGCTTTCATAGGTCCCTAAAATTCAAGTATAGGTGTGTGTTTACAGTGGTTGCGTAGGTCCCTAAAATTCAAGTATAGTCTTGTGTTTACAGTGCTTTCATACATCCCTAAAATTGATGTATAGGATTGTGTTTACAGTGGTTGCATAGGTCCCTAAAATTAAAGTAGCCTTGTGTTTACAGTAGTTGCATAGGTCCCTAAAATTGACGTATAGGCTTGTGTTTACAGTGGTTTCATTGGTCCCTAATATTCAAGTATAGGTTTGTGTTTACAGTGATTTCATAGGTCCCTAAATTTGGCGTATAGGCTTGTGTTTACAGTGCATTCGTAGGTCCCTAATATTCAAGTATAGGATTGTGTTTACAGTGGTTTCATAGGTCCCTAAAATTCAGATATAGGCTTGTGTTTACAGTGCTTTGATTGGTCCCTAAAATTGACATATAGGCTTGTTTACAGTGCTTTCATAGGTCCCTAAAATTGACGTATAGGCTTGTGTTTACAGTGGTTTCATTGGTCCCTAATATTCAAGTATAGGTTTGTGTTTACAGTGCTTTCATAGGTCCCTAATATTTAAGTATAGGCTTGTGTTTACAGTGATTTCATAGGTCCTTAAAATTCAAGTATAGGATTGTGTTTACAGTGCTTTCATAGGTCCCTAATATTCAGATATAGGCTTGTGTTTACAGTAGTTTCATTGGTCCAAATTTTTGTCATTGCTGTGGTAAACTTCGAACTGGGTATATTTATCTCCAAGCATATGAAACAAAATTGAAAGTTTTAAATTTAATTTAATTTTAAATTTAAAAAAAAAAGAATTAACTGAATCATATATGTTACATCAGAATTTATTTCTTTATTCACTGAATCAGTTTATGGTAGGTTAGACAATTAATTTTGTGGAATCCTTGTTTTTATATTGCCTTAATATTTACCAGAGATGAGACTCGGTTTCATTATATCCATGATGCCATCAACACAGCATTTGCAACATATGGCAGAAGGAAAAAGCCAATGGGAGGCCAGAATGCAGGAGGCAGAACAAGTCCTGATGGTTCTCCCAGCCCATTGGAGGAGCAGGGAGCTGTGGGCGGAGCCTGTGTCAGTTCATTGGACAAACCAGGAGCTGTGGGTGGAGCATATATCAGCCCAATGGAGGATCATGGAGCTGTGGGCGGAGCCTGTGATGGTGGGAGTCGGCCAGAAGGCGGGGCAGAGGGTGGGACTTGTAGCATGGCAGATGTTGCTGGATCATTTTCTGTAGATCAGTACCAAGTGGATACTTACGTAAGATTTGTTTTAAAGTGACATAGTTCTTAAACTCTGTGGCATATTTTTCACTATCGGAGCCATTTTTGATGATTGAAATTAGATATTACTAAGATTTTATTGGTCAGATTATCCATTTTCGTACATCCAAAGTGTTTGCAGTGTTTCTAATACCATGAACTGCATTTATCATAGTTTTAAAAATACATGTACCTCTGAGAAGTAACAGTTATGGAGATGAGCTCTGATCTATTTTTTAAGGGTATTTCCTCATTTCAGTGTCACAGAGTCTTTATTTGATAGTATTGTAACTTTAATCAAATGTGTTACAGATTTGTAAATTTACCAGGTTGAAACTAAAGACCTTACCATATTGTTAACAACTACAATAAATTACTCTCCTACCTTTAATTACCGTTAGATATTCTCCACTTTTTGTCCAAACATAAATCGTGACAAAACCATTACATTGAAATAGATTCCACATATTAGACTGAAACCATATAACCTATATCGACTTTGTTAAGATCTCCTTGGACAAAGCACATGCAATTTTTCACTGTCTACCTTTTTTTTAATACTCTTCAAGAGGGGTTGAAGCCTACTAAGTATGTGACGTAATTAATCTGACATCATGTTGAGTGTGCGTAAAACTTTAGCGCATGTCATGACGTTGTTAGATTACGTCATATCGACCCACCCCTCTTGAAGAGTATTACGTATAAGAGCAAAACGGCAGACGGCAGAAAACTGCATGTATTTTGTCCTATGAAATCTCAGCAAAGTCAATATCGGTGACATTGTTAGTCTAGTATGTGGAATCTGTGTCACTGTAATGTTTTTTTCACAATTTGCGTCTGGACAACATTTTGGGGAAATCTAATGGATGGAAGCTTAAGTCTTTTGGCTCCCGTTCCTTTAGTGTGAGTGCCGTGAAGAAATGGAATGAACTGCCAGACACTCTTAAAAATGCCACAAATCTTATATCGTTTAAAAAACTTCTTAAAACACATTTGTTTTTCCAGTACTTTTAATTGTCTAGTTTGACTTTTTATCTTCCCCCCCCCCCCTCCCCTTAGTATTATGCTACCAGTTGTTTTACTATGTTATTGTTTTAACCATGACATTTTAATTATATGTAATGCGCTTTGAGCATACATTAGTGTGGAGTTTAGTGCTATATAAATGCACTTATTATTATTATTAATTAAAGCTAGGAGAGCAATTTATTGTAGTTGTTAACAATTTGGTTCGGACTTTAGGGTGTACAACTTTAAGCCTGAATTTCAGATACAAATTAGGGATATTTCGAAAATGTTCTTTTTGGAATGGCCAATGGTGAGAGGCATTTGAGGCAGGTTACTCCCACCCACCCATTTGATTACAACAAAATTAACTCTTTTCGATTAGCAGCAAGGGATCTTTTATATGCACCACCCCACAGATAGGGTAGTACATACCACGGCCTTTGATATACCAGTCGTGGTGCACTGGCTGGAACGAGAAATAGCCCAATGGGCCCACCGACGGGGATCGGTCCCAGACCGACCATGCTTCGAGCGAGTGCTTTACAACTGGGCTACATCCCACCCCAGACAGTTATGAGGTAAATGTGTAAATGAAAGGAATGGAAAAGAAGGGAAAAAACAGCTATGGACATAGAACTGTTACAGATAGGACAGTTATGGAGAGAACAATTATATATAGAGGACAGTTATGGAGAGTACATCTATGGGGATAGAACTGTTACAGAGAGGACAGCAATCGGGAGTATATCTAAGGAGACAACAGCTATGGGGAGGACAGCTATATAGATGACAGTTATGGAGAGGACAACTATGGGGATAGAACTGTTACAGAGAGGACAGCTATGGGGAGGATGGGGATCGATCCCAGACCGACCGCGCATCGAGCGAGCGCTTTACCACTGGGCTACATCCCGCCCCTGACTGTTTAATAAATAACATCAATCACTGTGGAATTGCCCTCATCGATAGATTCGTTTTTATTAATTATTTTAAGGAAACATCTGTGATGTCGGCGCTCGAAATCAGCAGTTCTGAGTTGGACTCTCTCATCTCCTCGGTGAAAGACTTGCTGCCGGGACTCGGAGAAGGCTTTATTGAGGTTTCTTATCTTTATCTTACTTACATAGATGTATGACGAGGTAGCACTCTGAAGAACAGAGGTTACTTGTGTACGATATAGTGATTATTATACAAGCTTGTCTGTTGTACTGATTTTACAGGCAATACAAGTTTTGTAAAATCAGTACGACTCGCATGTGAGTGTAATAATTTCTTTATTATCCATATTATTATTGTTGTTTCCTTTATGAATAACAAGAACCAACTCAAAACGTTTCAGCCACAATTAGAAGGAGACGACAAAATGACGTCATATTTCAAATACAAAGTCTGAGCTAGGACTGGAGAAGCAACGTCATGTTATGACATGGCTTCCTAAAATTACGTCATTACACTTGTTATTACTCTTTATTACATTATTAACTCGGTTATGTTGAACCATATAGATAATAAATCACCATGGACATTAGTTTTTGTCTTAAAAATAGATATAGGAATTACATTTACAACGACTGCTGCAGAAATGACATCACTGTTTGTGTTTTACCTCCAAATTTAAGTTTCTCGTTTAGCTCCATTTCCCAAAAACTTTAGGATCATATTGAATGATTTTTGGGGGGGTTTATAAACAATAATGCTCAATAAGACAAAGTGTGAATATAAAGTGATGTCATCAGATACGATGTTGTCTAATGGTGGTATTTTTATGTTCATAACAAACTCGCAATGGAATGGCTTTAAATGGTCAGGGCCGGACTTAGACCTTGTAGGGCCCGGGGCACTTCAGGTTCGGGGGCCACTCAACATAGAAATTAAATTACATGACAAATTAAAAAAAATTAACTAATTTTATAATTATTACATTTTTTAATAAAGGAAGTTCTTAGTCTGGGGGACCCCTCTGGCTGGGGGGCCCAGGGCAATTGCCCCCTTTGCTCTCTTATAAATCTGGCACTGTTTAAAAAGGTAATAAATGTAGTGGAAATTTAATTATTGTAGATTGTGTTGGAGGAGTTTAACTATAACCTGGAGAGAGTCGTGAACACGCTGCTAGAGGACAAACTACCACCGTCTCTGGATGAGATTGACAGAGACCTACAGAGGTAATATTCTGTTTATCACTTGAGAGTGGTGTGTGACAAACTACCACCATCTCTGGATGAGATTGACAGAGACCTACAGAGGTAATACACTAACTGTTTATCACTTGAGAGGGGTGTGTGACAAACTACCACCATCTCTGGATGAGATTGACAGAGACCTACAGAGGTAATATTCTGTTTATCACTTGAGAGTGGTGTGTGACAAACTACCACCATCTCTGGATGAGATTGACAGAGACCTACAGAGGTAATATTCTAACTGTTTATCACTTGAGAGTGGTGTGTGACAAACTACCACCATCTCTGGATGAGATTGACAGAGACCTACAGAGGTAATACACTAACTGTTTATCACTTGAGAGTGGTGTGTGACAAACTACCACCATCTCTGGATGAGATTGACAGAGACCTACAGAGGTAATACTCTAACTGTTTATCACTTGAGAGGGGTGTGTGACAAACTACCACCGTCTCTGGATGAGATTGACAGAGACCTACAGAGGTAATACACTAACTGTTTATCACTTGAGAGGGGTGTGTGACAAACTACCACCATCTCTGGATGAGATTGACAGAGACTCGTCTTCAGAGGAAATCTGCTACATTTGTCTATTAGCAGCAAGGGATCTTTTGTTGGAATTAATTAAAATTGGTGTGTACTGGCCATACATTATTTCTTGCTCCAGCCAGTGCACCACGACTAGTACATCAAAGGCCGTGGTATGTGCTATCCTGTCTATGGGATGGTGCATATAAACGGTCCATTGCTACTAATCAAAAAGAGTAGCCCATTAAGTGGCGACAGCGGGTTTCCTCCCTCAATATCTGTGCGGTCCTTAACCATATGTCTGACGCCATATAACCGTAAATAAAATGTGTTGAGTGCGTCGTTAAATAAACCATTTCCTTCCTTACTTCCTTCCGCCATAGTTTTTCCAGGAAAATGTATTGAAAAAATTGAAAATCTGCTTGAGCTCTGAAATCCTCCCCCTGCACATGTGCCTGCGACTACACCGACTTCTCTTCCATTAACCATTAACCACTGTCCTGGTAGATGAAGTGTGAGACCAGGAATGAACTGTAATTGACTGTAACCTGAAAATCACATTTGAAAGGAAATTAACAATCAGATTATTCTTACTTTCAGAGAAGTTCGTAAAACACCATCACCGTCCGTCTTGGATTCGAGACGAAATATCTATGATGATGATGAGTTTGATATCTTCAGAAGAGATGATGTGGACAAGACCAAAATCCATATCGGAAAACGGTAAATAAAGTTCCGAGTGTTACATAAAGAAACAAAATCCATATCAGAAAATGGTAAATAAAGTTCCAAATGTTACATAAACAAACAAATTCCATATCAGAAAGTGGTAAATAAAGTTCTACGTGTTTCAAAAACAAACAAAATCCTTATCAGAAAACAGTAAATAAATTTTTGAGTGTTATATAAAGAAACAAAATCCATATCAGAAAACAGTAAATAAATTTTTGAGTGTTATATAAAGAAACAAAATCCATATCAGAAAACAGTAAATAAAGTTCTGTGTGTTACATAAACAAACAAAATCCATATCAGAAAGCAGTAAATAAATTTTTGAGTGTTATATAAAGAAACAAAATCCATATCAGAAAACAGTAAATAAAGTTCTGTGTGTTACATAAACAAAATCCATATCGGAAAATGGTAAAGAAAGTTCCGAGTGTTTCAAAAACAAACAGGCTTTGAAACACTGTGAGAACGGTTGTTCAGATTACCAGGAGATAAAGTTGAGAATGGTACTGCACCATGTAAATTTTGATCAGTTATTTGAATGATAAAGTGTTAGTGTGTCTGTGAATGACTTTAACAGTCAAAATAATGGAAATTATAAATTTATTTTACTTGTAACCTATAGGTTTCTTGATTTTTTATTTTTTTGTCGTAACCGGAATTATGAATTTTACACCACAAATTATTTCTGTTAGAATTTATAAAACATTTGATTAGCTTTAAGTGTTGTTCACAACAGGGGTGGGAATTCTCCTCGGATCACCTGTTTTCCTCTCATGGAACATTGCGTTTCCTCGCATTATAATCGTCCTTTCCTTCAAAATGTGTCGGATGGCACAGATTTTAACCTATGATTTCAAGAATTTCCGGGACCCCTCTAGATTTCCTCTTTTTTACAATTCAACAATTCCCACCCCTGATTAAAAGCTATGGTATATATTGTCCTGTAACAAGCATGAGATGAACATCTATGGATGTTACTGTCAGTGACATCGAATCGGTTCATGTCACAATTTAATTCCATGGAATATCTTTTTTTTTCTAATAAATTAATATCTATAATCACTTTGAACCCAAAACATAGCAGAATGGAGTCTGTGCTTGGGTCTGGTGAGTATGGTACCAGTCGAAAAAGAATGTGACAAAATGCTCTGCATCTGTGCTAGCGTGAACTATAGACTGAGTAGACTGGTTTATGTGCTTCATAATAAACTAAATGGTCATGTCGGGAACTAATCAAATAGTTTGCGAAATGTTAGCTGGCTGAACTTTGGGCAGATCTGTCGTCAAACGACATAGAACATGCGCTACATTTTAACAGTGCCAGACTGGCCAGACTTTCTGGACCTAGACCCAGCTTCTGTGTGTTTTGGGTCATATTCTTTTGACTGGTGTCCAAGACCCAGCCCCAGCCATTCGGAACTCGGAGACAAGGCCAGAAATACACTTGACTTAACCTTGATTGTATAAAAGTACATTGTAATTGTTTGTTTTCTGTAATTATATCTTCCAGGAATGAGAAGGTGTTCCTAGATGATTGTATAGGGACATGTTACTATAGTTGATTTTTTACCTAATTATATCTTTCAAGATAGGGGCATATTAATATAGTTGGTGTTTTTCATAATTATATCTTTCAGGATAGGGTAATGTTAATATAGTTGATGTTTTTTGTAATTATATCTTCCAGGATAGGGGCATGTTAATATAGTTGATGTTTTTCGTAATTATATCTTCCAGGATAGAGTCATGTTAATATAGATGATTTTTTTTCGTAATTATATCTTTCAAGTTAGGGTCATGTTAATATAGTTGATGTTTTTTGTAATTATATCTTCCAGGATAGTGACATGTTAATATAGTTGATGCTTTTCATAATTATATCTTCCAGGATAGTGACATGTTAATATAGTTGATGTTTTTCGTAATTATATCTTCCAGGATAGTGTCATGTTAATATAGTTGATGTTTTTCCTAATTATATCTTCCAGGATAGGGTCATGTTAATATAGTTGATGTTTTTTTGTAATTATGTCTTCCAGGAATGAGAAGGTGTCCCTAGATGATTGTGTAGGAACATGTTAATATAGTAGATGTTTTTCCTAATTATATCTTTCAGGAATGAGAAGGTGTGTCTATATAATTGTATAGTGTCATGTTAATATAGTTGATGTTTTTCCTAATTATATCTTCCAGGATAGTGTCATGTTAATACAGTTGATGTTTTTCCTAATTAAATCTTCCAGGATAGTGTCATGTTAATACAGTTGATGTTTTTCGTAATTATATCTTCCAGGATAGTGTCATGTTAATATAGTTGATGTTTTTCGTAATTATATCTTCCAGGATAGGGTCATGTTAATATAGTTGATGTTTTTTTGTAATTATATCTTCCAGGATAGGGTCATGTTAATATAGTTGATGTTTTTCATAATTATATCTTCCAGGATAGGGTCATGTTAATATAGTTGATGTTTTTCATAATTATATCTTCCAGGATAGAGTCATGTTAATATAGTTGATGTTTTTTTGTAATTATATCTTCCAGGATAGGGTCATGTTAATATAGTTGATATTTTTCATAATTATATCTTCCAGGATAGGGTCATGTTAATATAGTTGATGTTTTTCCTAATTATATCTTCCAGGATAGGGTCATGTTAATATAGTTGATGTTTTTTTGTAATTATGTCTTCCAGGAATGAGAAGGTGTCCCTAGATGATTGTGTAGGAACATGTTAATATAGTAGATGTTTTTCCTAATTATATCTTTCAGGAATGAGAAGGTGTGTCTATATAATTGTATAGTGTCATGTTAATATAGTTGATGTTTTTCCTAATTATATCTTCCAGGATAGTGTCATGTTAATACAGTTGATGTTTTTCCTAATTAAATCTTCCAGGATAGTGTCATGTTAATACAGTTGATGTTTTTCGTAATTATATCTTCCAGGATAGTGTCATGTTAATATAGTTGATGTTTTTCGTAATTATATCTTCCAGGATAGGGTCATGTTAATATAGTTGATGTTTTTTTGTAATTATATCTTCCAGGATAGGGTCATGTTAATATAGTTGATGTTTTTCATAATTATATCTTCCAGGATAGGGTCATGTTAATATAGTTGATGTTTTTCATAATTATATCTTCCAGGATAGAGTCATGTTAATATAGTTGATGTTTTTTTGTAATTATATCTTCCAGGATAGGGTCATGTTAATATAGTTGATATTTTTCATAATTATATCTTCCAGGATAGGGTCATGTTAATATAGTTGATGTTTTTTTGTAATTATATCTTCCAGGAATGAGGTGTCCCTAGATGATTGTGTAGGATCATGTTTATATAGTTGATGTTTGTCGTAATTTTATCTTTCAGGATAGTGTCATGTTAATATAGTTGAAGGTTTTTGCAATTATATATTCCAGGAATGAGAAGGTGTCTCTTGATGACAAGGATGACCTAAAAGGCCTACGTGCGACGTACGAAGCATACGGGTCACAGGACGTCCCCAGCATGTACGACAAAATGGCTGCCTACGACTACGATGATGAGTACGATGACACGTACGACACAAACAACATTGGTGCTGATGACGCCGACTCGGCTGATGAGCTGACCAGTAGAAGGTGAGTTGTGATGAGCCAACCAGTAGGTGAGTCATGATAAGCCGACTGGTAGAAGGTGAGTCGTGATAAGCTGATCAGTACAAGGTGAGTCATGATGAGCTGACCAGTACACGGTGAGTCATGATGAGCTGACCAGTACAAGGTGAGTCGTGATGAGATGATCAGTAAAAGGTGAGTCATGATGAGCTGACCAGTACAAGGTGAGTTGTGTTAAGCTAACCAGTAGGAGAGTCATGACGAGCGAACCGGTAGAATGTGAGTCATGATAAGTGGACTGGTACAAGGCGAGTCATGATGAGCCAACGTGTAGAAAGTGAGTTGTTATGACTCGACCACTAATTAGGTGTTTAAATTTTGGGAACAAATTGTTTTGGTTTACCAAAAAATAAAACACAGACTTACATATTTTAGAAAAGTGTCTCAAAGGTGACATGATTTATGAAATGTTTTCTGTGTATTCCTTCATCCACCTGAAGGCCGGAAGATCACATTTGAAGTCATCCATAGTGATAGACAATAATTCCGTGCCCGAAATTGTTCAACCTTCTTTATCTCTTAACACCTATTTATTACACATATGGTTAAACATATCTTGGTACATATCAAAGTGAGACATCCCACTAGAATGCCAAGTGGGACGTAACACATTTGACAAAACACGATGACATCATCAATTGGCGCACAACCTTACAGGAACGTCAGCGAAACGAGATAAGTGATATAAATTAAGATCGATTACTGGGTAATAAATAGGATATTAAACTTGCTATCATTTCGTATCATGTCTATGTCACTCGTGAAATAATTGTTTGTCACTCACTAAAGCTGGTGACAATTGAAAATTATTTCACTTGGGACATAAACAAGATACGAAATGGAAGCTTGTTTAATATCCTATAAATATCTGTTAATATTCCATGGAAGATAATGTCAGTATTGTCATTTTTATACAGTTTGCAAATATTCCATCTCCAATGTTTAAACTGTGCCATGTATATAATTTGTATGGCTTGTGTCACATCTGTTTGTCATCGTTTGTTTTGAACCCAAGTGGATAAAGCTGTGTTTTATTTCCAGACCGTTCACGATGCCGCGAGTTCTGATGCCTAAAGCTGAAAGACGTGTACGACTAGCATCTGATTCTGAGGTGAAGTATTCAGTTGTTTTATAGACCATGAACCCTCTATAATCTCTCCTAACCTCTAGGGTGAGGTGAAGTATTCAGTAGTTTTTTTATAGACCATGGACCCAATGTAACCTCCCTTAACCTCCCTAGTCTGTAGTGAAGTAGTCAGTAATCATTTTATAGGGTGAGGTGATGTATTCAGTCAGTCATTTTATAGACTATGGGCTCACTGTAACCTCCCTTAACCTCTAGTCTGAGGTGACGTATTCAGTATTTTTATAGACCATGGTCTCACTATAACCTCCCTTAACCTCTAGTCTGAGATGACGTATTCAGTATTTTTATAGACCATGGTCTCACTGTAACCTCCCTTAACCTCTAGTCTGAGGTGACGTATTCAGTATTTTTATAGACCATGGTCTCACTGTAACCTCCCTTAACCTCTAGTCTGAGGTGACATATTCAGTATTTTTATAGACCATGGTCTCACTGTAACCTCCCTTAACCTCTAGTCTGAGGTGACATATTCAGTATTTTTATAGACCATGGTCTCACTGTAACCTCCCTTAAGCTCTAGTCTGAGGTGACATATTCAGTATTTTTATAGACCATGGTCTCACTGTAACCTCCCTTAACCTCTAGTCTGAGGTGACATATTCAGTATTTTTATAGACCATGGTCTCACTGTAACCTCCCTTAACCTCTAGTCTGAGGTGACATATTCAGTATTTTTATAGACCATGGTCTCACTGTAACCTCCCTTAACCTCTAGTCTGAGGTGACATATTCAGTATTTTTATAGACCATGGTCTCACTGTAACCTCCCTTAAGCTCTGTAATCTTTTTTTTTATCCCACTGCCCTCATTCCTCTCTCCTTTGACTTCCATCTCAATTCTTCCCGATCTGGCAGCTCCTCCAATCTTTCAATTTCTTCCTCTGTCCACCTCCACATCCCAGTCCTTGTCTGTAAAACTGCGACATGTGCTTGTCTCTTGTGGCTATCCCCCTCTATTTTTAATCTAGGTCGCAGAATGTAGTCTAAGGTAAAGTATTCAGCAATCAGTGTTTTTATAGACCATGGGCCACTGTAATCCTTACTTGCCCTTCCTCTTGTCTTTTCAAACTAGGTCGCGGGATGTGTAGTTTCAGGTGAAGTATTATTCAGCCAGTCTTTTTAAAACTAGCAGGAGGGATGTAGCTCAGTGGTAGAGCATTCGTCTTAGTTGTGATGGGTTGCAGGATAGACCTCCATCAATGATCTGTTTTTTCCTGTTCCAACTATTGCCCCATGACTGGGGTGGTTGGGTAGTCCAGCCTCTGGACATTCCTAAACAAATTGTTTTTGGCGATTGAACAAAGTCTGGTTTTTGTGCAATAAATGTTTTGTTGATGCACTAAAATTTAGAACATGATTGTAATGGATTTTCTTAACACACCCGTTGGTGAGAACACCATGTGTTATTTTTGGTTACACATGGTTGTTAACACATGTGTGTGTGTTAACAATTTCAAGACATATGACTGGCTGCTCCTAGGTGATGACCAGGTCACCAATACCATACATCCAATAAAAAACTACATGATGGAAATCAATTAGTCTGTGACGTATAGATAACCTGACATTCATGTGTCTGTGACGTGCAAGTTGGCTACAAGTGCAACAGCTGTAAATAACTTTTAGTTGAAAAACTCTTTGTTTAAAAACGTATACACTCACTTTCGCTCATTAGATACATTTTAAAACAACTCGCTGTGAGATAAATGGTATCTAACGGCCACTAATGTATTATTCTCTATATGCAAGTTAAAATGAGTTAGCTGTAGGTTTTTTGCATAACCCATAACTGTTTTGCACTAGGTTTTAGTCCCCTACTGTCCAACCAGAGGGGAACCTAGCTTTCGTCTCCGTCCGTCTGTCTGTCTGTCTGTTCGTCCGTCCTTTACACACATAGTTTTCCTGACATTTGTTTCTACAATGCCTCAAGACACAGAGTTAACATTTTGTGTATAGCATCATCATGATCTGTTACAGATCAAGTTTGACTTTCATTGCGATTTACCCATTTTTGACTAGGAAAGAAGGAAGTGTTTTATTTAACGACACACTCAACACATTTTATTTACGGTTATATAGTGTCAGACATATGGTTAAGGACCACACAGATATTGAGGGAGGAAACCCGCTGTCACCACTTCATGGACTATTCTTTTCGATTAGCAGCAAGGGATCTTTTATATGCAACATCCCATAGACAGGATAGTACATACCACGGCCTTTGATGTACCAGTCGTGGTGCACTGGCTGGAGCGAGAAATAGCCCAATGGGCCCACCGATGGGGATCGATCCCAAACCGACCGCTCATCAAAGTAAAGTTTGTTTTATTTAACGACGCCGCTAGAGCACATTGATTTTTTATCTTATCATCAGCTATTGGACGTCAAACATATGGTCATTCTGACACTGGTTTTAGAGGAAACCCACTGTTGCCACATAGGCTACTCTTTTACGACAGGCAGCAAGGGATCTTTTATTTGCGCTTCCCACAGGCAGGATAGCACAAACCATGGCCTTTGTTGAACCAGTTATGGATCACTGGTCGGTGCAAGTGGTTTACACCTACCCATTGAGCCTTGCGGAGCACTCACTCAGGGTTTGGAGTCGGTATCTGGATTAAAAATCCCATGCCTCGACTGGGATCCGAACCCAGTACCTACCAGCCTGTAGACCGATGGCCTGCCACGACGCCACCGAGGCCGGTCGACCGCTCATCAAGCGAGTGCTTTATCACTGGGCTATGTCTCGCCCCTCATTGTTGACTAGGACCCTTGAAGTTAAGAAATACGAAACTTTGTTGGGCCCAGATGGGGACATGTATTGATTTAGCATTACTCGCAGAATGCTTGTTAATTTACTGATGCCTGATTTTTCATGGCGACTACCACCATTTTAGGCACTTGGTCTCCTTGGCCAGTGGAAATATTTCTTAATTTCCAGGGCTTCTAGATTATGGTAGCCCCACTCCCATGGCTAGTGATATTCAATGTTGGGCTAGTAAGTAACTAATATTGCCATGCCCGACGTTTAGTGAAAAACAAAAGTCAACTGGTGCAGTTAAGTCTATTTTGTAAATATGAATAGCCTGCCCCACTCCACCCCCCAATGTTTGTGTTTTTAAGCTCTATCTCCCTCTTTAGGGGACATATCTGATTATTACTATTATTTAGTAAAATAGTGAAGTAGGGCTAGTGAATTTTTAATCATGGCTAGTAAATAAAATAAAAAAAGTAAATCACTGATCCCATGGCAAGTGGATTTTATAAAAAAATTCTAGAAACCCTGTAATTTCTGACCTAATTATTATTATTACTGTTGTTATTTTGTCAGGACTCCGATGAAGGGAAGTCACGTGAACAGTTTGTTTCTGATCCTGCCAAACTGAGGGAAGCTGCAGAACAAAGACGTCAGTCAAAACTGGGTCGAGGTCGCGGAGGTCACCAGCAAACCGCGCCTCCCAAATACGATGTCAAGGGCAAACCTAAAGGTCAAGGTCAAGAAGATACAGTCTTGAGGAATCGACAGTTCAAGGAGAAAAATAAAAGTTTTCGAGGAAATCATAACCGACGGCTTATGGCGGACAAGAAAAAAGCAAAAGGAATGTTCTGATTTTCACAACTTTTGTGGTAGATTTAAAATATCCAGTTGTCTGCTCCATGGTGATGACCTTGACTTCAAAGCCAAACTATCCATTGAAATTAACACAACTGAAATTGATTGCTGCCTATGACACTAAGTTGACAGTGTCAAATGTAGGGAGAAGCCTTAATATAGGCATTAGCCTGTTGGGAAGTCCCAAACTGCTAGTTTTGATTTGCGGAAATATATATTGTTTAAACTAACTGCAGTTTTATTACAGGAACATAAGGATACATCAGATTACTCCACTAATCACATTGAAATACAACTTAATTTTTGCTGCATGAAAATTAACAAGAATGTTGGTGCATTTAATCTTTAAAATTAACAAGAATGTTGGTGCATTTAATCTTTAAAATTAACAAGAATGTTGGTGCATTGAATCTTTAAAATTGACAAACATTTAAATGCTTCATTCAAGATAAAGTGATTATGAAAATAAAGTGTTCAGTTATTTTTTAAATGAAACGGTTCAGATGTTTCAATCTTATTAAACCGATTGACACTTCAGTGAGGGTACAGAGAACATTGTTTGATGACACTTGACACATTTTAAATTATAGCCACAAATTGTCATAAGGCTTATTAAAACTGTCATACGGCTTATTAAAACTGTCATACGGCTTATTAAAACTGTCATAAGGCTTATTAAAACTGTCATAAGGCTTATTAAAACTGTCATAAGGCTTATTAAAACCGTCATAAGGCTTATTAAAACCGTCATATGGCTTATTAAAACTGTCATACGGCTTATTAAAACTGTCAAAACCGTCATACGGCTTATTAAAACCGTCATACGGCTTATTAAAACTGTCATACGGCTTATTAAAACCGTCATACGGCTTATTAAAACCGTCATAAGGCTTATTAAAACCGTCGTAAGGCTTATTAAAACCGTCATACGGCTTATTAAAACCGTCATACGGCTTATTAAAACTGTCATAAGGCTTATTAAAACCGTCATAAGGCTTATTAAAACCGATTGAGAAATTCAGTGAAAGGAATAGAGAACAAGAAGAAGAAGAAAGAAATGTTTTATTTAACGACGCACTCAACACATTTTATTTATGGTTATATTGTGTCAGACATATGGTTAAGGACCGCACAGATATTGAGAGAGGAAACCCACCATTGCCACTTCATGGGCTACTCTTTTTTGATTAGCAGCAAGGGATCTTTTATGTGCACCATCCCACAGATAGGATAGCACATACCACGGCCTTTGATATACCAGTCGTGATGCACTGGTTGGAAAAAAAAATAGCCCAATGGCCCCACCGACGGGGATCGATCCCAGATCGACTGTGCATCAGGAGAGCACTTTAGTGCTACGAAATGGTATAACAATTGTAGGCTACGACGTCACTACAGCACAAGCCATAGTGATGTCATAGCTTACGATGGTTTTACTATATCTTGGCACTAAGATAGCTTAAAAATATGCACCCCCCCCCCCCCCCCAAAAAAACCCCACCCAAACAAACCAATAACAATATCCTGTATACAGGTCTGCAATATCCCCGATGGTTGGGTGTCGGCCCGGGACATAGAAAATCCTATTTTGTGTAGTACCGGTTTGCCGAATTATGAATATCCCGGGAAGTAGAAGGAACTAATTGGTTTACATGTTCTGCATTGCAGTGTTGAGCCGTGAGAAGCGTTATAGTCCAGCATTACTGTTCGGGGTAGCAATTGAGCACGCGCTCGTTTGTGTTTTCTTTTCTTAAAATTATTATTATTGTTATTTCTTCTTTTTCTCCTCAGTTTTGTTTTATTTTGTTTTTAATTTTCAATTACGTCGTACGCGCAAAAAGTAGGACTAGCATCAGAATATATTGAAAACGATGATGTACAAAAGGTGGTAAGGCGTGCTTCAGCCCTTCCGATGGTTCCGCTGGACAAAGTTTGGGACGTTTGGGCTGACACAATTGCTGACAGTTCCCAGGATGAAAAGGTAACATTACTGATGGACTACGTCATGAACACCTGGATAGAAGGACCATGAAGTCCAGAAATGGCAATGACAGCCAACGGATGGCACCATAAAATAAATCACATCACCCAGAAGAGTCATCCGAACATATATGAGGTGGTAGGTCTATTGAAACGTGAGCAGTCTACAGTAGAAGTTAACCTACATCAGTTAGATGGTCACTGGCGAGCTCCAGCATGAAAATGAAAATACTGCACTATCGATGCCAGAATCCGGTCTCCGAAAGACGAGTTGATCAGCCACAACATCACAGGCATGGAGTACACTGATCACATCGGAAAACGTTTGCATTTCAACTGAAAGCTGCGAGAATCAACAGAAAATGTTTTGCGTTCAAAATGAATCGTGGAGCTGAATTATGGAAACCATGTGTTACTGAAGTTTGAATAAAAATGTTATGCTGCTTTTAAATTGGATAGTTTGTTGTATTAACATATAAAAATTAAGACAGACAGACAGACAGACATAGATACAGATAGACAGACGACGGACGGACAGACATATTTACACCAGCCGTTAAAACTTAGGTTGGAGCCGATATTATTGTGTATCATTTTAAAATTTATTTTATTTTATTTATTTGTAATACCTACAACATAACCAGTGGCATGAATTCTTAGTGCTAATAACTACACTGTGGTACAGAATTAGTTCGTTGTTACCTTTTGACTGCGCACACCGTCAACCAGGTAAAAGGGCAGTTAACAAGTACCGGGAAGTAAATAAATCCTAATTAGTACACATCAACAAGTCCCGTGATGTAGAATTCATTTTAGGACCATTTATACAGGTTTATCTACTTCCCGGGCCATAACCGATGGTTGCATACATCCATGACCACATTTACCATAGTTCAACATTCAGTAGCCGATGTAAACATTAATTCATTCATTCGTTGATCCATGACCTCAGGTGAACTCTCTACCACTGGCCTACACCCCACTTGGACCAATTGTCACAGGGAGCAGGTGGGTGTGAGGCAGTGTCGCTACAGAGTGAAGTCCGAGGCTGGGCATGTTTGAACCTCGAATGGACGAGGTTTGAATTTAGAAATAAAATATTTAAACCAGTAGACTTATTAAATATTTGGAAAACAATTTGGTTAATTAACCAAGTAATTATGATGCATCCCTACCATCGATTGTGGACTGGCCTTCAGTTTAAAAAAAGTGTTTTTGTTTAATGACACCACTGCAGTACACTGATTTATTAATCATCGGCTATTGGATGTCAAACATTTGGGCTTTTTGACATATTGTCTTATAGAGGAAACCTGCCACATTTTTCCATTGGTAGCAAAGTATCTTTATATGCACCATACAACAGACATCACAACACAGCACATACCACGGCCTTTGATATACCAGTCATGGTGCACAGGTTGGAACGAGAAATACCCCAATGGGCCCACCGACAGCGATCAGTCCAAGACCGACTGCACATCAGGCGAGCACTTTACCACTGGGCTACGTCCCACCCCAGTTTAACAAAGAAATTTAAAGTTTGTTTTCTTTAATGACACCACTAGAGCACATTAATATATTAATCATCGGCTATTGGATGTCAAACATTTGGTAATGTTGATATATAGTCTTAGAGAGGAAACCCGCTACATTTTTCCTTTAGCAGCAAGGGAATGATATATGCAGAGACAGGGTAGCACATACCACGACCATTGATATACCAGTGGTGTACTGGCTGGAACGAGGAAATAGCCCAATGGGTCTATTAATGGGAATTGATCCCAGACCGACCACGCATCATGCAAGCACTATACACTGGGCTACGTCTCATCCCAGATGAACGAAGAACAACACAGAGTTGATTTTAGTTGTATTTATTACACATACATCATCATAGACACTTCTACAATGCTACATTCACAGCACGCACACTGCTTCTCTGGCTGACATAACAACAATCTCCATAGCAACCAGACAAAGTTAATGGCGTATTTTTATTTCTTAAATAATTAAAACTACATATAAACATGTTCAAGTTGAGTGGAGATATATATGTAAAATTGCAGACCTTTGGACACAAGTAGTTGCTTGTAAAATGCATGCATATTGTTAGAAGAAAAACATTATTCAGTGAAACCCCAGTTACCATGACGAGTATTGGGTACCATTATAAATACAGGAGAAGTGAAGTTTTAAAAATAAGTTGCATCATCCCAAAGAATGGCAGTCTTCCTGAAAGTGAAGTTTCAAAAATCAGATGCGTCATCCCAAAGAATGGCAGTCCTCCTGATAGTGAAGTTTCAAAATCAGACGTGTCATCCTAAAAATGGCAGTCCTTCTAATAGTGAAGTTTCAGAATCAGATGTGTCATCCCAAAGAATGGCAGTCTTCCTGATAGTGAAGTTTCAGAATCAGATGTGTCATCCCAAAGAATGGCAGTCTTCCTGATAGTGAAGTTTCAAAATCAGATTTGTCATCCCAAAGAATGGCAGTCCTGATAGTAGTTTCAAAATCAGATGTGTCATCCTAAAAATGGCAGTCCTCCTGATAAAAACACTGCCAGTGATTCACAGGAACAGTTATATTGTTAAAACATCACTTTGTCTCCACCTTGTAGAGAGATATGATCTAGACGATAATTACCATTTTGTCATTTAGATTTTGTAAAATACATAACCAGCCAATTACAATGAATCGACTATCTGCCATTTATATAAATGAGACCTTGACGTGACAACTGTCTCGTGGTTTCATCTCCGAGAAATACTGCCCATTATAAACCTTTGTACCAAAAATGTGTGACCAAAACAATAACCTGGTAATTGTTGAAAAAACTATTTTCTCAAGTCAAATGATTTTTCTCAGTTTCTCTCTTAGTGTTGGAAAACATTAATTGTGGCCTAAAAAGAAATATTATTTTAATTTACGCCAATCATCTTTATTTTAATCATCTTTATGTTGCATAGTATAAATATCAAAAGAGATCTGCTTCGATCATGATGGTGTACTAACAATGTTTGATTGTGAATTTTAAAATAATATAAATAAATTCAAACCAGTAGAAAACCGATGAAGTTATAGTTTATTTTGTTTAATATACCACTAGAGCACATTAATTTATTAATCATTAGCTATTGGATGTCGAAAATGGTAATTGGAGAAAATATCTGCTACATTTTGCTCCATTAGTAGTAAGGGATTGTTTATATGCACCATCGCTCAGACAGGATAGCACATGCCACAGCCTTTGATATACCAGTGATTGTACACTGGCTAGAACCAGTAGGAAAATGCCGATTTCAATTTCAAACAATCTTATCATTTGCAAACATGATTATTAAAGTCTAAAATTAAATTAAACAAATCGCAAAAAAGCATTCAGCTCTGAAATCAAAGGTTTAAGAATGGTCAACACTATCTAAAAAAAATTCTGTAAACTACAGACAAAAAGATTCGACTAGATGTGAAATCCAAAATATAATACAACATATAATACTGTTAAAGAGACATACTCAAAGTTGCATAATGACAAAACACATTCCTTCCTTTTCTTTAATTTTCTTTTATCAATGTAAAGATTAGATCTTGAATTAACGTTTTGGTATAATTTCTGCCCGCACCCCCCTAACAATATTTGTAAGAATTAGTATAAGTTTAGGGTTAGGGTTAGGGTTAGTTATATACAATACCTTTTTAAACATTTTGTTCCATAAAAGCAACATAAATTAATGTTTATATTTCGTAATCCAGTATCACTACGTTTTACCTTTGAAAAATTTGCCATTTTGACTATTCTGTGTAAAATTTCCTCCACAAAGGTGCTTTTGTTGATGCTTTAGGAGAAATATACATATAGCACACAAGACACAATGAGGCATTATGGGACTAATGGTTCATTTTATTCCGTAGATGCTTGGTTTATTCCGTCAAAATACACCCTATGAGATTTATGAGCATTAAAATGCAGTCTCACTTGTTGATCCACTGAGTGGCCGAGTGGTTACAGTGCTTGACTACAGTCCTGATTGTCTGGAGTTCGAATCCAGACCCTAGCACTATGTGGTTTGTAGATTTTAATGCAATGTCCACTTGATATTGCTAAACCAATACCCCAAAGGGGAGTTGCGGGCGGAAATCTTTCCAATGTTTTTATGATTAATATATGACATCAGTTTGAATATAAATTGCATCGCCATATAGACACACTGTTGACGCTCAGAGGCAAAACATTACAATTTATTTAGTTAATTATACAAAGATTATATGAGCGATCAGTTCACTTGTAATTATTTATCACAAGTATGTTTTAAATGGCAAAATACGGCACTTGCAACATCGAGAAGAAACCTTTAATATCCCCGGACTAGATAGGTGAGTGTGCCAAGTTGTATACAAATACAGCTGAATCCCGTTGACTCGAACCCTGTCGGTGCTCGAGAAAGTGTTCGACCCATCTATAGTTCGTTCCGTCTAAATAATTAATACTAAGGTAATAACCAACTTTGCAATTGTTAGTGCTGTTGGGTGGTTTTCTATTTGATATTTGATGGATCACCAGTTTGAAGGAAATATAGCTAATAGCACCGACAGGATTGATAATTTAGTTCGAGCGAAGGCTTACAGTCGACCCAGGATGTGTTCGACCTATCAGTTCTTAATATAAGGGTTTACCGAATGAAAAATTTGGGAATTCATTTTTTGTTCGATTATTGTGGTGTATTCAACTTTTCTGAGTTCGACCCAATGAGATTCTACTGTATGTCACATAGCTAAGACACTTTCTTTTAATGACTTAATAACTTAATAAATATTAAATTCTTTTAGATATATTATTGTGTCTAGTGACCGAAGGACACCATTGTTCACATGACTGGTGACAAGTTTTATGAATACTCAACTAAAGTTGACTATTTTTAAAAAGAATTTTATACAACAGGAAAATACTAATTCATTTAACTTTGTTCTATTTAAGATTTGTTCTCTATTTTATATCTTAGATTGTAACACAAAAATAACATTCAGATTCCAAAATATTAAAATAAGAGATATATTTATGAAATATTTTTTCTTCTTTTAAATCCTAATATTTGTAACCAGCAGTGGGAAACAATTTTAATGCCATTTTATATTTTTTAAACAAATGTTTTGTTTTTAAAATATAAAAACAAAAACCAACAAGAAAACAATACTTGTGGCTTTACTAATATTTCAAAATGATTCATAACAAATTAAATTTTATATATACACATGTATATATATTACAAAAACCCAGCGTCAAGACAGTATCACTATTTAATGTTTCGAAAGTTAAAATGGAAATTACAAATATGTGAAATGACTTTAAACTTTTTCAAACATCACTGCTATATCCTTCACTGGCATAATTATATATTTGTAAAAAGAAATCTTGTTTAATACTGCAGCAATACTGTAAGAATTACTAAAGCAAGAGATGATTTTATTGCATTATGCAGAAAATAAATATCATGACCCACTTAATATGAAATATCACTGTTTATAACTGGACGAAAAGAGCAAATACAGAAGAAATATTAATACTAATGGATTAATTTTAGTGAAATTGCAGGATTATCAGCATCAAGGAATAATATTTCTAAAAAGTATAGGAAAATATCCTTTTGTATCCATTAAGGAGCAATTCTGTTTGTAAATATACATAGATTATTAATAGCAAGAAGTTGATTTTTGTTTTAAACTACTACAAATGTATTAATCACAAATGTATTAAACACTAAAAGAACAATGTTGCTGAAATACAGGAAAATTATTATTCCATTATATCGTAATTAATTTTATCTGGCAAGGCATTTTGTTTTAGAGAAAAAAGAAGAAGCCCTAAACAACATCTGTGGTGGCAGCTAGTACTCATGATGGTTGTCACTGGTGAGGCAGGAGACGCTCACCTTCAGTGAACACCTGATAGCATCACTGTTACAACAGTGATCCACAAGTGCTTGTCACCACAGCTGTATCTAGGACTGAGCTATGTTTCAATGAGCTCTGTCCTGTGTCAGTTTTATTTTAGTAAACTAGTCTGGGAGTGGCAGTCCTCTTTGGAGATACAAGAACAATAAAACTTTCAGTTTAGAATCTCCTTGGGAGTGGCTGTCCTCCTACAGACGAGGCACTAGATAGAGATTCATGGAATCAACCACTATTTTGCCAAATACCCATTCGACTCTGTATTGTGCAGAGATAGGGCCTTGAATACATGTTACAGTTTTGTTGTTCAGATTTAATCCAAGCTTATATATATATCAGCTTAATCCATACTTACACATATTTAGCACAATCAACAGTGACGACACCAAACACAGCGGTTGATAAACATGCTTTTTACCAATATATACACTTAAATAAGTCTTATTACAAGCACATTTATCTTCATTTGATATTATGACAAGAGTAATAAAATGCTTCAAATGCAGGCAACAAAATTGTATACAAAATAAAAGTTATTAACATTTGAATAATATACCAGTGCAGTATGTTCAAAATCCTGGTATCAAGGGGAGATAACTCACATTCCAACTATGTACACAGGTTGTACGATGAAAGGTTCTCCTTAAAACTAGTCATATAAATAGAATGCACAAATCTAATATTCAAAAGTATTTTTGTACAAAACATGAACGGGGAGGTGATTATGATGATATATAATTATGTATACGTATTAAAAAAAAATGATTCAATAGGTTAAAAATGTATGTTAAAATAGCACATAAAAAACGAGGTCCAAACACAAGCGAATAACTTACTACATGCCCACAGAACAAACGACAATATTCTGTTTCAAAGTCTTGCGAACAAACTCAATAATAAAAAGCTATAGTACTCAATGGCGTAGCCACCAACATGAGGCAAACGAGGCGCTTGCCTCATCTAGAATTTCCCCAGATTTATTTTATTTTTCCCATGACACTGATATTTATTTTACAGGTCTGGGTTTGCCTCGGCATTTTTTTCTCTCTGGCTACGCCCCAGGTACTGTCCAACATCCACAATAAAATACATTTGTTCATAACTGCTTGAAATGGCTAGTTAGTTTATTTCTGAAGATATTTCACTTGTGTCAAGACATTTTTGATTTGTTTAAAAAAACCTCTTAACAAAATTCTCTAAGTGAAAATATCAACATTTCTGTCTCACAAACAATTCAGATGATGACCAAACACCAACATACTTGGCCATTACCTAAATTGCAATTGTGTGACCGCATTATAACTTTTCATAGCAAGTTGGACATTTGGACATTACCTACATTCACTTGGTTGTTATGTAAGTAGCACTTTCGTGTAAGTTTTATGAAACCTCATTAACATTAATGAACATCCAGTTTTTGTTCAACATTTTGACAGTTCACTTAAATATTGCACACACACACACTTGATCATTAGCATTTCAGGAGATGAAACTTCATCAGTGCACCCAAATGAAGTTGAAGATATTTATAATTACAACAGTAATACGCTAAGCTATGTATTCATAAGGGATCGTCCGTAACTGTCAATGTTTTCTTCACAATCCGAACAATGTTTGGTTTCGGTTTCATACCCTCCACCCCCACCCCCATACAACATACACATAAAACACATAGCCCAGCTAGAACTTGTGTCTTCCACCACAGTATCATATAATTATCCATCTAATGCTTTGAGCCAAACTACACCATAAACCTTTTTTTGGTTGGGAAATCAAACATCATACTCAGTTATGCAAATACACTATTTCAGACTGAATGTCGAAGATGGTTGCTATTTACATAAAAATTAGTTTGCATATATATTAAAACAGACATTACAACTTAAAAATACAGATTTTAGTTTTTTTGCATAAACACAATCCGAACATGACTTTTACCCTCACCACCTTCTCCAAACAATGTTCTTCTTGTAAAAAAACCATCAACATTTATTGCCAATCCCCAAGATTTATACCTGACATTTTAAAATACACAAACTTTAAGAGGTATGTTCAACAGGTTAATAAATTAAATCATAATCTAATTTTAAAATCTGGTTGTGGCAAACTCATAAAAATAAGTTAATTTTTTTTTTTAATTCTAAAATTTGATTTGAGCTCAAATGATTAAAATTGCTAATATTTGTACATGCATTTAATCATAAAAAATGTGAATTTTCAACTACAGTATAATCTGTCTTCGTAATGTCAGTGATTCAAGTTTTTTATTAGTCGTGCTAATGTCAATGTTTTACGTTTTCTACTAGTCTTGATAATGTCAGTGCTTTAAGTTTTCTATTAGTTTTGATAATGTCAGTGTTTAACTTTTCTACTAGTCTTGATAATGTCAGTGCTTTAAGTTTTCTATTAGTCTTGATAATGTCAGTGTTTTAAGTTTTCTATTAGTCTTGATAATGTCAGTGCTTTTAAGTTTTCTATTAGTCTTGATAATGTCAGTGTTTTACGTTTTCTATTAGTCTTGATAATATCAGTGCTTTTAAGTTTTCTATTAGTCTTGATAATGTCAGTGCTTTTAAGTTATCTATTAGTTTTGATAATGTCAGTGTTTAACTTTTCTATTAGTCTTGATAATGTCCGTGCTTTAAGTTTTCTATTCGTCTTGATAATGTCAGTGCTTTTAAGTTTTTTTTATTAGTTTTGATAATGTCAGTATTTAACTTTTCTATTAGTCTTGATAATGTCAGTGTTTAACTTTTCTATTAGTCTTGATAATGTCCGTGCTTTAAGTTTTCTATTCGTCTTGATAATGTCAGTGCTTTTAAGTTTTTTTTATTAGTTTTGATAATGTCAGTATTTAACTTTTCTATTAGTCTTGATAATGTCAGTGTTTTAAGTTTTCTATTAGTCTTGATAATGTCAGTGCTTTTAAGTTTTTTTTATTAGTTTTGATAATGTCAGTGTTTAACTTTTCTATTAGTCTTGATAATGTCAGTGTTTAACTTTTCTATTAGTCTTGATAATGTCAGTGCTTTAAGTTTTCTATTCGTCTTGATAATGTCAGTGCTTTTAAGTTTTCTATTAGCCTTAATAATGTCAGTGCTTAAAGTTTTGTGTTAACTTAGATAATGTCAGTGCTTTAAGCTTTCTATTAGTCTTTATAATGTCAGTGCTTAAAGTTTTGTGTTAACTTAGATAATGTCAGTGCTTTAAGTTTTCTATTAGCCTTAATAATGTCAGTGCTTAAAGTTTTGTGTTAACTTAGATAATGTCAGTGCTTTAAGCTTTCTATTAGTCTAAATAATGTCAGTGCTTAAGTCTTGTTAACGTTTATGCTTTATATTTTTGTATTAGTCTTGATAATGTTAGTCCTTTAAGTTTTCTTGCTGTCTTGATAATGTCTGTGCTTAAAGTTTTCAGTAGTCTTGATAATGTCAGTCCTATTAGTCTTGATAATGTCAGTACTATTAGTCTTGATAATGTCAGTGTTTTGCACCATAGAAAGGTTTCGGTCCCAGCCTCAGTGGCTGAGACTTCCTGTTAGCATCTACTGCAGCACTGCTGGGGATTTCCAGACTCAGTCGTAGAGAACTGGTGGTGGCCATGTCTCTGGTTGCCAGGGACAACTCATCCCCCCGGACCGGTGAACCACTCTGTATTCTGCTTCGTCGCGGCTGTGTAGGAGTAGGAGTCGTCGACGGGGTTGATGTCGACCCAGACGTCGAGCTGGATTCTTCTCCTTGACGACTCTCGAAAAAGTCCATCAGTTCTTTTATGCTCCCTCGCCTCTGCACACCGGATCGGTCGGGCGTCCGTTCAACGCCTTCGCGCTGAACTACGAGCGATTTCTTGTCTCCCCAACTCGAATTAACATCTCTCAACACACTGTTGTCGTTTCCTCCGGTGTTCGCACCACCGGGATCGCCATACCGGCCGTGAAAGGAACCATCTAAATGTTGCGAGCTCTCCGATTCTGAAGTCGAAGACTCACTGTGCGTGCGACCTCGCGACCCGCTGCGGTAACGGGGCGGCTTACTGAACGACGTGTACTTCGCACTTCCTTTGCCATGATAGTCTTTTGTCGCGGGTGAAGAAGATGATTTCTGCTGTCCACCGGCGTAGCGATCTGACGAAGATAACTGCCGTCTGTTTGGCGTGGGACTTCGTGAGGTAATGTGGTTTTCCTTGTCGGAACCTGCCTTTCTGACCCTCTCGCGTGACCGTGACCTCCGGGTCAGCGAGATACTCGACACGCGAGGTGGAGGGAAGAACGCTTCGTCATCTGTGTCCTGGTCACGCTCTGCTTGCTGCGTGCTTGACGACGTTGGCAGCGACATCGACAGTCGTTTGTCGTCGCCCTGACAACCACTCTCCGCCAAGTTCTGGTCAGATACTTTTTCGAACAGGTCCACGAGTGACTGCATCTTCTGTGAGCGTTTCACTCGGAGCGAGCCCGTGTTGTAGTTGAAGTCCCCACCGTCGCTGTCGCTGGCTCCGAAGATATCGTGTCGCTCCGACGCCAGCTGTAACACGGATTCGTCCAGCGATGACCTACTTCCAATCATGTCATCGAAACGACTCATCTCGCACTTAGACGCTGTGCTTTCTCTTTTAGACACGCATTTCAACAAATGAGGTTTGTCTCCCGAGGGTGAGCGTCGCGACCTCACGCTGAATCGAGTGAATGCATCACTAGTGTCGGAGAACACATCTTCATCCTGACTAGAGATCCCCGAGGGGTCGACGTCTGACGGTCCAGTGCTGGACATGTCTGGAGTCACCGAATCGGAAACATCGTCCACAGCTTCTGCTATCTGTCGTGGTGGGTGCGGCACTTTGCGCGAATGCACCGTCTGAATATTTTTCTTCAGATTTGGTTTGCACTCTATCACCAGCTTGGCATCGCCTCGCTGCGACGTTATCTCTTTAATGATCACAGTTCTCGAGATATCGTCCTGCCCCATCTGTCTCGGCAACGAAGGAGATTTCTCTCCCCTTTTTAGAGTGGGCCTCTTCATTTCCATTACCTCCCTTGTTGGAGGAGCCAGATCGGCTGAATAGTCTTTCGTGTTAGGTGAAACTACTCTGCCGTCGGTTGGTGTTTGAGGTGAGGTGGGTTCTATGAACAAGGAAGATGGTGAGAGACCACAGTCCGATCTAGAAGCAGCTTGAAGACAAACGTCGGCACTGACCGACGTGTTCTGAGGAGGAATCATTCCCGACTGATTAGCTCTTGCAGGTATCGGATTATATCCTGAAGAATGTTGCGACACAGGAACTTCCTCCCTACCACTGTTCACGATTGTCAAACACGAGTGGCTGGGACTGGGAGATGAATAGTTGGCTGTGACTTCGACACAGGTCTCCACCTCCATTGTGTAACTTGGATCAACGGCCCTCGATGGGGCGGATATTGTGAACGATGTCGAAGTGTTTGACGTTTCCGGTTCCAACAAGTCACTGATGTGACTACGAAAACCAGGCAGGTTATAATCGTTCGACTGACACTGATCTGACCTTTGACCTGTCAGCGGCAGAGGACTACCGCTGCCTCCACCATACGTGGTCGGAGACACATCCATGGGTTCAACAGATTTCGAATCCAGCCACAACACATCTGGATGGGTGTGTACGTGTTTCCTATCCGCGTCTTTCCGTGGGAATGTTTGTGATGAGTAATATTCCTCCCGTCTTTGATCAGTGGTGCTTGGTATCCGGTCGGCGAGACCCGATTCTGTGGTTGATCGTTTTATCGTCGGCTTTTCTATCGTCATGGTATTGTGGTCGACGTGAACTTCCGGAAGTGAAGGTGATGAATGAAACTGTCCGTTTGAAAAACATGGAAATGAGGTCATGAACTTTGACCCCTGATCGTGGGTCGAGGACGCGAACTTTGACCCCTGATCGTAGGATGAGGACATGAACTTTGACCTTTGGTCATGAGTAGAGGAGGACATGAACTTCGACCCTGGGTCATGAGTGTTAGACACGTGAGTTGCGTCAGACTGTGCTAGATGTTTCCGTGGTGCTGGGATGGGTGTCCAGTCCGCGTGTGGTGGAGAACAGTTGCCAGGAACGGCCAGGTGTCCTGTACATGAGTGATCCGGGTGGTGGTGTGCCGATCCTCCAAACTGGTCCACCCCACCGAGAAGTTGTCTGGGACTGGCCCTAGGACTCGGTCTGGGACTGCTATCCGTGGAACTCGCGCTACCGAAATGAACACTGGGACTGGACCGCTGTCCTCCGGAATCCACGGGACTTGTCTTTGACTTCCGGCCGCCATACACGAACTGGCTGACGTCGGCGAACACCGGACTCTGTCGCCACTGAAGGTCATCGATGGCGTCCGAATCACACCCAGCACTGTACGAACCTAAGCGTCTGGACACTGCAGATGGACTCGAATGATCTGACTGAAGCTGGGTGCGGGGCGACCGTGGAGACGGCTGGTGGCTGATGAACTCGACACTGCTGGTGATGCTGTCTGATGCTGTGGAGCTGTCCGATTCAGAATCGGACGATGATGACGACGATGAAGATGACGAGTCTTGCTGTGCACAGATGTTGGCGACATTGGTGATCGAGGCCTGCTCGACCGACTGCTGCTGTTGCACATGTAATGGAGCCCGGATCACCTGCGGTGCGGGAGTCTCGACAATTCGTATCTCCGAGGGTCTGTCGATGTAACTGGACTTCTCTGCGCTATCAACGGGAGAATTCCCATTCATCTTATTTGGCACAATATTCGGGAAACTGTCTTCTCGAGGAAATTCCACTTTTCTCTGAGGAGACCGGATATTTCCGGAAATAATATCAAACTCTTTCGTGGGCGAGATCTTTTTATCTGGACTGAGTTCGATGAACAGACCACTGTGCCTCTTGTTCACAGCAGTGCTAGTGTTTTTTCTCTTGTCGATTCTTGCGTATTCCGGAAAGTCGATTTCCGGAGGGTTGGTTGGTGTTATGGTTTCCTCATCAATGTGTAGAGGCATCATGTTATCAGAGCTGGCATGTCTGTTGTATCCCTTGTCCTCCAGTTCGAGAGCACGATCGACGTCTCTCTTAAACGCGGTGTCGATCTGAAGATTTATTTCACGCAGCGTTCTCGTCATGGGGGAGTCCGTCAGACTATCGAGGGATGCACTCCTCCTACGTCTTGCATCCCCCATGGGGGAATCACCGCACAGACTGAGATTAAAGCTGTCGACCGACTGTGAGAGTTCGCTTATCGTCACGGACGACATGAGGTCGAAGTTACTGTCCGATGTGACGTTTTCTAGAGACTTAGCAATGTCCAATGGAACACTAAGACACTTGCTCATGTGAGGTGGCGGCTTGTGCTGGATTTTTTTGATGTTGCTCTCCAAGACTTCGATACTGGAGGGAAGGTGAGGACTCTGCTCTGGGGCACTCACCTGTTTAAACTGAAGAGATCCGACTTCTTGGAAATCCGTCGGTCGCGTAGAAATGTTTTCGGTTTTTATTTCGGAAACCAGCTGTCCGTCACGAGTGTTTGTATGTACCTGATTCTCTTCAGAGCTTGCCCCCCGTCGGTTTTCTGGTGACCTATCCGGAGACTCCAGATGAAAATGGACTCTCCCGGAAAACTGCTGGTCTATGTGGTCTATGAGTGACGTCATGCTGGTCGGAGAACAAACAAACGACGAATCCTTCGACTGAGAATCACTGTTAATCAATGTTTCCTTCGAACCTGACTTCTCTTTCACTTTGTCGCCACTCTCGCCGTCCGACAAAATCTCTGCGTAGTCATGATGACGAGAGTAAAAATACTGTGTTTCGATTGGCTTATTAACCGGTGCATCATCTATTTGAACTCTTTTCGACGACGCACCACCATTTTGCGAATCTACTTCATCATTATGCTTAGCGAACCCGACACTTTTCTCTCCTCCGCAGCCTTTTGCCTTCTTCCTGCTCTGTGGTGAAGACTTGGCTCCGCGTTTGTGAGCCGTCAGCTCCTCCGCAGATCGGCTTGACGATTTGCCTTGCCGCCTCACTCCCCCAGGTTCCCGGTTATCTGACCGTGGGATGTACGTGACCATGCCCCCTTGCTGTTCCACTTGGACGAGCGTGGCTGGATCTCCACGCGGTCTGAATGTCACTTCGTCGTCCATTGCTTCCTCCGAGGAGAAACTCTCGTCGCCATTGTAGTGGTGCTGCGGGTCGCGGCTCTCCAACGCTGGCTGGGAGAAAGTTTTGTGGGGGGTCGAGTTTTTCTGGCGAGTCGCACTGGAGCTACGTTCGTTGCGAGGGGTGTTGGGGGCGGACGGGGTCCGGCGGTGTAGAGCCTGGCGCGTCTTGTCGCCGCGGACGAATGATTCCTGTCGCTCAGGGCGATCCACTCGAGACTTTCGGCCTTTGGTTGGGGTGCCAGTTACATGGTCTGAAAAACAAGAGTAGAAGAGTTTTTTTTTAAAGAGATTAAAACCAAAAGCCTTTGTCTAAAACCATCTACTTAAAAAAAACCCCAAAAAACCAACCCCAAAACCCCTAAAAAAACCCAACAACACAAAGTTAAAACTTGACGTTTGTCACTAATACATTGAAACATCACTAAACCAGAAAAACATGGTTCAAAGTAAAATGTCTGGTTTCATGGGTATACAGTTCAAAGAGGTTCTCTTCTGTCCTGGTATGTAAAAAGGGACAGTGAAAAAGTCCAGTTTCTGAGGGAATTCTGGTTTACAGAGGGTCCACTTTCACTGTATATATATATTTATCATATAATATCTTACATTTTCAGTGCAATCAAAGTATGTGATATTTTTCAGATCACATACTTTAAGAATTTTATAACTTTGTAAATTAGATGTAAATAAGTCGAGGTCTCGGCACTAGGTTTATTGACATTTAAGCAAACGTACTTGGGTGACACTCCAGGATTAACGTATGCATTCATAATCATCAAATAAAAACATTTCAATGGCAATTTGACACTGAAAGCTGTCCAGCGTTCAGAAAACAAAAAACGTTAGGCATAACTTTATTTTGATGTAAGGACATCCAAAATGACGTCATTCGAGTTTGACGTCATTTCAAAAATACACCGCGACATATTCTTACGTCATTTGAATATCTAGTAATGGCGGACTGGAATTAAAGTTGCGTGTACAGTTTACAAAAACACATTGTATTAAGCTTGAGCTTATATGATAAAGAGATTATTACCCTCGCCAGAGGCTCACATAATACAATTTTTATTCCTAATATATGATATTGACGATACCGAAAAACACTCTGGTAATAACCTCTATATATGTATATATTTAAGAAAGAAAAAACAATAAGTGTTTTATTTAATGACACTCAGCTTATACAAACCATACAGAAGGAAATGTTTTATTTAACGACACACTCAACACATTTCATTTACGGTTATTTGGTGTCAGACGTATGGCTAAGGACCACACAGATAATGAGAGAGGAAAACTTCTGTCGCCACTTCATGGGCTACTCTTTTTGATTAGCAGCAAGGGATCTTTTATATGCACCATCCTATAGACAGGATAGCACATACCATGGCCTTTGATGTACCAGTCGTGGTGCACTGGCTGGAAAGGACCATACAGATAATTAAAAAGAAAACCTGTTGGATTTCAAATACTGATCATTCTGAAACCCCTGCGCATGCTGTAACCTCACCGTGGTGCAGGGGTGTAACATTCTCTTTGAGAATGGCCAATACAGCACAAATTGAAGTTTAGAGTAAGATTCGGTGTCCGTAAAATTCTGTGATATTTGTATTTATATTTGTATTTTTGCACAGTTCTTTACACTGTTTTTGTTTAAACCTTGAATTATTATATTGATGTTGATCATCACTTTATTTGTTTGCATTTCCATAGTTTGACACCCAATAGCCGATGTATTTTTCGTGCTGGGGTGTCGTTAAACATTCATTCATTCATTCATTCTGAAACAGTCTTCAGAGGACTATATTTTTCCAGTAGTAACCAGAGATCTTTTATATGCATTTTCCCACAGACAGGATGTCACATACCGTGGTCTTTGATATATCAGCTGTTGGAGAATTGGATGGCATGTGTTGAAAACCCCAAAGTGGTTCAAGCATCTGAGACAAACGTTTTAGATCCTAGCCCCACAAAGAAGAAATAACTGGGCCATTGGATAGGGTGCGGGAAACCTGTCTTTAAACGGACAGTCCCTAGTTTTTAAACACTTAGGCATATTTTCCACTATTAGAGTGTTTATGATCACTGAAATCAAACATTCCTTATATTTTATTGTTTAGGTTATCAATTTCCATTCAACCAAAGTGTTTCTGGTCATCTTGGTGTTTCTAATACCACAAAATGCATTTTTCATATTTTTAAAAACACATGTGCGTCTGAGAAGTAATGATTATGGAGTCGTGGGTTTAGTCTACTTTTAAGGGTATTTCAACGTCACAGACTCTTGTTTCACTCTGTTGTATCCAAATTTGTTACAGGTTTGTAAATTAACCAAACTTAAGTGTCCATTTTTATGGGTTGAAACTAGTCTAGGTGAAAATTACGCCTTAGTGTTTAAAAACTAGGATCTATCCCTTTAAAGACCACCTGTCTTACAAAGCCACTTTTCATGGTGCCCGGCCTCGGTGGCGTCGTGGTAGGCCATCGGTCTACAGGCTGGTAGGTACTGGGTTCGGATCCCAGTCGAGGCATGGGATTTTTAATCCAGATACCGACTCCAAACCCTGAGTGCTCCGCAAGGCTCAATGGGTAGGTGTAAACCACTTGCACCGACCAGTGATCCATAACTGGTTCAACAAAGGCCATGGTTTGTGCTATCCTGCCTGTGGGAAGCGCAAATAAAAGATCCCTTGCTGCTAATCGGAAGAGTAGCCCATGTAGTGGTGACAGCGGGTTTCCTCTCAAAATCTGTGTGGTCCTTAACCATATGTCTGACGCCATATAACTGTAAATAAAATGTGTTGAGTGCATCGTTAAATAAAAAAACATTTCTTTCTTTCTTTCTTTTCATGGTTCCCTTATTCGCTGTCACCATAGTTTATCTTGCCATGATTTTCAAGATTGACATCAACTGCCATCTGGCTGTCACGACACAATTTTATTATTTGAATGTAGCTGCAACTTACTGTCGTTTCCAAGATTGACATCAACAGCCATCTCCCGGTTTCCGTCGTACATGGAATGGTGGTGTAGGATCGCTGTGGCGTCCGATGAGAGAGATCGTTTGTGATACATATGTCGCTTTTCTTCTGAAACAGACCACTCTAGATATACAAGTACATAGACACCAGAGAGGGGGTACGGAGAGAGAGAAAGGGAGGGAGAGAGAGAAAGGGAGGGAGAGGGAGAGAGAGAGAGAAGAAGAGATGAGAGAGAGAGAGAGAGAGAGAGAGAGAGAGAGAGAGAGAGAGAGAGAGAGAGAGAGAGAGAGAGGAGAAAGAGAAAAGAGTGGGATAGAGAAAAGGGAGGGAGAAAGGAAAAAGTGATAAAGAGAGGAGAGCGAGAGAAGAGTGAATGAGATTTCAAGTATTAAAGATGCACAATGGGGAAAAACTCCAGACAGTCAGTTACCGTAACAATGGAACAAAACCGTAGTCTCTTTACGGGAAATAATACTTTTTTTTAGAACTCTTCACACAAATAATTAATATTCCAAACCTCTTGACATATGATACTAACCTCCATACACATTGACCACCATGAGGTTATTGTTGACCTTTTACATGTGATACTAACCTCCATACACATCGACCACCATGAGGTTTAACCTTTGACTCTAACCTCCCTTTTACCATGAGGTGATCACTGAACCTTGATACTAACCTCCATACACATCGACCACCATGAGGTTATCGTTGACCTTTGACTCTAACCTCCATATACATTAACTACCATGAGGTTATCATTGACCTTTGATACTAACCTCCATACACATTGACCACCATGAGGTTATCGTTGACCTTTGACGCATGACTGCTGGAGCTGCGACTGGAGCTGGCGAGGGAGAGCAATGACTCGGCACTCTTTGCCGTGCGTAATCTCTTCTTCCATTGGTGGACGTCATCCTCGGTCAGAGCCTTCGCTTGCTGTGAGCTGTGTCCCAGACTCACTGTGTCTGTGGAAATAAAGTTAAAGTTTCTTTTGTTTAACAACACCACTAGAGCACACTGATTTATTTAATCATCAGCTATTGGATGTCAAACATTTGGCTATTTAGACATAGTCTTAGAGAGGACACCCGTTACATTTTTCCATTAGTAGCAAGGGATCTTTTATATACTTCATTCCACAGACAGGATAGCACATACCACAGCCTTTGATGTACCAGTTGTTGTGCACTGGCTGGAATGAGAAATTATCCATGGGCCCACCGGTTGTGTGCTGCCAAATTGCAGATCGATAAAGGAAAGGAATGTTTTATTTAATGACATAATCAACAGATTTTTTTAACGGTTATATGGTGTCAGAAATATGGTTAAGGACCACACAGATATTGAAAGAGGAAACCCGCTGTCACCACTTCATGGGCTACTCTTTTCGATCAGCAGCAAGGGATCTTTTATATGCACCATCCCATAGACAGACTAGCACATGCCACAGCCTTTGATGTATCAGTCATGGTGCACTGGCTGGAGCGAGAAATGCTTTGAGTAAAAATGCCTCAACACTCTTGACAACTGAATCTACCCACCTGGCAAGCCATGGTCACTCTGTTTGCGTGCTTTCTTGATGCTGCCAGATCGTGGCTTGGAGAAGAACGACTTCCACCCACTCACTGGGGATTTCTTTCCTTTCACACTTTCCTTACTCGACAGTTTTTTCCTGGTAACAAACGAAATACTGCATGCTTTTTTTAAAAAGAAATGAACAACAGCTAAAAATCTTTACTCATCAGTTTTTTCCTGGTAACAAACAAAATACTGCATGCTTTTTTTTAAAAAGAAATATACAATGGCTAAAAATAATTATTTGTCAGTTTTTTCCTGGTAACAAAATAAATACTACTTTTTTTTTTTTTGAGATAACATTTATTTATATACAACAGATAAAAATCCATATTTGTCAGTTTTTTTCTTGTAAAATAAAGTATTTTTTTACAGATAACATTTATTCAAAGACATAATTATATTCTAAGATACAACAGAAGAAGAAGAAGTTTGTTTTGTTTAACGACACCACTAGAGCACATTGATTTATTAATCATCGGCTATTGGATGTCAAACATATGGTCATTTCGACAGTTAGAAAGATGAAACCCACTACATTTTTCCATTAGTAGCAAGGGATATTTTATATGCAGCATCCCACAGACAGGACAGAACACAGCACTGCCTTTGATATACCAGTTGTGGAGCACTGGCTAGATCAAGAAATAGCCCAATGGCTAAAAATCTAAAATTTCTGAATACAGCAACAGTTTTCAGGTAAGAAAAACTATACAAACTGTTTGAAGACAATCATTCTAAACTACCATTAGAGGAGACCTTTTTCTAAGAAGCAGGGTTACCTGCAGCTGTGGGTTAAGTGGACGATTTTCGCCAAATTAACTATTAAAATGCAAGAATTGAGTGACTTCCCCATTTTTTAAACAATAATTCTAATCAGATCTGTGTTGAGACCACCCCCCCCCCCATATTTTAAACAATAATTCTAACCAGATCTATGTGTCACCCCCCCCCCCCCCCCCCCCCCCATATTTTAAACAATAATTCTAACCAGATCTGTGTTGAGTGACCCCCTCCATCCCCGTGTTTAAACAATGCTACTAAACTACCTGTATCCGGGCAGGTCGATGACCGTGTGGTATTTGTTAGGCAGGTTCTGGGGCCCGCCCCCGACATCAATGTAGCGCTGGTTGGGGTTGAGCCCAAGATTCCCGACAAACGCCCGCTCTCGCGCCTCCTCCAGCGACAGTAGGCGGGTGGGCGTCGAGATCGCCAGCGACTTCGGACGTGGCTTCTTCTGAGATTCTGAACAAATAAACAAACAAAATAAGATTATTTTATTATCTGAGAGTAATGTGAAAACAAGAGTTATAAAGACATAAAATTCTTAAATATATAGCACTGTCACATCATGTCCCTATATCACAACTTCATCCCATTACAAAAGGAATGCATCCCATTCTATGCCTTACAAAATGTGTGCATCCCACTCTATCCCTTATAGAAAGTGTACATCCTAGCTGGGTCCTTATAGAAAGTGTACATCCTAGCTGGGTCCTTATAGAAAGTGTACATCCTATCTCGGTCCTTATAGAAAGTGTACATCCCACCTTGGTCCTTATAGAAAGTGTACATCCTATCTCGGTCCTTATAGAAAGTGTACATCCCACCTTGGTCCTTATACAAAGTGTACATCCTATCTCGGTCCTTATAGAAAGTGTACATCCTAGCTAAGTCCTTATAGAAAGTGTACATCCTATCTCGGTTCTAACAGAAAGTGTACATCCTATCTCGGTTCTAACAGAAAGTGTACATCCTATCTTGGTCCTAATAGAAAGTGTACATCCCATCTCGGTCCTTATAGAAAGTGTAGATCCTATCTCGGTCCTTATAGAAACTGTATGTCCTATCTCGGTCCTTACAGAAAGTGTACATGCTATCTCGGTCCTAATAGAAAGTGTACATCCTATCTTGGTCCTAATAGAAAGTGTGCACTTACTATGTAAATCAGGCGAGGAATACGAAGGCATTTTATCACTGAAAATAATATCACAGTAGCAGATGAGACACTCCGTAACAACAGCCTGGATACCGACCCCCTGCAACGCGGCCGCCCCACCTCCCATCTCCAGCTCTTTAGACCTGCAAACATAACACAGAACTTAATAATATTACATATCAGTTATTTAATAATATTAAACAGTGAGAAAAAGAGAAAATGAGAGAGAGAGAATCGGAGAGAGAGAGACAGAGCGAGAGAGAGAGAGAGAGAGAGAGAAAGAAAGACAGAGAGAGAGAGGGGGAGGGAGGGAGGGAGATAGGAGGTTGGGAGGGAGTGCGAGACAGACAGAGACAGAGAGAGAGAGAGAGAGAGAGAGAGAGAGAGAGAGAGAGAGAGAGAGAGAGAGAGAGAGAGAGAGAGAGACACACACACACACACAGACAGACTGATGACCCAAGAGACAAGAGAGAATAAAACCCTGAAAAAAGATAGAGTAGACAATTATCTTAGGACCAATTAATGCAATCAAACGTATCACTGTTGCTATGCAATAAAGATTCACAGAAAGTAGTAAAGTTTGATTTTATTATCACAGTTTAATCTCACTGACCTGAGAAGATTTGGCGCCCACACGATGGCCAGGTTCTTGGAATGCATGCCAGTCTCCAGCCCATACCCTGCCACCCGGGCCAAGTGCCTCATCAAGTACTCCGTAGTTCTGAAACAAAAACACACAACATACTTCAAATTTGAAAGCGAAGACAGAAGAATATTTGTCTAACGACAACTCAGCATACTTTAAACTGTGGCTATTTGGAGTCATGGTTATTTCAATAGAACGGCTCATGCTTATAAAACTTTTAGAAAGAAATGTTTTATTTAACGACGCACTCAACACATTTTATTTACGGTTATATGGCGTCAGACATATGGTTAAGGACCACACAGATTTTGAGAGGAAACCCGCTGTCACCACTATATGGGCTACTCTTCCGATTAGCAGCAAGGGATCTTTTATTTGCACTTCCCACAGGCAGGATAGCACAAACCATGGCCTTTGTTGAACCAGTTATGGATCACTGGTCGGTGCAAGTGGTTTACACCTACTCATTGAGCTTTGCGGAGCACTCACTCAGGGTTTGGAGTCGGTATCTGGATTAAAAATCCCATGCCTCAACTGGGATCCGAACCCAGTACCTACCAGCCTGTAGACCGATGGCCTACCACGACGCCACCGAGGCCGATACTATAAAACTTTTAGAGTCCAGACTCAATCTCTAATAACAACACACACACATACAATTTGTATGGTGTTGCCATGATGTTACTGCCTCAGACTCTATTAGTCCCGACTCTAAGACTCTACAAGATTCATAAGCACCAGGTCAAGAAGATACACAACCTACTGCTGCCAGTAATGAAAAGCATTAAGTGGGCGAGACGACGTAGCCCAGTCGTACAGCGCTCACTCGATGCGCAGTCAGTGTGGGATTATTCCCCATCGGTGAGCCCATTGGGCTATTTCTCTTTCCAGCCAGTGCACCACAACTGGTATAACAAAGGCTGTGGTATGTACTACCTTGTCTGTGGGATGGTGCATATAAAAGATCCCTTGCTGCTAATTGAAAAAGAGTAGCTCATGAAGTGGCGACAGTGGGTTTCCTCTCTCAATATCTGTGTGGTCATTAACCATATGTCACCGGCCTCGGTGGCGTCGTGGTTAGGCCATCGGTCTACAGGCTGGTAGGTACTGGGTTCGGATTCCAGTTGAGGCATGGGATTTTTAATCCAGATACCGACTCAAAACCCCGAGTGAGTACTCCGCAAGGCTCAATGGGCATGTGTAAACTGCTTGCACCTACCAGTGATCCATAACCTGTTCAACAAAGGCCATGGTTTGTGCTATCCTGCCTGTGGGAAGCACAAATAAAAGATCCCTTACTGCCTGCCATAAAAGAGTAGCCTATGTGGCAACAGCGGATTTCCTCTAAAAAACAGTGTCAGAATAACCATATGTTTGACGTCCAATAGCCGATGATAAGATAAAAAATCAATATGCTCTAGTGGCGTCATTATTAAAAGAAATTGTTATAACTTATTTACTGGTTTCTATCCAATTAAGGTTCAACCAAGTCTGTCCTGGACCAGTACAGAAGTTAAGTGTTAGTATGAGAGTAAACCTTCTGCCTATTATTAAACAGCAAGGGGTCTTTTGTATGTACTCTCCCAGATAGGTTAGCACCATGTTGCCCTCAAAATAAAAATGCCTTGCCTTTTATAAATTTATAAGTTTTGTGTAAAAAGAAGCCTTTAAACACACCTATGTGGATAGTACTACATATTTCCTTTTTTTAATTAAGTTATGAAATAGATATAGAAAATAAAATGGCCATAAGGTTTTTGTCCTTTTGAAAATTGTATAATGGAAAAAAAGCCCTTATATTTAAAACTGCACATAAAATATGCCCCCAAAATGTCACTTTACCATGCCTTACTTCATTTCTAGGGAAAACACTGATGAATGGTATTGTTGGTTTGCATAATGCATTTCTATACATGCAGAGGTTATTTTGGATACCGGTAGTCAACACCTTTATTTAATATCCATAAATAAAATAATTTTCCAAAATAAAATGTTTTTCCTACCTACCTACCCTATATTTTTCCAGCATGTAATAGGAAACAAGTAATTTTTTTTTTTCGGCCTTAGATGAATGAACACTTCTGTCTGATGTGACATCAAAGGTATTCTGATTGTTTTTCCACCTGTAAGGCCAGGACGTAGCCCAGTGGTAAAGCACTCGCTTGATGCGCGGTCGGTCTAGGATCGATCCCCGTTGGTGGGCCCATTGAACGAATTCTCGTCACAGCCAGTGCACCACCACTGGTATATCAAAGGCCGTGGTATGTGCTATCCTGTCTGTGGGATGGTGCATATAAAAGATCCCTTGCTGCATTAGAAAATTTTTTGCGGGTTTCCTCTGTTGACTACGAGTCAGAATTACCAAATGTTTGACATCCAATAGCCGATGATTAATAAATCAATGTGCTCTAGTGGTGTAGTCAAACAAAAAAAAGCTTTATCTTTTATCTCACCTGTAATGAGGAGGAGGAAGTTGCTGAACGACGTCGTGGATCTTCAACAGTTTGTTGTCCTCGTCCCTCACAGCATCCTGGTAAATACACACGGGCTTAGTCAATGGTGTATTAAACGAGACAGAACAGGCACATGTATATTAATAGAATCTATCACCGTTGTGAGGTATAGATAAGTCAGCCATTCCGCGTTTTCACTAATAATAGAATCTATCACCGTTGTGAGGTATAGATAAGGCAATTCCAACCCGAGGAACACAATGTTTTTTACCGAGGCCCTTACAAAAACATTTTGTCCCAGAAACAGTTCTTTGATATCACTCAAATTATAAAATATTATTTGCCAGAAACAGTTTTTTGTAATCACTCAAATTATAAAATATTATTTGCTAGAAACAGTTCTTTGATATCACTCAAATTATAAAATATTATTTGCCAGAAACAGTTCTTTGATATCACTCAAATTATAAAATATTATTTGCCAGAAAGTTTTTTGATATCACTCAAATTATAAAATATTATTTGTCAGAAACAGTTCTTTGATATCACTCAAATTATAAAATATTATTTGCCAGAAAGTTTTTTGTAATCACTCAAATTATAAAATATTATTTGCTAGAAACAGTTCTTTGATATCACTCAAATTATAAAATATTATTTGCCAGAAACAGTTTTTTGATATCACTCAAATTATAAAATATTATTTGCCAGAAACAGTTTTTTGATATCACTCAAATTATAAAATATTATTTGCTAGAAACAGTTCGTTGATATTACTCAAATTATAAAATATTATTTGCCAGAAACAGTTATTGACATTGACAATGTTAACATGCAGAATATCGCACAGCGAACTTATCAGAAAGCTGGTAGGTGAGAAGAGGGTTTGGCAGTTAAATGTCAATACTGTTAGACTAAAGTCTAGAGCATATTACATAACACGACTCAACTGGGCGGTTGCATAGCGTCGCAAGCCATGACCTGTTCACACTACACGACAGCCATCGTCTATGACTGAACATTGTGTCATATCTTTTTGGGCTGACTAAAAACAGTCGCGACGACTGGTTTTTCAATACACATTACATGACACGACTCAACTGGGCGGCTGCATAGCGTCATAAGCCATGACCTGTTCACACTACACGACAGTCATTGTCTATGACAGAACATTGTATCAAATGTTGTTGGGCTGACTAAAAACAGTTGTAGATGACTGGTTTTTCAATACACACTACACGACACGACTCAACTTGACAGATGAGCTGCGTCGTGTCGAATAATGTTATCTAGGCATAAGAATATTTATATCTACAGTAACTTACAGCGAATTTGTCATAGAGCTGGTAGGTGAGGAGGGGGTTTGGCAGTTCGCGGAGGTACATCTTGAGCAGGGAGCTAATACTGTGAATATCCTGAAGGTAACAGTCAGACGTCAAGTCAGGAACACGATCCTCGTCAAACGCCAGTCTGTAACACAAGATAAAAACTTTAGTAACATAATATACTGTAAAGTCAATTTACATTTTCTAAATGTTTGACATCATACCAGAATTCTAAATAGTAGTCAACAGTTAAAATTAATTACCACATAAGGGCTCACGTCTAACACACACGCACATTTATTTATTTTACTTTCACTTTTGTTTGTTTATATTTGATGTAATGTTAAGAAGATGAAGTGAATTGTACCTGCATTTCTAGATGTTTGACATAAGGGCTCACATCTAACACACGCACACACACACACACACACACGCATGCACGCACGCACATTTATTTATTTTATTTTTAATTTTGTTTGTTTTTATTTGATGTAATGTTAAGAAGATGAAGTGAACTGTACCTGCATTTCTAGATGTTTGACATAAGGCTCACGTCTAACACACATGCACACACACACACGCACATTTATTTATTTTATTTTCACTTTTGTTTGTTTATATTTGATGTAATGTTAAGAAGATGAAGTGAACTGTACCTGCATTTCTAGATGTTTGACATAAGGGCTCACATCTAACACACGCACACACACACACACACACGCATGCACGCACGCACATTTATTTATTTTATTTTTAATTTTGTTTGTTTATATTTGATGTAATGTTAAGAAGATGAAGTGAACTGTACCTGCATTTCTAGATGTTTGACGCGACTACTGAACCCTTAATCCACAGTCAACTAGTACATATGGGATCTTATTACCCAAATGGTTAAAAATATCTTGGTACATATCAAAGTGATACGTCCAACTAGAACGCTGAATGGGACGTAAGACTTTGACGTCACACGATGACGTAATCGATTGGCGAACTACAACCTTACAGGAACGCCAAGCAAATGAGTTGGGTCATACAAATCAAGATGGATTATGGGTAATAAATAAGATATTAAACTCGCTACCATTTCGAATCATGTTTATGTCCCTCGTGAAATAATTTCCACTGAAATATTTTTCACTCGGGACATAAACATGATATGAAATGAAGATTGTTTAATATCCTATAAATCTGTAACATATATACATATACATATGTTTAGTTTTATATTTTGCTATAATATTAAGACCATGAAGTAAACTGTACCTGAGTTTCTGGATGTTTGACGTGATTCCCGACAGTCGGTAGATACCGTCAACGATACCATGTCGTTCAATCACCTCGGTACAGCTCTTCAACACCAGCGGAACTGTAAACAGAAGTCAATCATTAACCGTTAGCTATCAATATTATACCATACACACAGAGAATACATTGTTAATGACACTCCAGCATGAAAAACACACTGTCTAGACAAATAATTATGAAATAATTATGAATTGCGGATCCAGAAAATCCATTTAGAAGGGGCCCCAGTGACATGAGATGGAATGCCAAGGAAACTTTGGGGGAAGTTTGGAGGGGAATCGTAAAAAAAATTAAAAATTATATAATAAAATTATAACTATTGCAAAATTTAGGGGGGGGGGGGGGGCAGGGCCCCTGGAGTCCCCCCTAGATCCGCCTCTGTATTCTGAGTACTGCTAAAGTAATACACATCTCTTAATGGTCCCAACAAATTTTTGTATCTCCTAAATTCAAGGGCGATAACTCTGTGAAAAATTAGTAAATCACAATGAAAGTCAAACTTAATCTGTAACAATACATGATGAAGCCATTTTCAAAATTTCAGCTCAATATCTCAAGATGGCATTTAAGATAGGCTTGCAATTTATTTCATGTCCTTTTTATCTTATTTTAGTTTATTTGTGTCATCAATGTCGATTTATAAAAACAACGTCAGTGAACACTTCTAAGATTTGAAAACCAACTCATGTCACATCCATATAGTTCACCGTAATGTAATAAATTTAATGTATTAAATCAAACATATATGTAAAACCAATTACACAATCATGTTTATGTATGAACATTTTCTTGAGTCCGTCATGTGTTCTTGAAATTATATTCTGCTTTGTTTTTTATATCTCAATACATCTAAGTATGTGGACCTTCTTTACTGGAAAATAGTCCATCCAGAATTCTAAGATATACCCTCCCCCTAGTCAATGTCTCCACCAATCTCCTTTTTTGTTCCCATTTTGTTATTTTTCTGTCAAATGAAACGATAAAATGCCCTGATACCCTTATATAATTAAATTTCTATAACATTCATTACAACATAACACCATCCCATTGGTCCAGACGTAGCAATGGGAGTTTGTTCATTTCTCGATGAACGTAAAAATTACCTTGTCAGGGAAAGTCGTATCTGATGACATCATTTTATATGGGCAAGTTGTCTTATTGAACGTTATTGTTTATGGACCAAATATAATTCAAAATAAAGTATGAAGTTTTAGTGTTATTATTAGCAAGTATGATTCAAATTTAATTATAAGTATTGTCTGTTATTTCTTTATGTTCATCTGGGTATGAACAAAACAAATCATCCGCAAACTTATGCGAGAATGGCTTTGCCGATTCAGTTTGCAGATGATTTTGTTTTTGTTTATACCCCGATGAATATAAAAGAAATAACAGACAATCCTTAAACCATTACAGGGCACAAACTTAAGAATTTATTACCTAAAGCAAAAGAAAGAAGTGCTTTATTTAACGACACACTCAACACATTTTATTTACGGTTATATGGCATTGAACATATGGTTAAGGACCACACAGACTGAGAGAGAAAACCCGCTGTCGCCACTTCATGGGCTACTCTTTTCGATTAGCAGACTGGCTGGAACGAGAAATAGCCCAATGGGCCCACCGACGGGGATTGATCCCAGACCAACCGTGCATCGAGCGAGCGCTTTACCACTGGGCTACGTCCTGCCCCCAACTGAAGCAATTCTGAAAGGTTTTTGCTATTTGCAGCAATTTTAAACAAAATAATTTTTTTTAAATTATTCCTTCAACCAAGAGAAATAAAAAATAATTTTTATCCAGCAACAGAAAAGTGGTGAGTTACTTCCCCTTACCGTCGTGTCCTGAGTTGAGGAGATGTTCCCCGAGGTCGCAGCCGAACACTCGCTCCTTGACGATCCCTGACTGCTTCAGCTGGTTTCTCGCTGGGCGGGTGGAGAAAAACGTCCGTAAAAAAGTGATCAACTTTCCATGCTTTCTCAACACTGGAAGAATATAACATGCACATGCATAAAGCAAGTCATCGGGCAATCATTAAGCAGGTTATCGGGCGATCATTAAGCAGGCATCGGGGCAAACTTATGAGAGATAAGCCAGGATAACGGATTTAAATTTTTTTTTTTTTAAAATAATGTTAGTTCTAAAGACACACACACACATTTGTATAGTTAATAACAGTACAAGCCAGAAGTCTAAAGGTTAGTTCCACACTAAAATTTGAGAAGAGGACTCTACTAAAAAATAAACATTCCCTGCCCCGGATCATGCTTAAAGGAAACTGTTGGGGGAATCAAGACAATTTTTATATTACTAGAGAAAGATCAAGCTTTTCCATACGTAATGGGTTGAATTTACAAAGGCTGTTTTTCTTGTATATAGTGTTTATCATGGTAAATATATTATGTAGTCACAAGGTTTTTCATACACAATTAATATATGTACTTAATGAGTTGAATTTACAAAGGCTGTTTCTCTTAAATATAGTGCTTAACATTGTAAATATATATAGTCACAAGGTTTTTTTTATACACATGGAATATATGTACTTAATGGGCCAAATTTACAAAGGCTGTTTTTCTTATGTATACATGTAGTGTTTACCATTGTAAATATATGTAGTCACAAGATTTTTCATATACATGTATTATACTTAATGAGCTGAGTTTACAAAGCCTTTTTTTCCTCTTAAATATAGTATTTAACATTGTAAATATATGTAGTCACAAGGTTTTTCATACATATGTAATATATATATTTAATGGGTTGAATTTACAAAGCTTGTTTTTTTTCTAAAACATAGTGCTTAACATTGTAAATATGTGTATGTAATTACACAGGAGTAAGCCAAAATAGACTTCGTAAATTTGACCCCTTTTTGTTTTGTTTTATCACGAGAGGACTAAATGGTTTGCTCAGACAAAACTTAAACTTTAAAAAACATGATGCCAGTCTCCAAGTATACAATGACAAAGAGGTATGCAGGAGAGCTTGGGGTGGGGTGAGTGGGGTAGAGAGGGGAGATAGGGGAGAGTCATATTATGATTCTATCTAATATAAATACAGTTAAACCTACTATGTATAATGATCACCTAATAGATCTACAAATACAGGTTTTTATAGACAGGTGGTCTCTATACAGTTTACAATGTTTTGTTTTTCATCTCAGGCTAAAGCTTGTTTTGTTTAACGATACCACTAGAGCACATTGATTTATTAATGATCAGCTACTGGATGTTATATGCAGTGTTCCACAGATTGGATGACATATATCCCAGTCTTTGATATACCAGTCATGGTGCACCGGCTGAGTGAGAAATAGCCCAACGGGCCCACTGATGGGGATTGATCCTAGACTGACCATGCATCAGGTTAACACTGGGCTAAGTTACGCCCCTCTTCTCAGGCTAACGCATTTAGTAAAAAATGACATTTGCTCACAGACGATGACATCCACAAATGTCAAAACTCCATATGGTTATACATGTAGTAATGGAAATATACTCTTCAAAAGAAGAAACGCAAAACCACATTGTCGTAACATTTGGAGAATTGATTTAATTATTGAATGGTGAGTCCGATAATTACCAAATGTTGCAGGATTGTTCACAATTCACTCTAGTCCATTGTGAGTAAGTGATAGGACACACCACCAAGGTCAAGGTCATCTGGAGTCAATACCGGGTGTGGCCTCCGCGTGTGTTGACAACTGCCTGGCACCGCCTGCCCATTGAAGCAACCAGAGTACGGATGACGTCCAGGGGGATGGTGGCCCACTCGGCCTGCAAGGCTGCTGCCAGCTCGGGCAGGGTCTGGGGCTGTGGTTGTCGCTGTCGGAGGTGTCGGTCCAACTCGTCCCATAGATGCTCAATTGGGTTCAAATCCGGTGATATCGATGGCCAAGGAAGGACATTAATGTTGTTGTTATGTAGGAAAGCCGTTGTGAGACGTGCTGTGTGAGGCCTGGCGTTGTCATGTTGGAACACTGCATTGGCGTTGGCCATAACTGGAACGATGTGTGGCCGGAGGATCTGGTCAATGTAGCCCTGTGCATTCAGGTTGCCCTGCACGTGGACCAGGTCAGTTCTGCCAGTGTGTGAGATGGCTGCCCACACCATGACACTACCCCTGCCGAATCTGTCCACTTCATGCACGCAGTTTGCCGCATAACGTTCACCACGACGCCTATACATGCGACATCTTCCATCATGACGTCGGAGCAGAAATCGGGACTCGTCACTGAACCACACCTGTCTCCATCGCAGTTGAGGCCATTGTCGATGAATCTGGCACCAAAGCAGTCGGAGTCGACGGTGTTGTGGTGTTAAGATGACACCTCGAACTGGACGTCTGGCACGAATTCCTACCTCACGTAGGTGGTTCCGTACGGTCTGGTCGGATATCCTGCGCAAACCTGGTATTGCTGCGGCTGTGGAGGTGGCAGTAGTCAATCGTTCCCGAAGGTGGCGTACCCGGATGTAGCGGTCCTGCCCGGGGGTAGTGACCCGTGGTCGACCGGATCTAGGGAGGTCACGTGTTGATCCATGTTGCTGGTAACGGTCCCACAGTCTGGAGATGGTGCTTGGGGACACATGGAATGCCCTGGCAACGGCCGTTCTGGATTCGCCTGCGTCTAGTCGGCCGATGGCATTGTTTCTCTGCGGTTCACTGAGACGTGGCATGTCCTGGATTGTCAACTGTCGGCCAGATACAGAGGCCAGGCAAGCGAACACCCTGCACTTTTATACTGTCGGTGTTCATGTTGCACGTGCAGACAACGCACGTGCAGTGGTGACATGATTTGCACGTGGCTGCGTTTTTGCGAATATTTACATTTTGGAACTTTATTGTACAGTAGCTGCGTTTTATCGAATGTAACCGTGGGAATGTGTTTGGGACATGCAATGACCTTATATTCACAAAGCATGAACCGGTAGGAAACATAAAATCGGAGTTATAACCCATTTGTACCCTTTTGCGTTTCTTTTTTTGAAGAGTATATTTACAGATCTTACGGACCTGGGCTAAATTAACCATCTGCATGCTTAGCAAATGCAATCCACACTAAGAGTTGATATTTATAGACATTCATGCCAGTAATTTATTTCTTAAAAAAAAAAAAAAAAAAAAAAATCGAATGACATGCCCTCAACTAAAGATATTGTTAACACACAAATTCATGCTCCATATTCTGGCACAGCTAACACAAAATATGTTTGAATATAAAAAAAAAAGAGAGAAGAATTTTTAAATGTAATATATATTGACAAATGTTACAAATATTAATGTGAATTAGACAAGCAATACAATTTTAACAACTTTAATACTCAATATTTTTTATGTATTGTACATTCAGTTTTAAAAAATGTTTTTTTTACAGATGAACATTAAACAACTTTGAATATCACAACATATTAAATAGCTAGGATTTATGATGGACAAAATCAGTCACATTAAACCTGGTAATTAGTAACTGTTTTATTTTTTTTCTAAAATAAAGTTATTAAAAAAACAATTTACCAAATTTAAAGTTAAGCAATACTTCAATTATTTCCACATATTCAAAATGTCAGTTTACACTCTATTCAGTTTGTGTACCTTTCATCCATGCTTTAATTAATTAGTTCAGCCTATTAACAATGCACATCTGAACCTTTTATATACGCTGTGACAACATTATAAAAAACCCCACACCTATTTAAAGACCTTCACCTTTTTAAAAATCTTACGTATATTTAATAAACAAAATGCTCTTCCTTAGTATGTGTGAGCAAGTTTGTGTGTGTGTCTGTGTGCATGCATGCAAGTTTGTGTTTTAAACCCAACAGCTATTTCCAATAACCCAAAGCCGTTGGACCGAGTGTTATGTCTGCTAACGACAGTATAATACTCACAAGGTTTTCTTGATGCCGAGGGCTGAGGTATCCGTGAAGCGACCGAAGATGGAACTTTATCTCCTATCACTTCTACACACTCACTGGGGAAGAAACCCACCTGGAACAAGAAAAAAAGTAATTTATTATATGGTGTCTATCACTCTAACATAATGAATAAATATTAAACATATATGTAAAAAAAGAAAAGACAGAAGATTAAGATGACTGGCCTCAGTGGTATCATGGTTAACCCATCGGACATAACGCTGGTGGGTACTGGGTTCGCAGCCCGGTACTGGCTCCCACCCAGAGCGAGATTTAACGACTCAGTGGGTAAGTGTAAGACTACCACGCCCTCTTCTCTCTCACTAACAACTAACAACTAATCCACTGTCCTGGACAAACAGCCCAGATAGCCGAGGTGTGTGCCCATGACAGCATGCTTGAACCTTTGGATATAAGCACGAAAATAAGTTGAAACGAATGAATGAATAACTGACAAAAGAGAATAAAAACAGTTGTTTATATCAGTGGTACAAATAGTATATCTCTAGTACAATACGAGTGGTATACATCAGAACAATACGAGTGGTATGTCTCTTGTGATATACGAGTGGTATACGTCTAGTACAATACGAGTGGTACATCTCTAGTGATATACATACAAGTGGTATACGTCTAGTACATTATGAGTAGTACATCTCTAGTGATATACAAGTGATATACATCTAGTACAATACAAATGATATATCTCTAATACAATACGAGTGGTATACACTAGTACAATACGAATGGTATATCTATAGTACAATTTTAGTGGTAAATCTCTAGTACAATACGAATGGTATACGTCTGTACAATACAAGTGGTATACACCATTACAATATTACCTCGAAACCTCTCTTTCCTCGCCACCAGATCGTATCATCAGGAGGGGGCATGTCTATCACTGACACGATATCCCCGACCTGAAAACAACAATCAACCAAATTAATACAAACATACACAGAACAAATTACTAACAATGAAATGAGAGTTCCTACTAGTGTCTCAAATGTTCTAGAACTGTTTGGCTGTTCTACTACAGTACACAAAATGTTGTGAATTAGAGTGTACAGATTTAGAGTGTACAAATTTAGAGTAGACAGTGTTAGAGTATGTGGAGTTCAGTGCATGGAGTTAGAGTGTACATAGTTAGGGAGTGTGGAGTTAGAATGTATGGAATTAAAGTGTACAGACTTAGTGTGTCCAGTTAGAGTGTAGTTAAGAGTTTACAGAGTTAGAGTTTATGGAGTTAGTGTATGGAGTTAGCACATACAGAGTTAGAGTGTATTGAGTTATAATGTGTGGAGTTCGAGTGTACAGAGTTAGTGTGTGTGCAGTTGAACTATGAACCTCGAGGAGAGTATATAGTGTATGGAATTAGAGTATACCGAGTTAGTGTACAGAGTTAGAGTGTAATGAATTAGAGTGTACAGAGTTAGTGTAAGGAGTTAGAGTGTACAAAGTTAGTGTAAGGAGTTAGAGTGTACAAAGTTAGTGTCTATGGAATTAGAGTGTAAGGAGTTAGAATGTATGGAGTTAAGAGTATAGAGAGTTAATGTGTGTGGAGTTAAGAGTATAGAGAGTTAGTGTGTGGAGTTAAGAGTATAGAGAGTTAATGTGTGTGGAGTTAAGAGTATACAGAGTTAGTGTGTGGAGTTAAGAGTATAGAGAGTTAGTGTGTGTGTGTGGAGTTAAGAGTATAGAGAGTTAGTGTGTGTGGAGTTAGTGTGTGGAGTTAAGAGTATAGAGAGTTAGTGTGTGTGGAGTTAGTGTGTGGAGTTGAACTACACACCTCGAGTGAGATCTCATCAGCAGCCTGTGAGTTGTAGCGCTTGACGACGTGGGCAGCGGCGATCGCTGGAGTGTTGATACCCGAGTCATCCACCGCCAGCAGTCGGTTACCACGGTTATCAATCTGAGGAGAGGAAGACCATCACAGAAAATATATCTCTAGTACAATACAAGTGGTATATCAATCTAAGGAGAGGAAGACAATCACAAAAAATATATCTCTAGTACAATACAAGTGGTATATCAATCTAAGGAGAGGAAGACAATCACAAAAAATATATCTCTAGTACAATACAAGTGGTATATCAATCTGAGGAGAGGAAGACCATCACAGAAAATATATCTCTAGTACAATACAAGTGGTATAGCAGTGGTGATCTACCCGAGTCATCCACCGCCAGCAGTCGGTTACCACGGTTATCAATCTGAGGAGAGGACAATCACAGAAAATATATCTCTAGTACAATACGAGTGGTATAGCGGCGGTGATCTACCTGAGTCATCCACCGCCAGCAGTCGGTTACCATGGTTATCAATCTGAGGAGAGGACAATCACAGAAAATATATCTCTAGTACAATACGAGTGGTATAGCGGCGGTGATCTACCTGAGTCATCCACGCCAGCAGTCGGTTACCATGGTTATCAATCTGAGGAGAGGACAATCACAGAAAATATATCTCTAGTACAATACGAATGGTATAGCGGGGGTGATCTACCTGAGTCATCCACCGCCAGCAGTCAGTTACCATGGTTATCAATCTGAGGAGAGGACAATCACAGAAAATATATCTCTAGTACAATATGAGTGGTATAGCGGCGGTGATCTACCCGAGTCTTCCACCGCCAGCAGTCGGTTACCACGGTTATCAATCTAAGGAGAGGAAGACAATCACAGAAAATATATCTCTAGTACAATACAAGTGGTATAGTGGCGGTGATATACCCGAGTCATCCACCGCCAGCAGTCAGTTACCACGGTTATCAATCTAAGGAGAGGAAGACAATCACAGAAAATATATCTCTAGTACAATACAAGTGGTATAGTGGCGATGATCTACCCGAGTCATCCACCGCCAGCAGTCGGTTACCACGGTTATCAATCTGAGGAGAGGAAGAGTCACAGAAAATATATCATAACACCATCCCAAGTTGTTCCTACATGTGAGGTTTGATGGTCCTGTATGCAAGATTGGTCCGGACAAGAAAAAGTTAACAGATGGACGTACTGACAATGCCATACCATAATATGACTCATCATAGACAGGCATATGAAAAGAGTAAAAGAAAGTGAAGTGTAGTGTGTGTGGACGTACCTCCAGCCAGTTGAGCACCGAGCCACAGTTGAGCATGCTGTCGGCGATCTCGGAAAATCGACTGAGATACCGACCCAGTAACATCTCCAGCTCCTGAAATGACAAACACCAGTCTATCAGTTTGTATGACATATTAAACATATTGCCATATCGAACCCATCCATTCGAAAAACAAAGCCCACACAGGTAACGGAACTATCTCCTTGTAAACGAATGAAACACGCTACTTACTTTCCTCACCTTTGGAGCCCATTCCTCTATTACTGGACAAATTAGTAACAAATCAACATGTCTTCTCCAGGTTTATCCCAATTATTATGTTTGTAACTTTCACATTAACGAACTCTGCAGCCTTCTATGTTAACTTTTCCGTCTACGAGCCAGATGGCACCTACTTCGATTTTTTTTATATATAGATAATATGAAATGTTTCAGTCGACAGATGAAAAAAACAAGTGATACTAAATATTCTTTGTTATCTAACTGTTCCTTCCAGCAGAAACCATAGCAACATGCCATTGTTGGCACAAAAGAAACAAGACCACCTCACGAGGGAAGTCACAGAAATGTTAACTGGTTTCCCAGTGAAGAAGTTGTTACGTAAAAACACATTATGTGTTCATTTAAGGCGCGACAATGAATCACCTAAATGACCATTATTTTGCTCAAAACACCAAATTAGAAAAAGAAAAAAGAAAGAAAGAAAAAAACAGAAAGAATCCCCCAACAACAATTAAGAACAATTGAGAAAAAACTCAACAACCCTTCCCTACACCCCCTACTCACCCCTCCCCAAAATGATGGTAAAATTAATGTTTGTACAAAACTCTACTGAACTGTCTGTATTATCTGATGAAGCTAATGATAGGTAGTGTTTGTAACATGAAGAGATGGGTCAAGCTGTTTGTTGATTCTGTCTTACTCAGTCTGTTGTGAATCATCGCACAATGATCTCACAAAGCCAGGTCTGACTAAAATCACTTTACTCCAGAAGGTAACTGGGGTGAGGCATACCCCAGTGGTAAAGTGGTTGCTTGATGTGCGGTTGGGTATGGCATCAATACCCGTTAGTGGGCCCATTGCGCTATTTCTCGCTCCAGCCAGTGCACCACAACTGGCACATCAAAGGCTGTGGTATGTGCTATCCTGTCTATGGGATGGTGCATATAACAGATCCCTTGCTACTAATCGAAAAGAGTAGCCCAAGAAGTGGCGACAGCGGATTTCCTCCCTCAATATCTGTGTGGTCCTTAACCGTCTATCCAATGTCATATAAACATAAATAAAATGTGTTGAGTGCGTTGTTAAATAAAACATTTCCTTCATTCCAAAAGGTAACCAGTATTAGAATGTTTGATCATGGAGTTTGAAATTATATATATATATTTTTTTTCCAGCATACTGAATTACCGATTACTTCATTTAATTTCATTTCCACTTATTTCGTGTTTATATCCAATTAAGGTTCAAACACGCTGTCATGGGCTGTCTGTCCAGGACAGTGGGTTAGTTGTTAATCGTTAGTGGTTATTGAGAGAGAAGAGGGTGTAGTGGTCTTACACCTTACCCATTGAGTTGTTATAACTTGCTGTGGGTGGGAGCCGGTACCGGGCTCCGAACCCTGTACCTACCAGCCTTATGTCTGATTACTTAAGCACATCACCACCGAGGCCGGACAATAACAACCAATAGCAATGCAGCTAAGGCTGTTCTAGCATTTTGTTTTCAACCCTGTATTAAAAATGAGATAAATCTATATAATTTGATGGTAATTTGTTTAGAAATATTTTTATTTGCATAGAAATTTTAAGTAAACATTTTTTTTGAGTTGGTATGTGTTTAAAACTCAGCAATATATTTTAATTTTAAGTTTTAAAATTATTTATTATAGAGTTATCTCACAATTCATCGGTTCCCTTTTCATGCAAACAAACTTTAACATAAACTCGGCTGATATTTTACAAATATAAAAACACTTGTGATGAATCCTCTAAGTACCTGATTAGTTTTTGCGTTTTCTTCATCACGCGACAGCTCGACGAGATGGCTGAACTTGCGGTCGTAGATACACTTGTGTAGCTGGCGGTCAAGCATACAGAAGTTGAGGTAGGTCCGTCTGACCGTCCAGCCCTTGCCGTTAGACGTGACGCGGATCAGGTACGTGTGATCCCCACCGCCGTCACCGTCACTCTCATTGTGGTGGTAGTTCTCGCGGTCCTCCTCACACAGGTTCACCTGGCATGGAAGAAAGGATTGTGTAAAAACACCCCAGCACATGGTTTTAATCATTTTGGTAATCACTGTTTTAATCGCCCAGCATATTAGACCACTCCAGCACTTTGTATTGATGATTTCTTTAATTACTGTGTTAATCAGTGGTTAACCTGGTCGCAGAAGAAAGGAATGTGTAACAAAAACCCAGCACATTAAAACACCCCAGCACATTGTATTAATCATTACTTTTATTATTGTTTTAATCAGTGGTTAACCTGATTTAAAAAAAAAAAGGAAGACCCTAGCACTTTGTTTTAATCATTTCGGTAATCATCATTTTAATCGCACAAACACATTAAAACACCCTAGCACATTGCATTTATCATTGTTTTAAACAGTGCTTAAAATGGTCGCAGAAGAAAGGAATGTATATAAACAACACCCCACCACATTGTATTAATAATTTCTTTACGTATTGTTTTAATCTGTGGTTAACCTGGTTGCAGAAGAAAGGAATGTGTTATAACACTCCAGCACATTAAACAACATGCAAATCATTATTCATTGTTTTCATTGGTGTTCATAGAAGATAGAAATGATTTACAACATCCCAGCACGTATCGAATATTGTATTATTCTATTAATCATTACTTTAATCATTGTGTTAATCAGTCATTAACCTGGCAGCCGAAGAAAGAAATGTGTAATGACACCTCAGCACATTATATTAATCATTACTTTGATCATTGTTAATTGGTGAATGAAATAAAAGAAAGGAATGTTCAAAAACACCCCAGCACACTGTAAGAATAATTACTTCAATCATTGTTTCAATTGGTAGCTAACCTGATCACAAAAGAATATTTAATGACAATCCAGCAAAATATGCACCTAAAGGAACAATAACTCTTTGATTTCTTATAATACCTGCAATGGGCCGAGTTCAACGAAATCGTAGTGAAAGTGAGCGCATTCCTCAAGCTTCGGAAAACGAGTTGATCCATCGAGAAGACTGCAATAAATATAATAACATTAAAAACATAGTTCTTACAGTTTAATATACTCACAGGATAAATATAACAATATTAGTGATGTAGTTCTACTTACAATTTAACAGTATAAAACCCACACACAATATTGGGTATTCATCATATGACCATCAATGTGTATTATTTACCTGTGTATTCTCATACTACTGTTACTACTGCGATGTGAATCGATGTGTCTTATTTACCTGGGTATTCTCATACTACTGTTACGACTGCGATGTGAATCAATGTGTCTTATTTACCTGGGTATTCTCATACTACTGTTACGACTGCGATGTGAATCGATGTCTTATTTACCTGGGTATTCTCATACTACTGTTACTACTGCGATGTGAATCGATGTGTCTTATTTACCTGGGTATTCTCATACTAGTTACTACTGCGATGTGAATCGATGTGTCTTATTTACCTGGGTATTCTCATACTACTGTTAAGACTGCGATGTGAATCGATGTGTCTTATTTACCTGGGTATTCTCATACTACTGTTACGACTTTGATGTGAATCGATGTGTCTTATTTAGCTGGGTATTCTCATACTACTGTTACGACTGAGATGTGAATCGATGTGTCTTATTTACCTGGGTATTCTCATACTAGTTACTACTGCGATGTGAATCGATGTGCCTTATTTACCTGGGTATTCTCATACTACTGTTACTACTGCGATGTGAATCAATGTGTCTTATTTACCTGGGTATTCTCATACTACTGTTACGACTGCGATGTGAATCAATGTGTCTTATTTACCTGGGTATTCGTCGTATTCTCATACTACTGTTACTACTGCGATGTGAATCAATGTGTCTTATTTACCTGGGTATTCTCATGCTACTGTTACTACTGCGATGTGAATCAATGTGTCTTATTTACCTGGGTATTCTCATACTACTGTTACTACGATGTGCGATGTGAATCAATGTGTCTTATTTACCTGGGTATTTCTCACTGTTACTACTGCGTGTGAATCCCTGCGTATTCTCATACTGTTAACTGCAATCAATGTGTCTTATTTACCTGGGTATTCTCATACTACTGTTACGACTGCGATGTGAATCATTGTGTATTATTTACCTGGGTATTCGTCGTATTCTCATACTACTGTTACTACTGCGATGTGAATCAATGTGTCTTATTTACCTGGGTATTCTCATACTAGTTACTACTGCGATGTGAATCGATGTGCCTTATTTACCTGGGTATTCTCATACTACTGTTACTACTGCGATGTGAATCAATGTGTCTTATTTACCTGGGTATTCTCATACTACTGTTACGACTGCGATGTGAATCAATGTGTCTTATTTACCTGGGTATTCGTCGTATTCTCATACTACTGTTACTACTGCGATGTGAATCAATGTGTCTTATTTACCTGGGTATTCTCATACTACTGTTACTACTGCGATGTGAATCAATGTGTCTTATTTACCTGGGTATTCTCTGGGTATTCTCATACTACTGTTACGACTGCGATGTGAATCAATGTGTCTTATTTACCTGGGTATTCTCATACTACTGTTAACCCTGCGATGTGAATCAATGTGTCTTATTTACCTGGGTATTCTCATACTACTGTTACGACTGCGATGTGAATCATTGTGTATTATTTACCTGGGTATTCGTCGTATTCTCATACTACTGTTACTACTGCGATGTGAATCAATGTGTCTTATTTACCTGGGTATTCTCATACTAGTTACTACTGCGATGTGAATCGATGTGCCTTATTTACCTGGGTATTCTCATACTACTGTTACTACTGCGATGTGAATCAATGTGTCTTATTTACCTGGGTATTCTCATACTACTGTTACGACTGCGATGTGAATCAATGTGTCTTATTTACCTGGGTATTCGTCGTATTCTCATACTACTGTTACCTACTGCGATGTGAATGTGAATCAATGTGTCTTATTTACCTGGGTATTCTCATGCTACTGTTACTACTGCGATGTGAATCAATGTGTCTTATTTACCTGGGTATTCTCATACTACTGTTACTACAGCGATGTGAATCAATGTGTCTTATTTACCTGGGTATTCTCATACTACTGTTAACCCTGCGATGTGAATCAATGTGTCTTATTTACCTGGGTATTCTCATACTACTGTTACGACTGCGATGTGAATCATTGTGTATTATTTACCTGGGTATTCGTCGTATTCTCATACTACTGTTACTACTGCGATGTGAATCAATGTGTCTTATTTACCTGGGTATTCTCATACTAGTTACTACTGCGATGTGAATCGATGTGCCTTATTTACCTGGGTATTCTCATACTACTGTTACTACTGCGATGTGAATCAATGTGTCTTATTTACCTGGGTATTCTCATACTACTGTTACGACTGCGATGTGAATCAATGTGTCTTATTTACCTGGGTATTCGTCGTATTCTCATACTACTGTTACTACTGCGATGTGAATCAATGTGTCTTATTTACCTGGGTATTCTCATGCTACTGTTACTACTGCGATGTGAATCAATGTGTCTTATTTACCTGGGTATTCTCATACTACTGTTACTACAGCGATGTGAATCAATGTGTCTTATTTACCTGGGTATTCTCATACTACTGTTAACCCTGCGATGTGAATCAATGTGTCTTATTTACCTGGGTATTCTCATACTACTGTTACGACTGCGATGTGAATCATTGTGTATTATTTACCTGGGTATTCGTCGTATTCTCATACTACTGTTACTACTGCGATGTGAATCAATGTGTCTTATTTACCTGGGTATTCTCATACTACTGTTACTACTGCGATGTGAATCAATGTGTCTTATTTACCTGGGTATTCTCATACTACTGTTACGACTGCGATGTGAATCATTGTGTATTATTTACCTGGGTATTCGTCGTATTCTCATACTACTGTTACTACTGCGATGTGAATCAATGTGTCATATTTACCTGGGTATTCGTCGTATTCTCATACTACTGTTACTACTGCGATGTGAATCAATGTGTATTATTTACCTGTGTATTCTCATACTACTGTTACTACTGCGATGTGAATCAATGTGTCTTATTTACCTGGGTATTCTCATACTACTGTTACTACAGCGATGTGAATCAATGTGTCTTATTTACCTGGGTATTCTCATGCTACTGTTACTACTGCGATGTGAATCAATGTGTCTTATTTACCTGGGTATTCTCATACTACTGTTACTACTGCGATGTGAATCAATGTGTCTTATTTACCTGGGTATTCTCATGCTACTGTTACTACTGCGATGTGAATCAATGTGTCTTATTTACCTGGGTATTCTCATACTACTGTTACGACTGCGATGTGAATCATTGTGTATTATTTACCTGGGTATTCGTCGTATTCTCATACTACTGTTACTACTGCGATGTGAATTGATGCTGTCCGAACTGGTGTATGTGGGCAGGACACCACCTCCAATACTCTGAAAATATAAATAACAACATTATTGTTATGCATTAATTATAATTGTTTCTGTTTTTATTATGATAATTTTTAAAATCCCTCTACCTCTTTTCTTACTCTTCTTTGATTAACAACTCATTTCTTTCTCATCTGGCAGCTTCTCCTATCTTTTAACTTTCAATGTCCACTTCTACATCCCAGTCCTTGTCATGTCAACTGTGATGTGTTTGTCACTTGAGACTATTTGTGCCCTATACATTTGCGTCATGAATCATCATATTTTTTCCATTCAATATAGGTGTTATTATTATTTGAAAATGGTTTAATTATTTGAAGACAATATAACTCTGTTTCTAAGATTTGACCATAAATAGTTTTATTTCATGTTGCTTCTTTCACTGATGTAATTTTGTGCTAAATATTTAATAATTAATTCATGTATTGTATATAGTTAAAACAAACAATTTTTCATGATAAAATTTAAATTAAAATAATGAACACATTTTAAACCTTCATTCATTATTCACTATAGCTCTATTCACTGTTTTGACTAAATGTTTGTACCGACTTGTTTATTATACACCTCTTGATTATTATAATTTTTTAAATCCCTCTACCAATGGCCAATTTTCCTTTTGTGCTGGAGTATCGTTAATTAGAAAATGTATTTCTAATTTCCATTATTATTCAAATTTACCTACTTCTAGCACAACAACAATGCTATACGACCCCGAGTCATAACCTACACTGCAGAATTATCTCCCCTTACTGGATGTATAGTGCATGGGAAGATCATATATCCTTGTTTTTGATTCTGCAGTCCTACATTGCGGTCATATAGCATTGCTGTTCTGCTAGTACGGTAGGTTAAATAAGACTAATATTCATTCATTCATTCATTCATTTATTTATTTATTCATTCATTCTTTAACAAAACCATCATTATCACTATCAGAAGACCCCCATGTAATCTCTAAAAATAAAATAACAGAATGTATCAGTATCTGAAGGGTCTGGTGTGACACTGGTGAGACCAACAGGTGTGACACAGGTGAGACCAACAGGTGTGAACAGGTGCAAATTACAGGTGTGTCAACAAACTCAGTAATAAGAGAAAGATTATCCACAGAATGAAACATATTTGTTTACAATATTTACTATATAATTCACAGAGGATATTTTATGGGTTTCTTTTAAAGTATGATTTATATCTCAAAGATTTGTTTGTTTGTTTTGTTTAATAAGACTTCTAGCACACTGATTTATTAATGGATGTCAAACTTTAGGCCATTTTGACATACAGGCTTAGAAAGGAAACCCACTACATTTTTCCATTAGCAGCAAGGGATCTTTTATATGCACCATCACACAGACAGAATAGCATATACCACAGCCTTTGATATACCAGTTGTGTATATCTCAATGAGTGAAGTTTGATGTATATCATATCATCATATCATATCAATCATATCATATTATATACTATATGTCATATTATATATCAGAAGAATAGATACTGTACATGTTCACTATTAGTTAGTAGACATTATTATTTTTTAACTTTACAAACTGAAAATGCTGTACTAAACTTTAAAAAAAAAGGGAAAAATATTTATATCAGCTTGTGTCTACCATTTTATACACAAGAAGATAAAAGATTTTAAAAACAAACAGATTTATATCAGCTTGTGTGTACCATTTTATGCACAAGAAGATAAAACACTTAAAAAACAAACTGCTTGCAATCTCACCATGGAACTACATGCATTGTTAATGCTTCCGACAGACAAGCAGATATATTTTTAGTCGGCAAATGGCACTGAACCTTCACAAGTGAAATGAGCTGCATATCGAGAAGCCCACGGCTGTTATTATTATGAAACCCTACTAGTCTTGCTGCCTGGGAATGGCAAAACAAGCTCTATTTTTGGTTTCTTCTTGTAGAACGAAAGCGCCAACAAAAAAGTTGAAAAGATGTTGTTAATGTGATGTAACTAGAGCTCAGTCTGTTTATTGCTAAATTAACCAACTGCTCATTTTTATACAAAGTGGCTACATTTAGTTTCTGGCTACTACAATGTCATGGTTCATATAGAAAGTGCAAACCTAAATTTAGGGGCTTTTTAGGGACATTTTAGGGTCTATGTAAGTAAAATTTAGGGACTAAAACTTTGCTGTCTGTCATTTGCAATAACCTTCGAACTCGACAAAATAATGGGAGTGTTTGAGCGGGTCGTCGGAATCGACAAAGAACTGTCCTACACATTTTCATAAACATAAATATGTAGAATCCACAAAGGCATAAATGTCTGATTTTAGAATATTCCATTTTATTTAGTTTGTACTGAGATTAAGAATCACTAATCAAGCACTCCCTGAAAGTTACGAACAATACCGAACAATGACAATGTTTTTTACGAATGAATTGTTGGTAACATTTTGGCATTGTTTAGGGCCTTTTCAAGCATGTGCGAACCTTGTAAAAAACATTTTAAAGTTTATTTTGTTTACCAACACCACTAGAGTACATTGATTTATTATTAATCATCGGCTATTGGATGTCAAACATTTGGTAATTTTAACAGAGTGTTAGAGATGAAACCAGCTACATTTGTTCATTAGTAGCAAAGGATCTATTACATGCACCATCCCACAGGCAGGATAATACATACCACAGCATTTGTTAAACCAGTTGTGGAGCACTGGCTGGAATGAGAAATAGTACAATGGGCCTACCGACGTGGGATTGATACTAGGCCGACCATGCACCAAGTGAGCACTTTACCACTGGGCTACGTCTCGCACCTTTTTCTTTAAATTAACCATTTTCAATAATTTTCAAGGAAATACTCTACATATCTTAAAACTGGCTAAAACACAATTTGTTCCAATGTGAGCCTGTGTTACCAGAGTTGCAACTAATTATACACGATTTAAGGGCCGTTAGATGGGTTATACCACTGTATGTTTTTAACCCCCACCCTCTAAAAATGAAATCTAATAAAAATATCCTTGACAAAAAACAAAAAAAACAAACCCACAAACATTATGTACACTTTTAACAGGGAGATAGTGCCCCATGACTTGTACATGAAAAGATGTGGTATGTACTGTCCTGGCTATGGGAAAGTGCATATAAAAGGTCCAGTAATGCTTTATTAAGAATATAGCCTACACATGTATAATATACATTTTAAAGCAAATTTCAGGGTGAAATTGTTTTTAAGTACTTTCCAGGATTTTCCAGAAGGAAGGAAGGAAATGTTCACTTAACAATGCACTCAACACATTTTATTTATGGTCGGACATATGGTTAAGGACCACAGATATTGAGAGAGGAAACCTGCTGTCGACACTTCATGGGCTACTCTTTTCAATTGGCAGCAAAGGATCTTTCCAGGATTTTCCAGGATGAGTGCAAACCTTGAATATAGCAGCAGCCGGTTCCTTCTCTATCAATTAAATATTGTTTGTTTGTTTGTTTGTTTGTTTTGTGTAACGACACCACTAGAAAACACTGACATATTAATCATCGGCTTTTGGATGTCAGACTTTTGATATTATCGGTCAAGGTGCACTGGCTAGAATTCAAGTTTCTTTTGTTTAACGACACCACTAGAGAACACTGACATATTGGATGTCAGACTTTTGATATTATCGCTCAAGGTGCACTGGCTAGAATTCAAGTTTCTTTTGTGTAATGACACTACTACAGCACAATGATTGATTAATCATCGGCTATTGAACGTCAAACATATGATCATTTTGTCATAGAGAGAAAAACCCGCTTCATTTTTCCATTAGTAGCAAGGGATCTTTTATATGCACCATCCCACAGAGAGGATAACACATGATACCACAGCCTTTCATATACCAGTTGTGGTGCACTGGCTGGAACAACGAGAAATAGCTCAATGGGCCCACCAACGGGTATTGCTCCTAGATTGACTGCACATCAGCCAAGCACTTTACCACTGAGCTACGACCTGCCACTCACTTAAATAGCTGTAGTTTAAAATTGTGCTTAGATGTTGTTGAACAAACATTCATTTCCTTTCCGGGATACATCTGCACATGTACGATATGTGTAGTAATTGTAAAAAAAATACCATAAATCAGCAGCTGCAGCATGTGACAAGTCATTGAGGTTATCTAAATACCGATCAACACACTGCACTGCATGTCAGTGTTGTTTTTGTGATCAGCATGCGGACTGCACGAGTGCACAGAGACCAGTGCGTTCAGTGACACGCAGATTACTTTTACATGTGTATACTCACACAGTGTCAAGCCAACCTCTGTTATAAACAGCCCATAGTGGTAGGGCTTCTAGAATTTTTTTACAAATCCACAAACCTTTTTTTCCCACTAGCCATCGGGCATGGCAATACTAGTTATTTACTAGCCCAACATTGAATATCATTAGCCATGGGAGTGGGGCTACCATAATCTAGAAGCCCTGTCGGGCATGGCAGTAGTAGTTATTTACTAGCCCAACATTGAATATCACTAGCCATGGGAGTGGGGCTACCATAATCTAGAAGCCCTGTCGGGCATGGCAATAGTAGTTATTTACTAGCCCAACATTGAATATCACTAGCCATGGGAGTGGGGCTACCACAATCTAGAAGCCCTGTCTGGCATGGCAATAGTAGTTATTTACTAGCCCAACATTGAATATCACTAGCCAATGGGAGTGGGGCTACCACAATCTAGAAGCCCTGTCTGGCATGGCAATAGTAGTTATTTACTAGCCCAACACTGAATATTACTAGCCATGGGAGTGGGGCTACCATAATCTAGAAGCCCTGTCTGGCATGGCAATAGTAGTTATTTACTAGCCCAACACTGAATATTACTAGCCATGGGAGTGGGGCTACCATAATCTAGAAGCCCTGTCTGGCATGGCAATAGTAGTTATTTACTAGCCCAACACTGAATATTACTAGCCAATGGGAGTGGGGCTACCATAATCTAGAAGCCCTACCAGTGGTAAAGTGCCTACTTGATGTGTGGTCTGTGATGTACACGTCATGGGACATTGGTTGAGACATAGACCCTGTGACCCACTGCCACCTCGTGAATAACAAAACATGTTATTATGGTCTGTGATGTACACGTCATGGGACACTGGTTGAGACACTTAACACTAATCGACTCTGCGACTCACTGCACCTCAGGTGAGTGCTCTACCTTAGAGCTACAATCCCTCCCACCCACCAACCCTGGATTACAAAGATGATGGTCAGGGGCCTAATTCACAAAGGTCTCTTAGGCTCTGCTAGACAACAAAGCATCCTCTTTGCAAAGTTGCGAGACTTAGTGAATTAGGCCCCTGAACTGTATGTGTATCTACTAGCGTACCACTTGATGCGCATCGGCCTACAGGATCGATCCCCATCTATGGGCCCATTGGGATATTCTCGTTCCAGCCAGTGCACCACAACTGGTATATCAAAGTACATGGTATATGCTATCCTGTCTTTGGGATGGTGCCAATGGAAAAATCCTGTCCTGGACGGAGGAGTTGGCTGAGGCCAGCACCTGTGTCCATGACAGGCATGTGCTACAACAGCTTGTTCTGAATGTGCATGTTAATCCCTATAAGATACCATAACAATGGAAAGATGCAGCAGGTTTCCACTCTAAAAATATATGTTAAAATTACCAAATGTTTGACATCCAATAGCCGATCATTAATAATCAATGTGCTCTAGTGGTGTCATTAAACACAACAAAAAAACTCGTTTGTTTACAAGGCCAATAATAAAGAAACCAGAATCACTACAAACCTTGGTGGCATCGTGGGGCAGACGACCCTCGGAACGAATCGTGCCAGAGCTTCCCTTGCGTTGTGGAGTTTCTTCTTCATTTAGTGGCACATTTCTGAAATCAATAAACAATAACATTATATCACTGTACTTGAAATGTGTATATATTGTTAAATAATTAACATAACAAAAGCTAACAACCAAAACTGGCTATATCCAAAACCATTATTTACAGAAAACTTAAGTTTTCATATTTAAAATAAGAGGGGTGGGGTGGATACAATTCAGTTTATTTATTCAAATTGTATACTAGTAGCTTAGTATCATTCCTGTTATATGTACTAATATGTTCACCACACCAAAACAAAATAATAAATAAATAAATAAATAAATAAATAAATAAATAAATTAAATTAAATTAAAATTTAAAAAAATAAAAAAATAAAAAGTGAAACAGTAGACCACTCTTATTTTCACAAATATTTTACGAACATATAACCAGTTCAGGCTACAGATTTTTTTGAAGCTTTCTAAGCACTGCGATATCGTAAAACCATCATGAGATATGATGTCACAACGACAAATACCATAGCCTGTGAGGGGTTTACAATATTGTAGCATTAAGATAGTTTTAAAAATAGGGGCCCTCGTTGTTCGCTGTGGATATTAAACACCAGTCCACAAGTTACAGCCACACTGGAATAGAAACACGAAAGACACTATCTAATCATCAGCTGTTACAGGATGACATCAAACATGTGGTATTCTGTAAATGGGTTAGCAGACACAATGCTTATTTCGATGCCTGCATGTAACAAGTAACTTAAAACCAATGGGTTATTTAAGTACTACAGAGGTCAATCTACGTGTAATCATCAAAGAAAGATTTCAAAGTGCATATCAGAATTTTGTAGAATGTTTTTAATGAAGAACTATTTCCTAAACCAGACTATATTAAGCTGCTACAGCACGTAATGACATGCCAAATGGTGGTGTGTTATCTTAAAGGAGGACAGTTATGAAGAAGACAGTTATGGAGAAGACAGTTATGGAGAAGAAGGAAATGTTTTATTTAATGACACACTCAACACATTTTATTTACAGTTATATCGCGTTAGACATATGGTTAAGGACCACACAGATATTGAGAGAGGAAACCTGCTGTCACCACTTCATGGGTTACTTGTTTCGATTAGCAGCAAGGGATCTTTTATATGCACTATCCCACAGACAGGATAGTACATACCACAGCCTTTGTTACACCAGTTGTGGTGCACTGGCTGGATTGAGAAATAGCCCAATGGGGCCACCAATGGGGATCGATCCTAAACCGACCATGCATCAAGCGAGTGCTTTACCACTGGGCTATATCCCGCCTCAGACAGTTATGAGGTAAATGTGTAAATGAAATTAATGGAAAAGTCAAGGGAAAAACAGCTATGGAAATAGAACTGTTACAGATAGGACAGTTATGGAAAGGACAATTATATATAGATAGATGACAGTTATGGAAAGGACATCTATGGGAATAGAACTGTTACAGCGAGGACAGCAATGGGGAGGATATCTAAGACAACGACAGCTATGAGGACAGTTATATAGATGACAGTTATGGAGAGGACATCTATGGGGATAGAACTGTTACAGAAAGGACAGCAATGGGGAAGACATCTAAGAAGAAGACCGCTATGTGGAGGACAGTTATCGAGAGGACCGTGATATATATGACAGTTATGGAGAGGACATCTATGGGGATAGAACAGGACAGTTAAAAGGAGGGCATCTAAGAAGACCACTATGGGAAGGACATCTGGGAAGGACATCTAAGAAGACAGCTATGGGAAGGACATTTAAGAAAACACCTATGAGAAGAACATCTAAGAAAACTGCCATGGGAAGGACATCTAAGAAAACAGCTATGGGAAGGACATCTAAGAAGACAGTATGGGAAGGACATCTACGAAGACAGCTATGGGAAGGACATCTACGAAGACAGCTATGGGAAGGACATCTACGAAGACAGCTATGGGAAGGACATCTACGAAGACAGCTATGGGAAGGACACCTAAGAAGACAGCTATGGGAAGGGCACCTAAGAAAACAGCTATGGAAAGAACATCTAAGAAGACAGCTATGGGAAGGACATCTAAGAAGACAGCTATGGGAAGGGCATCTAAGAAGACAGCTATGGGAAGGACATCTATGAAAACTGCTATGGGAAGGACATCTAAGAAGAGTTATGGGAAGGACATCTATGAAGACAGCTATGGGAAGGACATCTAAGAAGACAGCTATGGGAAGGACATCTGAGAAGACAGCTATGGGAAGGACATCTGAGAAGACTGCTATGGGAAGGACATCTGAGAAGACAGCTATGGGAAGGACATTAAGAAAACTGCTATGGGAAGGACATCTAAGAAGACAGCTATGGGAAGGACATCTGAGAAGATAGCTATGGGAAGGACATCTGAGAAGATAGCTATGGGAAGGACATCTGAGAAGATAGCTATGGGAAGGACATCTAAGAAGACAGCTATGGGAAGGACATCTAAGAAAACAGCTATGGGAAGGACATCTAAGAAAACAGCTATGGGAAGGATTCCTGGTCACAGACAGGACAGCCATGAGTTGTTTATAGACAGACATTTGCCGAGGACATCAAACAAATCTTGTGTAAAAGAACACTTTCTCCAGAAAGAAAATGGTAAAGGTCAGGGAATTGACTAGGGTTCATGAAGCTGCCATTTCACAAGCTGAACATAAACTGTAAACTAGGAGATTACTTTCTGATAGCATGGGAAACGAAGACAGATAATATCAAATGGATCTGATATCAATGATATGCGAAAGGCTGTCCAAGATAAACCCAAATGTCAAATTACAGGTGATTTTTTGCTGCTTTATTGCTGTGAATGCAGACAGCATTCACTAAGCCACATTAAAATAAGCCACAACCTGCCCCTTTCCCTCACCCAGAACATTTTTTTTTTTTTTAAATTTTTTACAAAAGATATATTTAAAATGGGTATATGTTTATATATTGAGAACAACAGAAGCCCTGAATGAGAGTATTTGTTGTTTAAATATCACAGAGAGAGAGAGAGAGAGAAAGAGAGAGAGAGAGAGATAGAGAGAGAGAGAGAGAGAGAGAGAGAGAGAGAGAGAGAGAGAGAGAGAGAGAGAGAGAGAGACATAGAGAGAGACAGAGACAGAGAAAGAAAGAGAAAGAGAGGGAGGAAAGGAGAGAGAGAGAGGAGAGAGAGAGACAGAGATATAGAAAGAAGGAAGGACAGAGAGAGAGAAAGAGATGGACAGAGATATATATATATATATATATATATAGAGAGAGAGAGAGAGAGAGAGAGAGAGAGAGAGAGAGAGAGAGAGAGAGAGAGAGAGAGAGAGAGAGAGAGAGAGAGAGAGAGAGAGAGAGAGAGAGAGAGAGAGAGATTTACATAGATATAGTTATTCTTTATTATATAAAAAGACTTACTGTCATTTGAGTTTTCCATACAAAAAAAAAACTGTCAAAGGGAATGAAGGATTCACATAATATTATAAGGGTGTGTTTGTGTGTGTGTGTGGGGGGGGGGGGGGGGGGGGGGAGAAAGACCCACAAAGCCACCACTAAAGAACTTACAAAACCGGAGCAGATGACGCTCCAAATAATCCTGAGACCATGTTAAACCGACTGTATCGTACTCCATGTAATTAAATCGACTGCATGTACCACACTGTCAAACACCATGTACCTGCTACTGACTGTGTTCACATCATTATATTCCACACACACCACTCTGCTAGTACAACACACACAACACTGACACAATTAGACTGACTGTGTCACACAGCTGGTGTATGTTCTATTCAAATAATCTATCCAGACTCCATATGAAAGTGACTGTGTATAGCACCAGACTGGAATTTCACCATGATAATCCTCACACCATTTCAAAGTGAACACACATCACGCTGGTACTGTATTCCATTCGAGTAATCCAAGCACTAAATAGCATGGGAGATGTGTATGCAGTCATTTTAATCACACTTCTGACACCAATTCAAACTAGTGTTTTGTACAATAACAATGCTTGCATGTTCCATCCAGTCTGGATATCTGGGTTGATGAACTGACATAACATAGAGGCATATACATCCAAAGACCATTCAGATAATGAACTTTAAAAAAAAAGTTTATATAATTCAATACTTTAACACCAGCATTAAATACATTGATAATACTAATAAAGTTAATGACAGACATTAAATCTATGCAAAATATGTTGATAACACTGATACAGTTAATCACCGACATTAAATCTATGCAAAATATGTTGAACACTGACACACCGACATTAAATCCAGACAGATATACTTTGATAGTTTGTTACTGACATTAAAACCAAACACTGCTAGTATATCAGCGACATTTAAAACCGACAACATCAGCTCATAAAAACATCACTATACATGTATGATAGAGATCATATCTAAGCTGTGTCCAACTTTGATCTCTTTCCAGAATCATCGTGAATATTTCAACAAATGATTTAGCCAGTCACATTTCAACTACGGGGTAACTCCATCCTTGGTATTCGCAGATAATTAATTTCCCAGCACAGGGAAGATTAACTGACTTCCTTGAAGAAAGCACACTTTCCACATGGCTATCCAGGTATTTGTAAATTCCGTAACAATTATTTATCCGTGTACTATCAAGCAATCATATTGAGTCACTTGGTAAATTACTCAAACATAATTTTTGTTTCCTCAAAGAACTTCAAACCAAGAATTTTTTTTTTTTTTTTTTTTTTAATAAATGTGAAAAAAGTAAATACTTATTTCACAGACTTCAGTTTCAAATTCGTACAGTAACAAAGAAAAATTAATTTCCTCCTGGAAACATTTTTACAAAAGTTAACATACTTCACAGCGAATTTCAAACTAAACTTGAAAAAGGTTCTTAAAAATTGAAGCAATAAGTAAATTCACAATTCACAATTTCAGAAATTCCAAATTTGTAACTGACAAAGAGTCCCAACTTCCAAACGGCAATATTTTGATAAACTTATCACCAAACACAGCTACATAATGTTATTCAAACCAAACTGAGAAGTAACTTCAAACAATGTAAGTAATTTTGATAAACTTATTACCAAAAACAGCTACGTAATGTTATTCAAACCAAACTGAAAAGTAACTTCAAACAATGTAAGTAGTTTTGATAAACTTATTACCAAACACAGCTACATAACGTTATTCAAACTAAACTGAAAAGTAACTTCAAACAATGTAAGTAATTTTGATAAACTTATTACCAAACAAAACAGCTACATAACGTTATTCAAACTAAACTGAAAAGTAACTTCAAACAATGTAAGTAATTTTGATAAACTTATCACCAAACACAGCTACGTAACGTTATTCAAACCAAACTGAGAAGTAACTTCAAGCAATGTAAGTAATTTTCCGTTTCATGATTTCAGAAATTCCAAACTTGTCACTGACAAAAGGATCTCAATTAACTTCCAAATAGTAACCTTTTGCTGAAGTTACCACAGTTCCCAAAGTTGTCCACACACAGGCATATCAGACTAAAACTGGATGGCCATGTTAAACTAATTTTCCTTTCCGAGACTGCTAGCTGTCTTCCTTCTATTGTTCAACCTTATTCCAGCAACTGAATTTCTCCCCATCTGTCAACAATATATGCTGGCAAACATTCCACTCCTCACCACACACAAAAACGATCTGACACCAATGCTTAAAAGTATTTCAAAAACACCACTATGCTGAAAATGTGTGCACACGTGTATCCATGGTAAATAATTTTCATCCTTGACCAAAACACACTGTGACTTTCATTTTTCTTCTGCACAAAATTTCATGTTCGTCTGCACAGACAAGTGAGAAAGTTGAAATGGAGAGAGAGTTCTGCAGGGGAGTAAACTGCTTTTGAGTCGTTCACAAACCTGCCTTGTTATGATGAACGGACATCTGCAGCAGCTGTTAAACGTTAGGCAGTGCGTGCTTTGTTCTGCTTTAAAGCTTTCTCCGCACACACTTGTATTTAAAGACCTCTTCATTCACTTAAACATGCAGTCAGTCAAGTCGGGGCTTTCACAAAAACTGGGTCACAATCTCGTAATTTTGTTCAGTTCCAGAACTCATTACTCAATTATGCTGGTTGTAAATAGTTTACAGATACACAGATTTAGATAGAAAACATATCTAACCTTCCATAATTACCTATTTACAAGTATGAATATGCAAGAAAAATTTATATTTATTATGCAAAACCAAAATCCAGCCTGTGCTGGTGCGGTATGCAAATTTGTTGATGATTATACATGTATTGCCCATAATTAGTCCTTATTTAGTCATTAGAATAGTATGATGTTTGTACGTGTCTTGTTTGTACATATGTTTTGCATCCAGTTCCGTATGTGGAATGTCTATATGCAATAAAGTTTTTATCTTTATCTTTTATCTTTATAGATACATAAAATAAATTGTGTTGTTAAATTACGACCACTGTCGTCAACAGGTCATGGAAACTGTTGACGTGTCCAGGAAAGCGTGCTTGCATCTTAACTGGATATACACATAAAAATCAAGTTCCAATGAAACGCATCAATACGATTTAGTGGGAGTTTTCGGTTGTTTTTCTTTTCTTTCTTTTTTTTCAAACCCACTCCAAAAGATTTCATAATGTCCCATCCAATTACTATAGATTATTTTTAAATCATTATTATTATTATTTTAAAGAATGTCTATAGTTAACATGTGAAGAATGTTTAGTTCAGTTACAATAAAGATTATATGACTGTTTTCTGTTTTTAATTTGTACATGTTCATACTGTATTGACAGTGGGTTTCTTATCTATCTCTTCTCTCTCTGTTTTTCCCTCTTCCATTTCTGTTCCCCCTCCCCCTCTCTTTCTCTCTGTCTCTCTCTCTACTTTTCTCATGACTCCCTCATCTCTATATCCATCCATCCCCCCTCCCTCTCTCTCTCTCTCTCTTTCTCCATTTCTCATAACTCTATCTCAAACTCTCTGTCTGTCTCTCCCTCTCTCCCCCCCCCTCTCTCCTCCCCCTCCAAGTGTTGGAATAATGTAGTTTTGAAATATACTGAGCCTGGGATAATTAAACTCTCCTTTCTTTCATTTTCACATACATTCAAGGCTAGTGATGACACACATTTTGTTTTACTATCATCACACAGTCATAAACACAATTACCTAGTTTCCTTCATCCTTTAGAAAGACGAAATCTATATCCAAGAGGTCAGTGAATCTCCACTGGCTAGTCTACATTCCACAGTACAAGAAATACTCCATAGAGACATCAAGTCATTTCTGTCAGTCCTGAGAAATACTCCATAGAAACATCAAGTCATTTTCGTCAGTCTCGAGAAATACTCCACAGAAACATCAAGTCATTTCTGTCAGTCCCGAGAAATACTTCACAGAAACATCAAGTCATTTTTGTCAGTCTCGAGAAATACTCCACAGAAACATTAAGTCATTTCTGTCAGTCCTGAGAAATACTCCACAGAAACATCAAGTAATTTTTGTCAGTCCTGAGACTTGCAAAACCAATGTAACAGGTTTGCTAGCAGAATTATCCAGTTAACACACACACATATATATAACCTTCAGAGATCGTACCTGGGATAGATATGCCCGAAACCTTTGTGGTATATGGACATGTACAAGAAGTTTATTTAGGTTTAACGACACTACTAGAGCACACTGATTTATTAATCATCAGCTATTGGATGTCAAACATTTGGTAATTTTTATATATATAGTCTTAAGAGAGGAAACCTACTGCATTTCTTTTACCATTAGTAGCAAGGGATCTTTTATATGCACCATCTCACAGACAGGATAGCACATACCACAGCCTTTGATATATCAGTCATGGTGCACTGGCTGGAATAAGATATAGCCCAATGGGCCCACTGACAGGAATCGATCCCAGACCGACCACGCATCAAGGGAGCGCTGTATCACTAGGCTAGGTCCCGCCCTGACATGTACAAGAATTCTCACTCACTCTAATCTGCTCAATGCTATTAACATTTGGTGCAATGAATTGAGATGGGAAAACACCCATTACAAGTCACTCACTGTTGTCAGTAAAACTAGCAAAAACATTAACACCTATGCCTGTAGGTTTACTGATAGATTTATCCAAATAACAAACACATAAAGTCCAGGAAAAACAGCCCTTCTAATCTGCCCATTACCATTTAACAGTGTCTAAATGTGAAATGTAAAACACGGTTTTAAATGTAAAATCAGAACAGGTGACATGGCTGTCAGTGTTTGACTTCTGTTACTGTGAAAGCTGAAGCCATTAGGACTAAACCATTAGGAATTTGTCATCAACAACACAGGTCCTCTTTCTAAACAATAACTCAAGACAGGCCAACCAGTTTAAGGCGTGTTCACATGGTGTGACTTGTCATAACAATCTGTAGCTGATAAACAAAAGGAATGTCTGTTTCAATGACAGGCAGACAGGTCAGTATAGTGCAGCCTTGCAAACAAAAGACCTGAAAACTGTTGTGTTGTGATGGTTGTAATAAAACTAATATCTTGCAAGTCTAAAGACTATGGAAGTCAGACATTATATATAACAGTACATGATAAAGTGGTGGGATGTAGCCCAGTTGTAAAGCAATCGCCTGATGTGCAGTTGATCTGGGTTTGATCCGTCGGTGGGCCCAGTGGGCAATTTCTTGTTACAGACAGTGCACCACGACTGGTATATCAAAGGCCGTGGTATGTGCTATCTTGTCCATGGGATGGTGCATAAACGCAAGACTGACAGACAGATGGATAGATGGAAACCAAAAAAACCCTCTCTTGCTGGATTGGTAATAAAATATTTAATTTCTGCAAAGGTTTAAATGCCTTTTAAATTTATAGCCTATCAATATTTTTTCATCATGAAGTTATATATAAATCTTGTGTTGGGATCAAAACTGGCTGAAATTCAGTCTGGTAAGCTACGAATTCTGGCAAACTAATGTGTGAATATAAACGTAAAAAAATTGCCGGTCCAACGGGATGACAAGGACCCTTGCTTGTGTTGCAACAAATCACATTGTGTGACCCGTACCTTTAGGAAAACATGGCAAATGATGAAACAAATCACACACTATGTCCCATGCCTTTAGGAAAAAGTTGCAAACAATGAAACAAATTGCACTGTATGACCTGTACCTTTAGGAAAACATGGTAAAACGATGAAACAAATCACACTGTATGTCCTGTACCTTTAGGAAAACATGGCAAATGATGAAACAAATCATACTGTATGATCCGTACCTTTAGGAAAACATTGCACCCAATGAAACAAATCACACTGTATGACCCATACCTTTAGGAAAACATAGGATGAAACAAATCATACTGTATGTCCCGTACCTTTAGGATAACATTGCAAACGATGAAACAAATCACACTGTATGACCCGTACCTTTAGGATAACATGGTCGTACCTTTAGGAAAACATGGTCGTACCTTTAGGAAAACATTGCAAATGATGAAATAAATCATACTGTATGATCCATACCTTTAGGAAAACATCGCACCTGATGAAACAAATCACACTGTATGACCCTACCTTTAGGAAAGCATGGCCACCGATGACATCACAAGTTGTGATTAACTGGGTGTCTAGAATGAGTTCTCTCCATTGTAGAACCCAGGCTCTTGGTTGTATGCCATGGCTATTGGTCGAGGGTCTAGTGGTGTTACACATCTAATGATGATGAGTCCATTCAAAGACAGGATGTTGTATAACACAGTGTATAATAACCTCGTATAACACGTAATACCTGACCAGGCTTGGCCATCATGTATCTGATACTTTTAATACTGTACATTCATCAACCTCGTATAACACACAATATTTGGCCAGCCTTGGCCTACTTGTATCTGTTTCTCTAATCACTGAATGAATGAAGTTTGTTTTGTTTAACGACACCACTGGAGCACATTGATTAAGTAATCATCGGCTATTGCATGTCAAACATTTGGTAATTCTGACATGTAGTCATCAGAAGAAACCCATTTTTCCATATGTAGCAAGGGGTCTTTTATATGCACCATCTCACATACAGGATAGCACATACCATGGCCTTTGATATACCAGTCGTGGTGCACTGGCTGGAACTAGAAATAGCCCAATGGGCCCACTGATGGGGATCGATCCCACACACGACCGTGCATCAAGCGAGCACTTTACTACTAGGCTATGTCCTGCCATCATGTAGCCGATACATTTAATAACCTACATTCAACAACTTTGTATAAGATGTGATAGCCGGCCAGGTACAGACTACATGTACCTGTTTGTCTAATCACTGATACACTTTAATACATTCAGCTCTTGAGTTCAAAAGATTGACATTGTAGGCATCAAACACACTGATACACTTTAATACATTCAGCTCTTGAGTTCAAAAGATTGACATTGTAGGCATCAAACACACTGATACACTTTAATACATTCAGCTCTTGAGTTCAAAAGATTGACATAGTAGGCATCAAACACACTGATACACTTTAATACATTCAGCTCTTGAGTTTCAAAGATTGACATTGACATCAAACACACTGTATACATTCAGCTCTTGAGTTCATGACATAGTAATCAAACACACTGATACACTTTAATACATTCAGCTCTTGAGTTCAAAAGATTGACATGGTAGGCATCAAACACACTGATACACTTTAATACATTCAGCTCTTGAGTTCAAAAGATTGACATCGTAGGCATCAAACACACTGATACACTTTAATACATTCAGCTCTTGAGTTCAAAAGATTGACATCGTAGGCATCAAACACACTGATACACTTTAATACTGATTACACGTTCAAACACACTGATACACTTTAATACATTCAGCTCTTGAGTTCAAAAGATTGACAGGCATACACTGTAGGCATCAAAACCGGGTAGTTAATTGTGATAGAGAGACACTGCTCTCCCCCCCCCCCCCCCCCCCGCCCCCAGTTGCTGGCATCCTCCATCACCAAAGACTGGATGAATAAATCATCATAATGGATTGTTATATTTATCAATATATTTTGATTTGTAGCAGACCATTTTTAACCACGATATGTGTATGTGTGTATGTCTGTGTGTGTGTTGTCTGTGTGTGTGTGCGCGCGTGTGTTTCTGTGTGAGTATGTGTGCACGTATGTGTGTGTATGTGTGTGTGTGTGTGTGTATGTGTGTGTGTGCACACGCGTGCATGCATGTGCGTGTGTATTGGCTTTCTTCCCCAGAGTATGTCAAGACAAGAAATTAGCAGGCTGCAAATTTAGAACGATTCCGTTCTTCCATAAATCCCGGATTTTGGGTCAGATGCGTACGATTATTAGACAGAATCCATAAATATCCATATTAAATCATGTTTTTTATTTTAGCAGAATCCTAAAAAAATATCCCCAAATTCAATGCCTGAATAGGATAATGTAATATCTGTGTATTTCACCTCACTATAATCCATATCATTCATTGTGAATGTGTTACAAGCAGGAACCATAGGCTTCCTGGCATGGCGGTCATGGTAACTCTCTCTCGTGGTAACCTGATCTGGCGGAGGTATGATTCAATCTCCCCCAATTGAGAGCTAATTCTAGTAGAGTACAGACAAGAACTTGTAATGGTAATATCCCAGTGAGGCAATCGAGAGAATGTAACGAGCAGACGCAGTTAACAAGCCAAACCTCCTGACTGCAGGAAACACAGATAATGAGAGTTTTAAACAAGCACAGATTAAAACGAAATTTATCAGTAAATATTCTGTAAAGTTTAATTAAGAAACAAAAATAAACAATAAGATAAATAAATAAATTTGTTGATGTGCAAGTCTCCCCCCACCCACCCCGACTGCAGAAAACACATCCTGAGAGTTTTAAACAAGCAGATTTAAAGCAAATTATAAGTAAATATTCTTTCAATTAAAACATAAAAAATAAACAACAAGGTAAATAAATAAATTTGTTGATGTGCATGTCTCCCCTCCCCATAACTGCAGAAAACATATCATGAGTTTTAAACAAGCACAGATTTAACGGAATTTATCAGTAAATATTCTATAATTTTAATTAAGACACAAAAATAAACAAATGTTTTTTTTAAAATTTGGCTTAAGTTAAAGTTTGTTTTTGTTTAACGAATGAATGTTTAACGACACCCAGCACGAAAAAATGTGTCAAACATGATAATTTTAACATATAGACAGCGAAAAAAAAAAAATTCATTAGTAATAAGGGATCTTTTATATGAACCATCCCGCAGACAGGATAGCACATATCACAGCCTTTGATATACCAGTTATGGTGCACTGGCTGGAATGAGAAATAGCCCAAAGGGTCCAGACTGACCACGCATCAGGAGAGCGCTTTACCACTGGGCTACGTCCCACCCCTAATTTGGCCTATGATGTAAGTGTTGACAGAATTCCATTTCATGTGAAAATATCAAATACAAAAATGTTTTGGTTCATATCTGGAAGACTTCTAAATGTTTTTTCTTTCAAATTAGGGTCGGGACGCAGCCCAGTGGTAAAGCGTTCGATTGATGCATGGTCGGTTTAGGATCAATCCTCGTTGGTGGCCCAATTGGCCTATTTTTCGTTCCAGCCAGTGCTCCACAACTGGTGTAACAAAGGCCGTGGTATGTACTGTCCTGTCTGTGGGACGGTGCATATAAAAGATCCCTTGCTGCTAATTGAAAAGAGTAGCCCATGAAATGGCAACAGCGGGTTTCCTCTCTCTATATCTGTATGTTCCTTAACCATATGTCTGACGCCATATAACCATAAAAAAATGTGTTGAGTGTGTCGTTAAATAAAACATTTCCTTCCTTCCTTCTTTTAAATTAATTAATTGCAATATTTTATTAACAAAACACTCACAGTCACTGACAGAACTGCCATCCAAAGAAATATTACCATTCAAGCTTAATCAGGCACACACCCTTGGGGCACAATGTTGTTTTGAAGCACCTCATTACGTAACTATGAAAAAACTTAGAAAAATTAACTAAGCACAACCAGTGTAAATTTGACACGGTTAAATAAATATTCATGTGTAAGGTGTTGAAGATCAAAGTAATATTTTCTGAACCGAATTAAAGTAATTTTTCAGATGATCTACTTACATCCAATTAAGGTTTAAGCATGGTTTCCTGGGCACACACCTCATTTAACATATGATTAAATGAATATTCATGTTTAGGGAGTGGAAAATCAAAGTAATAGGTTTTTTTGAACAGAATTAAAATAATTTTTCAGATGATCTGCTTATATCCAATTAAGGATTAAGAACGCTATCCTGGGCACACACCTCAACAATCTGGGCTGTCTGTTCAGGACAAGGAGTTGGTACATGGTTAGTTGTTAATATTGCCAGTAACGGAGAATTCAGGATAGTGGTCTTACACAATTACCATTAAAGTGACGGACCCTAGTTTTTAAATACTACAGCAAATTGTTCACAAATAGACCTGTTTTTCATAACTGCATGAAATCAGACATTGCTTTGATTTTATTGTTTAGATTATCCATTTCTGTACATCAAAAGTGTTTTTGGTCATCATGATGTTTTTAATATCACAAAATGCATTTTGCATATTTTAAAAAACGCATTTGCGTCTAAGAACTAATGGTTATGAAGTCGAGTTCTAGTCTATTTTTAAGGATAATTCACTGTTTCAACCTCACAGACTCTTGCTTCACTCTGTTGTAATTTTATCCAAATGTATTACAGGTTTGTAGATTAAACTAAACTTAGCGTCCATTTGTTACGGGTTGAAACTTGGGTCTGTGACTTCATAAAAACTGGTTCTGGGTGGGAGCCGGTATCAGGATGTGAACCCAGTACCTACCAGCCTTACTACATGACTGAGGCCACACATCTTAGACAATCTCTTTACACCACTGAACTACACGTCCTTCACCCCACCCCACCCCAGTGTAAAGAAACTGCAGGTAGATCTTGTTTATAATGTGCCAGTATCAGCAGACGTCAAAACTTTGAGTACTGAAAAGGTTTCCACTTGAACCTTGTTGAAAAAGACAACAAACTGATTGGGACCAGTGGAATTCCTCTCACACACTGGTGGGAACACTTCAAAGAACCAGTGCAGCCACCAGCCTCAATTACAAAGACAAGGCATGATAATTGGCTTCATTTCTTTCTGGATTTTTTTACAAGTATGGAATAAATTTGTTAAAGGAATGATTGGCACCCATTTGTTTATAAAGTTTTAAACACTTTACAGATAATATTTATGAAAATCAATACAAAAAGAATTTTAAAACAAGCATTCTGAGAGTACTGCTAAAGCGATGCATGTCACATACCAAGTCCTGGGTTTTTTTTTTTAAATCTCCTAAATTCAAGGGCCATAACTCTGTGAATAATGGGTAAATCCCCATAAAAGTTATACTTGATCTGTAACAGTACATGATAAAGCTATATACAGTGAAACCTCTCAAAACCAAAGCCTCTGTAAACTGGAGTTCCCCCAAAACCGGACATTTTTAAAGGTCCTTTTTGAAAAATTAGTACAGAAATTAACCTCTCTAAACCAGATACCTCTTAAAACTGGACATTTTACTCAGTCCCGAGGGTGTCTGGTTTAGTGGCGTTTCACTGTACAAAACTTTAGCTCAATATCTTGGGTCATTGCTAAAAAAAAAAAAAAGAGTCCGGAAGACAATTTTTCGTATCTCTTAATTTCAAGGGCCATAACTCTGTCAAAAATGGTTAAATCGCCATGAAAGTCAACTTGATCTGTAACAATACATGATAAAGTTATACACAAAATTTCAGCTTAATATCACAAGGCATTGTGAACAAAAAACATCCAAGAAAACTGCATGTGGGACAGACGAATGGATGGACAGACATGACAAACAGAGAGACAGAAGGATGGGATGAAACCTATAGTCTCCTCCAGTTGGACTGGTAGACAGACACACAGACAGATAACAGACAGACAGACTTACAGACAGACAGACGGACAGATGGACAGAAGGATGGAGATGAAACCTTTAGTCTCTTCTAGTTGAACTGGTAGGGGACTAATAAATAGTTTTAATAGTTTCGCTTTTCCTACCATGTAAAACTATATTGGAATAAATTTGAAAACTGCATTTACTGATAAGACTTCGTAAACAATGTATTGTTAAAATCTATTGGAATTTCATTGATTTCAGTCATAACAGATTTTCAATAATACAATCAGTATTTCTATAAACTTAGAAAGACTTTAAATTATTAAGACTGATTGTGTTTTCCAGCACAGCAAATTTTCCCTTTAAGACCCAATTAATACACCGTATACATCTTGACCAATCAGCCATGAAAATAAATCCAAATTCCATCAGATTTTACATACAATTAGATAATAGGAATATGTATGTAGCTAACACTGTCCACCATGACAATTGATTATAGAATTCACAATTAATCATTAAAAAAAGTTTGTTTTGTGTGACGACACCACAAGGAAGGAAGGAAGGAAGGAAATGTTTTATTTAACGACGCACTCAACACATTTTATTTACAATTATATGACGTCGGACATATGGTTAAGGATGGAAATGTTTTATTTAACGACGCACTCAACACATTATATTTACAGTTATATAGCAACAGACATATGGTTAAGGACCACACAGATATTGAAAGAAAAAACCCGCTGTCGCCACTTCATGAGTTACTCTTTTCGATTAGCAACAAGGGATCTTTTATATGCATCATCCCACAGATAGGGTAGCACATACCATGACCTTTGATATACCAGCCGTGGTGCACCGGCTGGAATGAGAAATAGTCCAATGGGACACCACAAGAGCACATTGATTTATTAATCATTAGCTATTGGCTGTTAAACAATTAGTAATTTTGACATTATTACAGTCTTAGAATGGAAACCTGCTACATTTTTTTTAGTATCAAGGGATCTTTTATATGCACCATCCCATAGACAGGATAGCACATACCACAACCGTTGATATAGCAGTCATGGTGCACTGTATGGAATGAGAAATAACCCAATGGATCCACCGATGGAGATTGATTCCAAATCGACCGTGTATCATGCAGACACTTTACCACTGGGTTACGCCCCACCCCCTTAATCATAACAATGCTACAACCCAACTTTTATCATAATTGATCAAAGAAACACAATTAAAACAATGATTGTAACTTTTTAAAAAGTTAATTAACACTCATTTAATCCCAGTAATAAAAAAACCCCTCAAAGAATTATATTAAAACTATCTGGAACAACATTAAAACAATGACTTGTCACTTTCAAAAATTTAATGAACACTTATTTATTCCTAGTAATCAAGACCACTCAAATATATATCTGTACATTTTTAGCATATATATTATTCAAGTTATACAACATTAAATTATGATTTAAATTTAAAAAATACAACATATATAAAACAATACCTTTTAAGTGTTGAAAACTAGAGAAATGAGGCGTAATTTCACACATGGCCAAACTTGGTCATAGACAGGAAACTGCCACTGTAAACAAAAGCTTAGCACCACTGATCAAACACATGCACAGCCACCTCATAATGACTTTATTACACACACCACACTACAAGTTGTAAGGGAAGAAACAGGAAATGTGCAAACTAGATGAGAAGTATCACTTCCATTGTGTGTAGAACCAGCATCCACCACGTACTGGCTTTGTACACTAATCCTTACTGTATATTAACTGGTACAATTAAATACAGATACAAGCTTTGTAGCCTAAAATTCTTTTTGTATATTGCCTGGTACAATTAAATACACATACTGGCTTTGTAAACCTATAATTCTTTTTGTATATTGACTGGTACAATTAAATACACATACTGGCTTTGTAGCCCATAATTCTTTTTGTATATTGCCTGGTACAATTAAATACACATACTGGCTTTGTAGTCTAAAATTCTTTTTGTATACTGACTGGTACAATTAAATACACATACTGGCTTTGTAAACCTATTATTATTTTTGTATATTGCCTGATACAATTAAATACACATACTGGCTTTGTAGTCTAAAATTCTTTTTGTATACTGACTGGTACAATTAAATACACATACTGGCTTTGTAAACCTATTATTATTTTTGTATATTGCCTGGTACAATTAAATACACATACTGGCTTTGTAGTCTAAAATTATTTTTGTATACTGACTGGTACAATTAAATACACATACTGGCTTTGTAAACCTATTATTATTTTTGTATATTGACTGGTACAATTAAATACACATACTGGCTTTGTAGCCCATAATACGTTTTGTATATTGACTGATACAATTAAATACACATACTGGCTTTGTAGCCTAGAATTCTTTTTGTATATTGACTGATACAATTAAATACACATACAAGCTTTGTAGCCTATAATCCTTACTGTATAAAGGATCTGTATAAGGGACTGATAAAAAACCAAACATTCTTAGAGTACTGCTAAAGCAATACATGTCCCTTTCTGGGCACGAAACCTTTTCTCATAAGTTCAAGGGCCATAACTCTGTGAAAAATAGGTAAATCATCATGAAAGTTAACTTGACCTGTAACAGTACATGCAATATATTTTAAGGTATTATGAAAATAAAAGTCCGGAAAACAAAATTTTCATATCTCCCATGTTCAAGGGCCATAACTCTGTCAAAAATGGGTAAATCACCATAAAAGTCCGACTTGATCTGTAACAGTACATGATAAAGTTATGCACACAATTTCAGTTCAGTATCTCAAGGCATTGTGAAAGTAAAGACCAGAAAAGAAATGTTCATATATCCCATTTTCAAGAGTCATAAATTTGTCAAAAATTGTTAAATTGACATAGAAGTCAAATTTGACCTGTAACAGTACATACACAAAATTTTAGCTCAATATCTCAAGGCACTGTGTAAAAAAAATATTCTGAAAACTATATGGGGACAGACGGACGGACAGACAGACGGACCGATGAGCAGAAAGACAGAAGGACAGAGATGAAACCTATAATTCCTCCAGTTGGATAGACAGGGAACTAATATTGCCCATCCTACTATTTACAGGAACATGCATGTACTTTTACGGGTCAACTGTAATGCCACACTTTATTGAGAGTTCACAGAAAAAACTCCACAATAAAGTCTAAATTATCAGCAAGAGATCTTCTAAGTACATGAACTTTCCTCACTTTGTTGGTAAAACCTATTTTGCTCAGTAGGTTAAGATATTCTACAGGAAGTGGTGGGGAGGTAATGGAGAAGCGAGAATCCAATTTGTGTAGGATACAAGCCGAGCCAGCCATACGAGGAATCTGGTGCTGAACAAACAATAGTCAGAAATGATTTCCTAAACACATCTCAAGACTTGTAATTTCTGGTAATACTGTGTATTGATCGATGGTCAATGCCCTGAGTTGGAACTGCTGGCTAGGTTATACCAAGAAGAAAAAACTGCCTTCAGTTGTCTACATGACACTGTGTTTAGTCAATACCAGAGTTCGGCCTGCTAGCTGGGTTATACCAAGAAGAAAAAACTGCCTTTAGTCAGTCTACATGACACTGTGTTTAGTCAATACCAGAGTTTGGCCTGCTAGCTGGGTTATACCAAGAAGAAAAAACTGCCTTTAGTCAGTCTACATGACACTGTGTTTAGTCAATACCAGAGTTTGGCCTGCTAGCTGGGTTATACCAAGAAGAAAAAACTGCCTTTAGTCAGTCTACATGACACTGTGTTTAGTCAATACCAGAGTTTGGCCTGCTAGCTAGGTAACACCATTAAGAAAAAACTACTTTCAACTGTCTACATGGCACGGTGTTTAGTCAATACCAGAGTTCGGCCTGCTAGCTGGGTTATACCAAGAAGAAAAAACTGCCTTTAGTCAGTCTACATGACACTGTGTTTAGTCAATACCACAGTTTGGCCTGCTAGCTAGGTAACACCATTAAGAAAAAACTACTTTCAACTGTCTACATGGCACGGTGTTTAAGTCAGTCATTCTTACTCAGGATGGAAAGGAAAGGAATGGGGTTTTTTAATGACAAAACTACAGCTATTTGGTGTCTAGTAGGGCATTCACAAGTCCAAAATATTGGACTACGGAAGGTCAAACTCAACTCGGACGCGAGTACCCGACACTTACACTAGATGATAATGATGCCAAATCATGTCATTGTATTGCATTCCACACATTCGATTTTTGTTTTCCCTCCACGTCTCATAGCCCTATAATGTAACTTGTGGCAAGCATATGGCAAAATGACATAAAAATATATAATTAAATCAGAGTGCTTTTCCTGGTACTCGAGTCCTGTGAACAGATTTCAGTCTTGCTAGACTCGACCCGTACCCTGAGTACTTGCGGAGACCAAAGTGTCCAACATTGCTGACATAAACAGCAGTAGTGGCTGTCTAACTGCCTGCACCACAAGACAAAAGAAGGAAAGGAAATATTTTATTTGACAACGCACTCAACACATTTTATTTATGGCTATATGGCGCAAGACATATGGTTAAGGACCACACATATATTGAGAGAGGAAACCCGCTGTCGTCACTTCATGGACTACTCTTTCCGATTAGAAGCAAGGGATCTTTTATATGCACCATCCCACAGACAGGATAGTACATACCACAGCCTCTGTTACACCAGATGTGGAGCACTGGCTGGAACGCGAAATAGCCCAATGGGCCCACCGATGGGGATCGATCCTAGATCGATGGCCAATCAGGCGAGTGCTATACCACTAAGCTACGTCCCGCCCACACCACATGATCAATTAACAAATGAAATGGCACTTTCCCATCTAAGGATGTGTGTTACATATGTTTTTCTGGTATGGCTTTCCAGCACATTTCTACCAGATGATTTGACTAGTGTTTTTTTAATTATCCAGGTGATTATACCTGCAGCTTCCATTTAGCAATCAGTGTTGAATACTTGCATCCTGTTATGCACCATTAATGTTAAGAGAGACCCCCCTGTTGCTAAATTGCAGAAAGTCATGAACTGAGACTGGCTTTCTGTTCTACTGTAAAGTTTTAGTTTTGCTTTTCTCTTCTATAGTAAAGTTTAAGTATTGATTTTCTCTCTTATAGTAAAACTTAAGTATTGTTTTTCTCTTCTAAAGTAAAGTTTTAGTATTGTTTTTCTCTACTATAGTAAAATTTAAATATTGATTTTCTCTTCTACAGTAAAGTTTTAGTAATGCTTTTCTCTCCTATAGTAAAGTTTTAGTATTGATTTTCTCTTCTACAGTAAAGTTTAAGCATTGCTTTTCTCTTCTATAGTAAAGTTTTAGTATTGTTTTTCTCTCCTACAGTAAAGTTTAAGTATTGCTTTTCTCTTATATAGTGAAGTTTGAGTATTGTTTTTCTCTCCTATAGTAAAGTTTAAGTATTGCTTTTCTCTTCTATAGTGAAGTTTTAGTATTGTTTTTCTCTCCTATAGTAAAGTTTAAGTATTATTTTCTCTTCTATAGTGAAGTTTTAGTATTGTTTTTCTCTTCTATAGTAAAATTTAAGTATTGCTTTTTTCTTCTATAGTAAAGTTTTAGTAATGCTTTTCTCTCCTACAGTAAAGTTTTAGTATTGCTTTTCTCTTCTACAGTAAAGTTCAAGCATTGCTTTTCTCTTCTATAGTAAAGTTTTAGTATTGCTTTTCTCTTCTACAGTAAAGTTCAAGCATTGCTTTTCTCTACTACAGTAAAGTTTAAGTATTGCTTTTCTCTTCTATAGTGAAGTTTTAGTATTGTTTTTCTCTCCTATAGTAAAGTTTAAGTATTGCTTTTCTCTTCTATAGTGAAGTTTTAGTATTGTTTTTCTCTCCTATAGTAAAGTTTAAGTATTATTTTCTCTTCTATAGTGAAGTTTTAGTATTGTTTTTCTCTTCTATAGTAAAATTTAAGTATTGCTTTTTTCTTCTATAGTAAAGTTTTAGTATTGTTTTTCTCTCCTATAGTAAAGTTTAAGTATTGCTTTTCTCTTCTATAGTAAAGTTTTAGTATTGTTTTTCTCTCCTATAGTAAAATTTAAGTATTGCTTTTCTCTCATATAGTAAAGTTTAAGTGTTGCTTTTCTCTCCTACAGTAAAATTTTAGTATCGCTTTTCTCTCTTTTTGGGACGTTTTGAAACTGACAACATATTTTTTAATTTCCAGAACATTTCGAGGACAAAGTGCAAAATTCATTATTTTCCAGGAATTACAAATAGGTGGAAAACAGTTTCCCAAAATTCAAGGAATGTAAGGACACATACGAATCCTGTTCATACCATATAGTAATCTAGCATGAGGGAATCGATTTTGCCTACCATAATAAGCTCTGCGATTTCCAACCATTAACTTGTCTTCAGAGAAGATTAAAAAAAATTTATTACATGTGTATGCCATAGTTTTATTGCTTTTTGGCAAGCACATTTTTCTTTGATCCCTTGCTGAACTGATACAAGCCACTTGTGTGGCAGCAGAAATGGATTTCATTTTGGTTTTCTTAGCCAAGTGTCAAATTAACCATATATTCATTACAAAATAATTAAATTTCCAGTACATTCATTACAATTTAATTGGTCATTTCTCAATGAACATAAAAATAATGTTGTCAGGGAATGTCATATCTGATGACGTCATTTTATATCGATATTTCGACTTATTGAGCATTATTGTTTAGAAAAAAATATAAAAATAAATAAAACATGAACTTTTAGTCATATTATATGTAGGTATGTTTCAAATTTAATTATAAATATTGTCTGTTATTTCTTTTACATTCATTTGGGTATGAATTTTTAAATAAAAAGCTGATTCACAGTTTACGGATGATTTGTTATGTTCATAACCCGACGAATGTAAAAGAAATAACAGACGATCTTTAAATAGCTGTATTTTAAAATGTGCTGAGGTTTTGTTAAACATTCCTTTCCTCTCTTAGAGATGCACATCTTCCTGTCTTGCAACCTGTGTAACTTACTGTAAGACAGCAATCAGACCGGTCTCTTCATTAGTAACGAGCAGTCACTAACTGATCACAAACCACTTGTAGGCCACACTACGCTTTCATTTCAAACATTTCAAAGAGGTAAGAATTAATGAACCATGATGTCCCTTATGGCTAGCTAACTGTGTAGGTTTAATTAACAAGTTGGGTTCACTCAGTACAGCTAGGTGTCTAGAATATAGTTAAATGAATATTTAAGTCTGGTGTTATCAGGCCTGTTAGAACAGTGGGTAAAACCCCAAACTTGTACTTGCTTTGTCCTATGTTATGTATATAAACCGGCCTCGGTGGCGTAGTGGTTAAGCCATCGGACTACAGGCTGGTAGGTACAGGTTCGCAGCTGGGTACCGGCTCCAACCCAGAGCGAGTTCTTAAGGGCTCAATAGGTAAGTGTAAGGCCACTAAACCCTCTTCTCTCTCACTAACTACTAACCAACTAACAACTAACCTACTGTCCTGGACAGACAGCCCAGATAGCTGAGGTGTGTGCCCAGGACAGCGTGCTTGAACCTTAATTGGATATAAGCACGAAAATAAGTTGAAATGAATGAATGAATGAATGTATATAAAAAATAAATAAATTTAAAACAATAATTGTTCCAATAACAGAATTATGAAAAAAGAAAAACCCAGAAGGAATTTCCATTACATACTAAATGGTTTTAAAAAATCTTCCTATAGCACAATATGGACTTCCTTTGATATGATACACACAAAGTGATAGTTGAAGGAATGTAATAAAAACAAAACAAGTACAGTGTAACTCCTCTAAACCGGACACCCTCAATGCCCAGTAAAACATCCGGTTTAAACAGGTATCTGAATTAGAGAGGTTCTCTTCTGTACAGATGTTTAAAAGAGGGCCACAAAAAAATTCCGTTTTTGAGGGATTTCCGGTTTACAGAGGGTCCGGTTTTGAGAGGTTTCACTGTAATAAGTACCCCTACTAGGTATACCGTTAAGTTACGGACTTGAAATCTTTTGAAATCGGACACTGCATGTCATGTACTCAGACAAATTTTAAACAGCAGTTCTCTTCCTATAAATCTTTCTAAATGCATTGTATTACAAAAATGTATCCATTAATTTCCAAGATTTTCGGCTTCGTAATTTTATCCTTCATACCCGCTGGCAGAAGGCGTGATATATACATATATATATAGCCACTTATAAAACACATTCTACACAACAAAATACTTCCAGCCATGGAATGTAGTAAATCACAATATTCTGTTACATGCACTTAAATCAATTCATGCACATTATCAAGAGACGAAAAACAACTAAAATCGGCCGTTGTGTACAAACCGTTTCTATAATAACACGAGCAATTCATCACCAAGATGTATAAATCCAAGGTTAATGCGGTGTAACTTTCCACTACATGCACGTCGTGCATATCACGGATATTACATGTGCGCCCACTCCCTACAGGTCGTATTGTACGCCGTGTAGTAAGGTATTAGTGACTCATAACAGAACTGAGTCAGAAACATGATTATCGACTTGGATAATTCAGATTGTTCAACGTTGTTGCAATTCCGAAGAGCTGATCAATTTTTTTTTCTGTCTGAAAGGACCTGGATGCATGTAGTTCATGATTTAAACTGTCATCGTCGAATGTGAATTGAAATTGAGTTTGGCAAATGTATTTCATTTGCAAGTCGTCAAAACCGTTAATTTGAAAATGGAGTAAATCACATTAAAAGTACTTTAGTTTAGTTAATAATATTTTATTGGGTGAATTAAAATCTTGAATTTGGCTACAGATTTTCAGTCCAAATTCACCAAAATGATTTAATAAAAGTTAAAATTTGTTTTGTTTAATGACATCACTAGAGCACATTGATTTATTAATCATCAGCTATTGGATGTCAAACATTTGGTAATTCTGACATATAGTCTTCAGGGTTTTTGCCAGAGGGTAAAATTAGTGCAGATTTTCTTTTTTAAAGTTAACCTTTTGACAAAATGAATGACTCTTTATCATTACTGTATGATTTTCTTAACCCTAACCCTAAACATAACCCATTTTCTATCTGGGAGAGGCCCTCCATATCCCCTGTTGACTGTGGTTGCATTCTATTCCATAGTGCCATACCCAAAAATTTCTTTCTGGCAGAAACACTGGTCTTGGAGAGGAAACCTGCTACATTTTTTCCCCATTAGTAGCAAAGGAATCTTTTACATGCACCATCCCACAGACAGGATAGTACATACACATGTATATCACAGTCTTTGATATACAAGTTATGGTTCACTGGGTGGAATTAAAAATAGCCCAATGGGCCCATTGACAAGGATCGATAGCAGACCAACCGCACACCAAGCAAGTGCTTTACCACTGGGCTACATCCCACCCCCACACATGGTTAGAGATGTGTTACGAGTAGTAATGGGTGTTCTAGGACAGATCCATTTTTCATTATTATTATTTATTATTATTATTATTACCTGATCTACAGTGGGTTTTAGGATCAATTCTGTTTGGTGGAACCACCATCTTATTTTTTTTTAATGCAATATATTTATATCATTCTAAAAACATTAGGATACCCAGAAAAACATTGACTACATGGACAGTGATATTTTAAACAAGAAAATAGAGCAGCCTATGTGGCAACAGTGGGTTTCCTCTAAAAAACAGTGTCAGAATGACCATATGTTTGATGTCCAATAGCTGATGATAAGATAAAAAATCAATGTGCTCTAGTGGCATCATTAAATAAAACAAACTTTACTTTACTTTATATTTAATATGTAATAAATTAGATGTTAAAAACAGCTCTGTTTGTCGGTCTTCGTGGATCCATTCTCTGATTGGGTTTTTTTCATGTACCAACCAATGCTCTAATAAATTAACTGGTAAATCAAAGGCCATGGTATGTGCTGTCCTGTATGTGGGATGATGCATATATAAAATACCTTGCTGCTGACGGAAAAATGTAGTGGGTTTCCTTTCTATGACTACAATGTATATGTCAGAATTACCAAATGATTGTCATACAATAGCTACAATGGATGCCAAGATGTGGGCTCTGCAAAAGACCTATGCCCAACAGCCCTTTTTGCGACTCATGGGAAAAGGATATAATACAACCAATCGAATGTTGAAGAAGAAGAAGCTACTAATTAATAAATCAATGTACTCTAGTTGTGTCATTGAACAAAACAAAGTTCAACAAACTTTAGCTGTTAGTCAGAAAATTACCAATTTTTTTTTTTTAAATTAGTTTTTAGAACATTCCTTACCACTTAATTTCAACGTCAAGTTTCTTAAAACATTCCTTTCCATTTAATTAAAAAAAATGTCATTCTTATTTCTTAGAAATAAAGTGAAATATGCAATTTAATTTGCCATTTTTAATAAAGGCGGGGATTTTCCCCCCGTTTTTTTTTTCTTTTTCGTGCGTGTGGTAACAATGTGAGTTCTTCAGACTGTCATAATGTGTGATAATATTCACTGCTGTGTTTGCCAATCAATACCAGAATGCAATTAAGACGGATTTCCGTCAACACTTCTGCCGACAAGTTGTGGGTTAGATTTCATATTTCACAGCAGTGAACAGCAGAGAATCCTTTGACACAAGTGGCTATTAACAATGCTGTAGTAAACAGCAAATGGTTTATTCCAGAGAATCAACTGGATAACATTGCCATATTTCCTCACCAAATGTGGACATCACTGGGCGTGAGGGTATAAATATGAAGCTCATTAACTTGTTTGTAAAATCTCTTTGTTAATTAGCTAGCATAATATTTCTATTTATGAATAAACATTGTAAAATATTAGAAATTGTTATACGTATTTTTAACCTCATTCTAAAGGTGGATTAATTAGCCAAACAAAACAAAAAGACTTCCTTCTGTTTGTGTGTGTGTGTGTGTGTGTGTGTGCGTGCGTGCGTGCGTGCGTGCGTGTGTGTGTGTGTGTGTGTGTGTGTGTGTGTGTATCTCTCTCTCTAACTAATCGCCATTCTGTCTTTCTTTATCTTTTTTGCTCCAATTCCATCTCTCTTTTTCTAATTCCCCCCATCTCCTATCTCCACCCTCTCTCCCACCTCTTCTCTGTCTCTACCCTCTCTCCTCATTATCCCCTCTCTCTCTCTGCACAATCTCCCCCCCTGTCTCTCACCCCTCCCTCTCTCACCTCTGTCTCCTCCCTCTCTTCCCCTCCCTCCTCTATCCCTTCCTCTCTCTCTCTCACGAATTCCAAACATTCCAACGTCATTATTATTAATTCATTCCAGCTGCCAATGAAATCAGGTCTTATTTACCCAGGATACACACAGTATTCTGACCAGCTCGGAGATATCCCAGTTCCCTCACGCTCTGTTCCGCTACCTCCTGTTTATCTCCCCCTTACGAAAATTACTCCTCATACACTATTGTAATCCAGCGTAAGCCAATCGAATGGCTCTGTTTATCATTATGCTCCAAGATCCCGGCCAATATAATCTGTGTTCTTTGATGATTCAGTTATACATTGTATGTCATATTTATATAAGATTCTGATGAGAGCTGTTCTGTTTTGGTAACAAGACACGGATGCAAATATTTGAGTGAGAATGAAAATTGATTTGACAAATGGTCAGGATGTGGATATCAAAGATAGAAAATGAATTGTCTCATTAATATGATTATCAGTTTGTCTTCTGAATTAGTAAACACAAGGAGAGACTTGAATGTTCTGTGTGTGTGTGTGGGGGGGGGGTTAAAATAAAATTGTTTGTTTTTCCAATATGCTAATATACACACGCAAACAAAAAACCTCCGCATAGAAAACATAACTTTACAATATGTAAAATAAATAATGAAATGCCTCCATTACGACAGGGGTGCAGAAATGGCAAATATTTAACTACTCCGCCGACCAGAACCAACTAAATATCTATAGAACACTGTGTTCAACAAACAAACAAAATCAAACAAAAAGAGATAGACCTTCGGGCTGTTAGTTCCATTTTTAAAATCGTCCGTAGGAATTTCTTCTCCCATTTGGCGAGCGGGCGATTACTTTCTGCAGCCCTGCATTATGACCACCATTGGGACCTCATACGTTGGATAACTTGTGCCCAATCCTCTTGTATGTACAACATGTCTATATATATATATATATACATGCACATAAAATCAACATCAATTAGCATGAGGACCTTATTAAAATTTGTCTTAATATCAGATAGTAAATAATATTTTCACTGACCTGGGGATCAGAAAATATCAGATAGTAAAATATACTGATAGTCAGAAAAAAGAATAAAATCATTAGCTCCTCCCCCATCCACTGTTATTGGTTGAAACCACGTGATTGACAGGTAAGCATCATTTGAGGCCTAAATACTGAGAAGACAAATCTTACATGCATTACGAAGCAACTACCTTAAACATCATGAAATGAAGTAAAAACAAAATTAACATTGAGTATTATCAACCCAAGAAAACTAGCTTAATTTAAATTGTATCCATCCCTAGCAGTTTCAACTAGCCTGGGGTGAGCTGACCAGCATTTGTAAAAAACTTTGCTACTAATGGAAAAATGTAGCGGGTTTCATCTCTAAGACTATATGTCAGAATTACAAATTGTTTGATTGCCAAAAGAAGGAAGAAAATGTTTTGTTTAACGACACACTCAACACATTTTATTTACGGTTATATGGCATCAGACATATGGTTAAGAACCACACACAGATATTGAGAGAGGAAACCTGCTGTCGCCACTTCATGGGCTACTCTTTTCGATTAGCAGCAAGGGATCTTTTATATGCACCATCCCACAGACAGGATAGTACATACCATGGCCTTTGATACACCAGTTGTGGAGCACTGGCTGGAATGAGAAATAGCCCAATGGGCCCACCGACACGAATCGATCCTAGATGATCGCGCATCAGGCGAGCGCTGTACCACTGAGCTGTGTCCCGCCCCTAGATAGCCAAAATCCAATATTAATAAATAAATGATCACACAATCTTTAAGTTGAATGTTACTAACATGCACCGGCCTCGGTGGCATTGTGGTAGGCCATCGGTCTACAGGCTGGTAGGTACTGAGTTCGGATCCCAGTCGAGGCATGGGATTTTTAATCCAGATACCGACTCCAAACCCTGAGTGAGTGCTCCGCAAGGCTCAATGGGTAGGTGTAAACCACTTGCACCGACCAGTGATCCATAACTGGTTCAACAAAGACCATGGTTTGTGCTATCCTGCCTGTGGGAAGCGCAAATAAAAGATCCCTTGCTGCTAATCGGAAGTGTAGCCCATGTAGTGGCGACAGCGGGTTTCCTCTCAAAAATCTGTGTGGTCCTTAACCATATGTCTGATGCCATATAACCGTAAATAAAATATGTTGAGTGTGTCGTTAAATAAAACATTTCTTTCTTTCTTACTAACATGCCTTAAACACCAGGAGGTGTATGTACATATGTCTATGATTTATGACTCATTATTATCTTCTCCTGCGGCAGGATTTAGCTTAGTTGGTTGAGTGCTCGCTTGAGGTGCTTGCATTGCAGGATCGAACCACCTCAGTGATTCAACTGATTGGGTTTATTCTCATTCCAACCAGTGCACCACAACTGGTCAAAGGCTGTGGTATGTGTTTTCCTGTCTGTGGGAAAGTGTATATAAAAGATCCCTAGCTGCATTAGGGAAAATGTAGAGGGGTTTCCTCTTGATAACTACGTGTCAGGAGTTCCAAATGTTTGACATCCAACAGCCGATGGTTAATTAATCAATGTGCTCTAGTGGTGTCGTTAAACAAAACAAACTTTAACAATGTCCTCTAGTAATGTTTAACTTATTTTCATACTTATATCCAATTAAGGTTCAAGCACGCTGTCCTGGCCACATACCTCAGCTATCTGGGCTATCTGTCCAGGACAGTGAATAAGTTGTTAATTGTTGGTGGTTAGTGAGAGAGAAGAGGGTGTATAGTGGTCTTACATCTACCCACTGAGTCATTAAAACTCACTCTGGGTGAGAGCCAGTACTGGGCTGCGAACCCTGTTACCTACCAGCGTTATGTCCGATATCTTAACGACAGTGAATAAGTTGTTAATTGTTGGTGGTTAGTGAGAGAGAAGAGGGTGTATAGTGGTCTTACATCTACCCACGAGTTGAACCCTGTTACCTACCAGCGTTATGTCCGATATCTTAATGACAGTGAATAAGTTGTTAATTGTTGGAGGTTAGTGAGTGAAAAGAGGGTGTATAGTGGTCTTACATCTACCCACTGAGTTGAACCCTGTTACCTACCAGCGTTATGTCCGATATCTTAACGACAGTGAATAAGTTGTTAATTGTTGGAGGTTAGTGAGTGAAAAGAGGGTGTATAGTGGTCTTACATCTACCCACTGAGTTGAACCCTGTTACCTACCAGCGTTATGTCCGATATCTTAACGACAGTGAATAAGTTGTTAATTGTTGATGGTTAGTGAGTGAGAAGAGGGTGTATAGTGGTCTTACATCTACCCACTGAGTCGTTAAAACTCACTCTGGGTGAGAGCCAGTACTGGGCTGCGAACCCTGTTACCTACCAGCGTTATGTCCGATATCTTAATGACAGTGAATAAGTTGTTAATTGTTGGTGGTTAGTGAACGAAAAGAGGGTGTATAGTGGTCTTACATCTACCCACTGAGTCGTTAAAACTCGCTCTGGGTGAGAGCCAGTACTGGGCTGCGAACCCTGTTACCTACCAGCGTTATGTCCGATATCTTAACGACAGTGAATAAGTTGTTAATTGTTGGTGGTTAGTGAGAGAGAAGAGGGTGTATAGTGGTCTTACATCTACCCACCGAGTCGTTAAAACTCACTCTGGGTGAGAGCCAGTACTGGGCTGCGAACCCTGTTACCTACCAGCGTTATGTCCGATATCTTAACGACAGTGAATAAGTTGTTAATTGTTGGTGGTTAGTGAGTGAGAAGAGGGTGTATAGTGGTCTTACATCTACCCACTTAGTCGTTAAAACTCACTCTGGGTGAGAGCCAGTACTGGGCTGCGAACCCTGTTACCTACCAGCGTTATGTCCGATATCTTAACGACAGTGAATAAGTTGTTAATTGTTGGTGGTTAGTGAGAGAGAAGAGGTTGTATGGTGGTCTTACAGGTTGGACTATACCAATTCAAATCCCATAGGCGACCATGTTAACGTTTGCGTTTAAAAACACTATATGCAATATATCAACCAAACTGTGACCCATAAATATCAGTACTACAACCCCTACCTCAAAGTATTAACTGCAGAAAATGGTACCTTTCATGGCTCATTTTCGGTATAACCAGATGTTTCTGCAACACCCCTAGTTTCGCACAAAATTTTAGTACTTTTTTTTACAGGTACCCCATACATGTTCCAAGCACAAGGCTACTTGACACGGTGGTACTACATCAAATAAAATTGCATACATTTTTAGCCCAGATGAAACTAATTTTTTTTACAACCAACACACTCACATTTATAACCAATCACAGGACTTGTGGTGTTAACTTCTCTATCAAAAGTTCGGTACACCTCGAACTTCGACCCAGCCGGAAATTAATTGGTATAGTGCAACCTATACTGATAACACACATGTTTCAAAAGGTGGTGAATCATGTGTTTTTATGACAACCAGGATCTGGTGTCTTCTGACATAAACTGACAACCTCACTGAAACTGTTGTTTCTACAGTGCAACCTAATTTAATGTACACCTCACAAAACACATGTATTTTGTACAGTTTTGTACAAATGCAATATGTCATATTTGAAAAAATAATTTTTTTAAAAATAATACTCCTGAAGATATTTATTGTCAGATGTGTGTGCTCAGCTATATATGTAGAGACAGCATGGCTATTCAGAGTACCTCAACTCCTTAAACTTATTCCATTGAAACACATGTACTTGACTGACCCCTAGATTATGAAGACCTCAATAGGCACATCAAAGAAATATCAGTATTAAAAAAATACAATGTCTGAGGAAGGAAAAACCAACATGACTGCATCTGTATGAAGTAATGACTTAATGTCCTGCACATCACTGTTGGAAGAAAATCCTGTATGCTGAGTGTGGGCATCTTCAAGTTACCATGTGCGGGAATTTCAAATCCATCAGCTATGCAGATTTTCAAATTGGACCATCAAAACCATTGGCAGCCACCAATATTCCTGACTATATTTTATGTATACCCTACTGTAGTTGGAGGTTTTAAAAATTTGTTATATCTGGAATTATCATGCAGCTTTCGCATATTTATTTTTGATTCATTACTAAAAAAACCTGTTTTTAAGTGACATAATTACCCGAACATCTATTTTATTGCATTATTTTCTAATCCAGATCAATACAATATGTATATTGGATGTATTCCTACAATCTGTAATCCAGCATATCATTTAGCTATTAACATTGGATAATACAGCATTAACAATAAAATAAATCATCAAATTACACCAAGGTAGATAATCAAATCTGGAAAAATTTGTTCCAAATCTAGTATACACTTAAAATACACTTCATGGAAGCAAACTAAGTGATTATTTTTAAAAAAGAGTTGATCTGGAGACCTAAAGATATGTTTAACAAGCTTATTGTTATGTATAAATGAGAACAGAAGGCACAATAGTGACAAAAAATATAATTATGGGTTTGGTAAAAAAATTCTTCAAAGTAAAAAAATGTTTCCCCTAAAACTACAAATTTGTCTAAAATATGACTTAGCACCCTATAAATATGCCAAAAGGACAATAAAAATCAAGGTCTGTAAAAAGTTAAGCTAACAGAAGTACACACATGAAACATTAACTATGTTTATAGAAGTTAAAGACATTATCCCAATATTGGCACATGTTATTTTTAATATAAAAATAAATTGCTATTAAAATCTAAGTTCAGACTGCCTAGATATATTAACATATTTAAGAGCAGTTGTATACTACTCAAAAGAATTTAAGGGTCAGACGATATTTTCGACATTATTTTCTGAATGTCAATTATATTAGCTAGACCATAATGTCACGCATGGTATTGTTCCATTTTGACGAAAGTGGGTCTAAGCAACCCATAAATGAATTAAAATCCACTGTCATTGACACTGTCGACTAGTTCTAATGGCGAAAACATGCTTACATTTGCACGTAAATTAGGGCGAAAGCGAAAGGTCTGCTAAGTGCCCATAACTTGCTTTTTCACAAAGCGCTTCATTTGCACGCTTTGCACGTGTATTCCATGTTCCCAATGCTGAATTTCCGTATAATTGGAGCTTGCGTTCGTGTACGGTGCACACTCCAAATTCGACAATGGTACGACTTCAACTGACTATCGAAGATCGAGGAAGGGCTATTGCTTGGCTTCAGGATGGCAATACGCAAAGAAATGTTGCTCTGAGACTTGGTGTCAGTCAGAGTGTCGTTGGCCGACTGTGGCAACGGTACCAAGCAACGAATTCTGTTCGAGATCGTCCACGTTCGAGAAGACCCCGAAGCACTACAAATAGAGAGGACCGCTACATCACCAATATGGCTCTACGTCAACGCACAACCATTGCACGCCGATTACGTGACAATCTGCGGACTGCGACTGGAACTCGAGTGTCTGATCAAACCATACGCAATCGTCTGAGAGCCAATAATCTACGCTGCCGTCGCCAGGCTGTTCGACCACCACTCCTACCACGTCACAGAACGGCCAGACGTCACTGGTGCACGCTTCATCTGCGGTGGCAACGTGTTCAGTGGGGTCGAGTGATGTTCACTGATGAGTCCAGGTTTAGTCTCCAGTTCAACGACGGTCGGGTTCGTGTCTACAGACGTCCTGGGGAGCGCTTCGCTGACGTTAACCTTAGACAACGTCACCGGTTCGGTGGTGGCAGCGTCATGGTGTGGGGCGGCATCTCTATCCACCACAGGACCCCCATCTATGTGGTGGATGGCAATCTGAATGGAATCCGCTATCTGAATGAGATTATCCGGCCGTTGGTTCTCCTAGACCTTCAGCAGATTGGCGGCAGGGCAGTTCTGCAGGATGACAATGCCAGAACCCACCGCGCCAGGGTGGTAACGGACTTTCTCAGACAACAAGGTATCGCCAGGATGGATTGGCCAGCATATTCGCCTGACTTGGCCCCAGTAGAGAACGCCTGGGACGAATTAGGCAGGAGAGTTCGGGATAACCATGCCCCTCCGGCCAACCTTCATGATCTGGGTCAACTTCTTATGGCAGAGTGGCAGGCCATTCCCCAAGAGTTCTTCAGACGTCTGATTAACAGCATGAGGCAACGATGTGTCGAGTGTATTCGCGCCAGGGGTGGATTCACACACTATTAAACGAATGTTCTAATGTGTAAAATCCATGTTTGACAACCTTCAACTTTGACAGCATGTCATGTGACTTTCTTGTATACAGTGACGTTTATTTGTGTTTTTTTGTAAATATGGAACAATAAATAAAAATGTTGGTGTAGTTTACATCATCAATCTAATACACTCTGAAACTTATTTGGTTATAAATTTTTGACCCTTATATTCTTTTGAGTAGTATATATGGCAAGTCAAACACCATGTAAATAAGAACATTCAAATCTGTATAGTATGAATTATAGGCCAAAACCAACTTTTCCTCAGTGCTAATTTTTGTTCAAACTCCATTCAGAGCTATGTACAGTAATTATTGTCAAGGTCAAGGTCATTGTGAACTTGCATGGCCGAGTGACGGCTAATTAATCAAATAGTGTAGTTTAATTTAATTAAATCACAAAAATCATAATCTTTTTTATTATGCACTGAATATGTGCTATAGGTTGGACTATACCAATTCAAATCCCATAGGCGACCATGTTAACGTTTGCGTTTAAAAACACTATATGCAATATATCAACCAAACTGTGACCCATAAATATCAGTACTACAACCCCTACCTCAAAGTATTAACTGCAGAAAATGGTACCTTTCATGGCTCATTTTCGGTATAACCAGATGTTTCTGCAACACCCCTAGTTTCGCACAAAATTTTAGTACTTTTTTTTACAGGTACCCCATACATGTTCCAAGCACAAGGCTACTTGACACGGTGGTACTACATCAAATAAAATTGCATACATTTTTAGCCCAGATGAAACTAATTTTTTTTACAACCAACACACTCACATTTATAACCAATCACAGGACTTGTGGTGTTAACTTCTCTATCAAAAGTTCGGTACACCTCGAACTTCAACCCAGCCGGAAATTAATTGGTATAGTGCAACCTATATCTACCCACTGAGTTGTTAAAACTCACTCTGGGTGAGAGCCAGTACTGGGCTGCGAACCCTGTTACCTACCAGCGTTATGTCCGATATCTTAACGACAGTGAATAAGTTGTTAATTGTTGGTGGTTAGTGAGAGAGAAGAGGGTGTATAGTGGTCTTACATCTACCCACTGAGTCGTTAAAACTCACTCTGGGTGAGAGCCAGTACTGGGCTGCGAACCCTGTTACCTACCAGCGTTATGTCCGATATCTTAACGACGACGACGCCACCAAGGCTGGTTATACAGTACTAACATGCCTTAAACACCAAAAGGTACATGTGCATATGTCTATGATTTATGATTCATTATTATCTTTCTTCTTAACACCTCTGGCCTTATTTCTACAGGTGAAATCTCTACTGCCATTAACCGCCTGCCTGCTAGTCATATCCACAAGCATGTGGCATGCTGGGAGATCATTACACGATCTCACTACAGACTAACAGTCCTCAGAGGCTCCCCCTCCCCCTCCCCATCCTCCCCCAGTAATGAAATATCTCTTGGCAAACCTGCAGGCTGCACACTATACTACATACCACACAGCATGGGCTGGATCTGGAGTTTTGAAGTGTGGGAAAATAGAAAAATAAAACTTAAAATAATAAATATTAAAAAAATACATACAAAAATAAATACTTCCCCCCCCAAACCAACAAAACCAAAAAACCCAAAAAAAACCAACAATAACAAAACACATCAATTTAAAATTATTATTCTGCTAGTTAAAAGAAAGAAATTTACATTAAATAAATAAAGGATATAACTGAACAATTTGCCCCAATTTAGTCTCATCAGAACTATATTTGGAAAGAAAGAAATGTTTTATTTAATGACACACTCAACACATTTTATTTACAGTTATATGATGTCAGACATATGGTTAAGGACCACACAGATATTGAGAGAGGAAACCTGCTGTCGCCACTTCATGGGCTACTCTTTTCGATTAGCAGCAAGGGAACTTTTATATGCACCATCCCACAGACGGCCTTTGATATATCAGTCGTGGTGCACTGGCTGGAACGAGAAATAGCCCAATGAGCCAACTGACGGGGATTGATCCCACACCGACCACACATTGAGCGAACTATATTTGGTGAATTGTGTTACATGAAATTTCTGTTTTCGTAAAATACAGGGGCCTAATTCAATAAAGTCTTGTAACTTTGCGATCTCGCAGTGCAGTGCTAAAAGACTTGCAAAGAGGATGCTTTGTTGTCTAGCAGAGCCTAAGAGAGCTTTGTGAATTAGGCCCCAGATGTCTATGGTCACCTAGTACAAATCATGTGAACCAATTTCCAGTGACCTATGATTCTAAAATATTGTCCCCTGCTTTATATTTACAGTTAAAATATTTGTCTTTTACTTTGTTTAAAGACACTAGTAGAGCACATTGATATATATTATCCATCAACTAATGGATGTAAAACATTTGCTAATTCAGAGAAAACCTGCTATATTTTTTTTCATTAGCAGCAAGGGATCTTTTACTTGCACTTTCCCACAAACACTGCACTGGTTGGAATGGGAAAATGCCTAATGGTCATTAGTGGAAGGCCAATTCTATGACTCAAACAAGTACTCTCCTGAATATGTTGGATCTCACCCCAACAACAACAAAACCTCATTTCCTAGAGCCAGCCTAAGGGAAATTCTTAACTGCCAGGATGTAGCCCAGTGGCAAAGCGCTCGCCTGATGCACGGTTGGTCTAGGATCGATTCCCATTGATGGGACCACAGGACTATTTCTCATTCCAGCCAATGCACCACAACTTGAATATCAAAGGCTGTGGTATGTGCTATCCTGCCTGTGGGATGGTGCATATAAAAGACCCATTACCACTAATGGAAAAACGTAGCGTGTTTCCTCTCTAAGACAATATGTCAGAATTACCAAATGTTTGACATCCAATAGCCGATGGTGCGCTAGTGGTGTCGTTAAAAAAAAAAAACTGTTAACTTTTCATGTAATAAATGACACACATCAGGGCTTCTAGAATTTTATAAAAGTTCACTAGCCATAGGATCAGTGATTTTAATTTTTTTAATAGCCATTATTAAAAATTTACTAGCCCTACTTTAACTAAATACAAATTTACTAATAGTAATAATCAAATATGTCACCTAAAGAGGGAGATAGAGCTTAAAACCTCTTACATTGGGGGTAGTAAGATGGGGCAGGATATTCATATTTACAAAATAAAGACTTAAATGCAGCATTTGACAAGGGTTTTTTTTCCACTAGCTATCAGGCTAGTTACAGTAGTTATTTACTAGCCCAACAAATAAATATCACTAGCCATGGGAGTGGGGCTACCATAATCTAGAAGCCCTGCGACATGAATTCACATTTTGGCCATTCCAAAGCCAAGATCCAAGACCAGTCCATGTTCTCTATGTCAATTCCATCAATGGCAGCTGTCTTGAGATTGGGCATACACTGCATTACCCAGCAGACCGCAGCGGGCATACACTGCATTACCCAGCAGACCGCAGTGCTAATTCTTCCACAATTGAGTCATTTGACAGGGGTTTTTTCTGCCACCAATTCTAATTCTACCATAATTGAGTCATCTGACAACTTTGCTAAAATGGCTGCAGTGACCTTTGACCTGGGGGCAGTAACAACATTCCTGGACAGATAATTCCACCACAGCAGCAGCTCTGTTAGCCAGCTGGGAGCTGGGATGTTTGACTAGATAATTAGCCAGGTTGTTAACATGAACATCAAACCGCCCTGGGGAGTATTTAAAAAAAAACTGAAAAAAAGGAGACTTGAATTGACCTTTGATGTCACACCAACACATTATAACAGTCATTAAGCTTGTCGATATGCGTCGGCCAGGTTTTACTATTAAACATTAAAGTGAAATGTTTATTAATACATGAACAAAGCAGCTATAAAGGAATGAGGAGTGGGATATAGCTCAGTGGTAGAAGTAAAGTAAAGTTCCTTTTCTTTAGCAACACCACTACAGCACATTGACACGGCTTCTAGAATTTTTATAAAATCCACTAGCCATGGGGGCAGTGATTTTTTTTGTTTTACTAGCCACGATTAAACATTAAGTAGCCCTAATTTACCTTAAGTTATACAATTTTACTAAATTATAGTAATAATCAGATATAAAAACACTAACATTAGGGGGTTGGGGTACACTGGTGTAGGAAGCGGGGGAGGGGGGCATGTGCCCCCACTTTTCAGATATTTTGCTTTATAGTTGCTTTATAATAGTGTAAAAGTATGTAAATATAAAAGTGTGCCCCCCACACACACTTTTTGGCACCTTCCTAGGCCACTGGGGTAGGTTCAGGATATTCATATTTACAAAACAGACTTAACTGCAGCATTTGACCTTTTTTTTTCATTAGCTGTCAGGCATGGCAATAGTAATTATTTACTAGCCCAACATTGAATATCACTAGCCATGGGAGTGGGGCTACCATAATCTAGAAGCCCTGTCTGGCATGGCAATAGTAGTTATTTACTAGCCCAACATTGAATATCACTAGCCATGGGAGTGGGGCTACCATAATCTAGAAGCCCTGTCGGGCATGGCAATAGTAGTTATTTACTAGCCCAACATTGAATATCACTAGCCATGGGAGTGGGGCTACCATAATCTAGAAGCCCTGTCGGGCATGGCAATAGTAGTTATTTACTAGCCCAACATTGAATATCACTAGCCATGGGAGTGGAGCTACCATAATCTAGAAGCCCTGTCTGGCATGGCAATAGTAGTTATTTACTAGCCCAACATTGAATATCACTAGCCATGGGAGTGGGGCTACCATAATCTAGAAGCCCTGTCTGGCATGGCAATAGTAGTTATTTACTAGCCCAACACTGAATATCACTAGCCATGGGAGTGGGACTACCATAATCTAGAAGCCCTGTCTGGCGTGGCAATAGTAGTTATTTACTAGCCCAACACTGAATATCACTAGCCATGGGAGTGGGGCTACCATAATCTAGAAGTCCTGTCTGGCATGGCAATAGTATTTATTTACTAGCCCAACATTGAATATCACTAGCCATGGGAGTGGGGCTACCATAATCTAGAAGCCCTGTCTGGCATGGCAATAGTAGTTATTTACTAGCCCAACATTGAATATCACTAGCCATGGGAGTGGGGCTACCACAATCTAGAAGCCCTGTCTGGCATGGCAATAGTAGTTATTTACTAGCCCAACATTTAATATCACTAGCCATGGGAGTGAGGCTACCATAATCTAGAAGCCCTGTCTGGCATGGCAATAGTAGTTATTTACTAGCCCAACATTGAATATCACTAGCCATGGGAGTGAGGCTACCATAATCTAGAAGCCCTAACACCGATTTATTTATCATCAGCTATTGGATGTCAAACATTTGGTAATTTTAACATATAGTCTTAGAGAGGAAATCTGCTTCATTCTTCTTTAGTAGCAAGGGATCTTTTTTATGCACCATACCACAGACAGGATAGCACATACCACGACCCTTGATTTACCAGTCATGGTGCAAGAGAAATAGTCCAATGGGCCCACTGATGGGGACTGATCCCAGACCAACCGCACATCAGGTGAGCATTTTACCACTAATCTACTTCTCAATGCCATTCCAGAGAATCAAGTGACTAACACTGCTGTATTTCCTCACCAAGTGATGCAGCTGGCTGGAAAGAGAAATAGCCCAATGCACCCACCGATGGGGATCGATCCCAGACCATGGATCAGGCTTTACAACTAGGCTACATCCTGCCCCTCTCAATGGTAGAACCCTTGCCTAAAGTGTGATGGGTCACAGAACCAACTGCCCTCTGTGAACCTGTTATTATTTTCCATGTCCCTGACTCACAGCTTGTATAATTATTATAGGCTGTGGTATGAGCCATCTTGCCTAAAGTGTGATGGGTCACAGAACCAACTGCCCTCTGTGAACCTGTTATTATTTTCCATGTCCCTGACTCACAGCTTGTATAATTATTATAGGCTGTGGTATGAGCCATCTTGCCTATGGGAAAGTGCACGTAAACGATCCTTTCCTACCGATGAAAAAATATAACAGGTTTCCTGTGAAGACTACATGTCTGCCTTACCACATGGTTGACGCCCAGTAAAGCCCTCTACATTGCGACCAGTTGGGTTGCACATCCGACATACTATCTAGGGCTGCAGAAAGTACTCGACCATTCACCAAATTTGAGTAAAAATTCTTATGGACAATTTAAAAAATGCAACTACCAGCCCGACTATCTATCTGTCTTTTTGATTTCGTTTGCCACATGATCTTGATCATTTACCAAGTGCTCTTAATGTTTTGTCAATATATTATATATATATATATATATATATCAATTGAAGACACTGTATATTATAATAGTGTTAATAAATTATAATATATTGTTCGATAGACTGGTGGACTAGTAGAAATTCTGGCGGGCTAGTAAATTTAGTAAATTTTAGTTGGTTCTGGTCCGGTGAGCTAGTTAAATATTTTCCATTTGTGCAGCCCTGCTATCTATATGAAAAAATAGAAGTAGATGCCATCTGGCTCCTAGATGGAAAGGTTAATGTACAGGGCTGCAGTAGCTGATGATTAATCAATCAATGTGCTCCAGTATATTGTTGTTAAATTTAACTTTAATTTCTACAGATTTCCCTTAATTAACACCACAATGGGTCCTTCAAGGGGGTTAGGCCCTACGACTCACCACACTTCAGACAAGCCCTGTATCAGTAACTTTCATTCCGGCCCAGTGTGGGCTGACAAGTGTACAACCTTTGCCAGTACTTTACGGTATGCCCAGTGATACCAAACCGTGAAATAAACCTATTCAACAAGAGGAAATATCCCACAGGAAGACACCTCGGCACATGTTTGAACAGTGCACTCTGGGAAGTGCTGTGGCGTGGAGCGGTAAATGTGTAGCGTGGCTGATGCTGCAACTGCACACACAGACTGCAACTGAGTCAACACCGAGTCAGGAAAGCCTCAAAGAGAATCTCCAAAGGTTACAGTGTTTGTGTCGGAACTGTGGCAGCAAATATGTCAGGTTTTAGCAGCATCCCTGTCACAATGTTGAAGACTTTCAAAATGTGGCTACAAAATCGGACCATAGTGATAGCAGAGGCGGATCTAGGGAGGGGTCCCAGGGGCCCACCCCCCTCCTAAATTTTGCGATAGTTATAATTTTATTAAACACTCAACAACGAAAGTTTAGCAAATATCTTTTATGACATCTAAATTTGCCATGGTTGAATAAACTTAAAAGAAAACCAGGTCTTCCTGTTGTGTTAAGGCAAAGGTTGATGAGTTTATGTTGTTTGTAAATGGTAAACATTTCAGATGTGTATATTGATTAATAAAAATAGATTATTTTATAAATGTTATGCCATTTCTTTTAACATTAGCTAAACTTTTGTTGTTGAGTATATATTAATTTTCTCTCTTTTTTACGATCCCCCTCCAAACCTCCCCCACAGTTCCCTTGGCATTCCACCTCATTTCACTGCCCTCGTAACATAATTGTTTAAGTCTTTTTTTTAAAGTTTTTGAGATTAATGGAAAAATCTTATTTTTATAGAAACAGAAATTAATAGACCATCAATGTTAACAGAACAATGTTTTCACAGGTGTTTTTTTTAAATCACTTGATTTGGACTTTCTATGTCTGAAACAACAAAAAAACAGGAATCCCTCCGTGTCACTGTGAAATTCATCCTGACAGCAAACATCTCCCTGTGATATCATTACAAGAAGGAACGAAAAGAAGAAGAAGACTGCACGATGTTCTTTCTCCATTTTTTATTATTTGTTTTTAATTTTAAAGTCAGATGAGAAATGTCAATGTTTTGTGTAGCGTCCGTCATCATGATGTTAAAGATTTTAAGAATGTGCCCATAAAATAACACCATAGTCATGTTTTTTTGTTTTTGTTTTTTTATTTCTATTTGGTTTTTTAGGTTTTTTTTACAGAGAAAACTGACTCAGTTTGAACTTCCTATGTTTAAAATAATAAAAATAACTGTCATAATAACAATAATAAATGTTTTTTTGTTTCTGTTTATTTTTATTTGTTTCTTGTGTTTTTTTAAGGTTTTTATTGGGTGGGAGGGGGGATATATATTTTTTATTAGCCACAGTATTTGTGTGGGAAACGTGAGATGATACATGTCAATGTTTACAAGGATCCATGCCATGATGTCAAAGACTTTTAAAACATGGCCACAAAGTCAGACCACATGCAGTGATGCTCTAATTCTTTTTCAATTAAAAACACTGATTAAGTATGGACTATGAAACAACACAAATAACTGTATGTTATAGCAATAACATTGGGTTTTTTAGGGGGGGGGGGGGGGGGGGGGCAGCTGGGAGATGTATAAATTTTAAGGTCATGGTACCCTAATTTTTAAACTGCCATGTTCATCAGCAATGTCAGTGACACCCCAGCAGGGTTTCTGCCAGAAATAATTTTTTACTTTGGGTATGGCACTATGGTATTGAATATCTACCAATGTGTGTGCTGAATGCAACCACCTTCAACAGAGGGTATATGGGGGGGGGGGGGGGGGGGGGGGGGGGGGGGGGGGGGGGGGGGGGGGGGGGGCAGGGGGGGGGGGGGGGGGCTTCCTCCAGAAAGAAAATGGGTTAGGTTTAGGGTTAGGGTTAAGAAAAATATACAGTAATGATAAAGACTCATTAATTATATCAAAATCTGCCAAAACAAATTGGGTATGGCACCATACCCATTTTACCCTGTGGCAGAAACCCTGCCCAGCTATATGTAGGCTGTTCTGTGAACTGAGCACTGACATTTTACAATCTTATAAAAAATAAAGCCACATTTCTCCAACATCATCACAGTTTCATTTCCCCTACATCAAGTTTTCAACCTTTCTAAACAAAGACAAATAAACTGTCATCAACTTTTCAAGAAACAGGGTCACATGGTTTGGGTCGAGATTATTTGTAGATATCAAATATCCGTTTGATCTAGACTGAATGGTGAATGAAAATAATGTAAGAATGTTGCATATAAGTCCACCAGAACGCAATCCATCTCTATGGAACAGATGACATTCATCACCAAGGGAAAGTACTGCTGTGTTACTTGTATACTGACCAATGTTTTCACTAATAAACATAAAACACTGAACATTTCTGTTAATCTCTTACTTTTCTTTTTATTTTAAACCTAATGAGATTAGTGACATAAAAAAACACTTTATTTTAAATCAAACTGAAAATTACTGACTGAAAAATCTTTTATTTTACATCAAACTGAAAATTACTGACATAAAACATTTTTAACAGTAAAGTTTGTTTGTTTTATTTAACGAGGCCACTAGAGCACATTGATTTTGTATCTTATCATTGGCTACTGGACGTCAAACATATGGTCATTCTGACACTGTCTTTAAGAGGAAACCCGCTGTTGCCACATAGGCTACTCTTTTATGACAGGCAGCAAGGGATCTTTTATTTGCGTTTTCCACAGGCAGGATGCACAAACCATGGTCTTTGTTGAACCAGTTATGGATCACTGGTCGGTGCAAGTGGTTCACACCTACCCATTAAGCCTTGCGGAACACTCACTCAGGGTTTGGAGTCAGTATCTGGATTAAAAATCCCATGCCTCAACTGGGATCTGAACCCAGTACCTACCAGCCTGTAGACCGATGGCCTAACCACAATGCCACCGAGGCCGGTCATTTTTAACAGAGCTCAATACAGAGTATAGATCAGGTGACTGCTTAATCCATGTTTAACTGTTACAATTTATATTCCATATAAAAATATGAGTAGATGACATCACAAAAAAAGTGTTATCCTTTGATAAAATGCAGAAAATGTCATTACAAATAAAATAGTTTTGCTATGATATGCATTTAAAAAAAAAATTCTGTTATACATCAATATATTCACCAGAAATGACAAACAATTATCATAATATATATATAAGTAATAAGCCAGTTTGTATCAAACATATCACTTATGTAATGTCTATTCTGTTATGGTCGGCCTCATATAGTCATGATGACCCATGCAGTATGGAAGACCAATTCATGCCAAATGTGTTAGAATGACATGCATTAATCATTCCATGAACAAGAAATGCAAAGTATTTTCCAAGGAGTGGAAATGGATGGACAGATGGATGGACAACTGGTCAGATGGACAGATGGATGGACAACTGGTCAGATGGACAGAAGGTAATATGTCGGTGGATGGATGAATGATAAAGAGGGCTGGCATGGATGAATAGTCCATTACCAGGTGGGTGGGTGGATGGGTGGGTGGATGGGTGGATGGATGGATGGATGGATGGGTGGGTGGATGGATGGATGGATGGATGGATGGATGGATGGATGGATGGATGGATGGATGGATGGACAGATGGACGGATGGATGGATTAGATGGACAAACTATCTTTACTTATAGAATTTGTTTTGTGTGTTAAATATGTAACTGGACAGATTTGCACAAACTGGACAACTAGACAGATGAATGGACAGATTTGCACTGACTGGACGGGTAGACAGATCAATGAACAGATTTGCACTAACTGGACAGATGAATGGACAGATTTGCACTAACTGGACAGATGAATGAACAGATTTGCACTAACTGGACAGATGAATGAACAGATTTGCACTAACTAGACAGATGAATGAACAGATTTGCACTAAGTGGACAGATGAATGGACAGATTTGCACTAACTGGACAGATGAATGAACAGATTTGCACAAACTGGATGGGTAGACAGATGAATGGACAGATGGACCCATGGACAAAAGACATAAAGTAACATGTTCATGTAATAAATGTATACAAGACAAACACACTTATATTATTATTTCACATTATATAATTCTTATATAATTACAAGGCAAGACATATAGTGTTACATCAGAATACATGCAGCACAAGAACTGTAGATAACGATATACCACACAAACAGATTTTACAATATAGGTAACAGGTACAAACAGTAGTTGAACATGCTGCATTCTCTGAACTAAGTAACATTACTGAACAACAATATAAACTAATATGCTGAATCAACAACATAAACAGTAATATGCTGAATCAACAACAAACAGTAATATGCTGAATCAACAACATAAACAGTAATATGCTGAATCAACAACAAACAGTAATATGCTGAATCAACAGATGAATCAATAATATAAATAGTAATATGCTGAATCAACAACATAAACAGTAATATGCTGAATCAACAACATAAACAGTAATATGCTGAATCAACATAAACAGTAATATGCTGAATCAACAACATAAACAGTAATATGCTGAATCAACAATATAAACAGTAATATGCTGAATCAACAGCTGAATCAACAACATAAACAGTAATATGCTGAATCAACAGTTAACTCAACAATATAAACAGTAACATGCTGAATCAACAACACACTAATATATTGAATCAACAGCTGAATCAACAACATAAACAGTAATATGCTGAATCAACAGCTGAATCAACAACATAAACAGTAATAATCCCACAAGATTAACAATATCAAACAAACATAGCAGCAATATGAAACATGATAGTATTAATATCAAACATGTATCGTAGCAACAGTGTATGAACATAACAGAGCCATCTGTAGACTTACTATTTGGGCAATTACCCCTTCCAACCCCAATCCCACCCCTGCCACTGCACTCAACTATACATGTGGTTAAAAAAAGTAGGAAACAGACCACGTGTAACAAACTTCAAACAATTTTTAACTAGCAATATGAAAACACGGAGAAAGTAACGCGATTATATTAATTAACATATGCTGGATATAAAATGAATACGTAGCCATGCCAAACGTCCAGTAACAGACAAACGACTTGTAACAAAAAATTAATGAATGTTTAACAACAGACTTGTAACAAACTTCAAACACTATTACCTAGCAACTTCAAAACTAGAACTAACGAACACCAATTTTTAATTAATGTATGCTGGATATAAAACAAGACAGGTAGCCATGCTATAGTAACAGATAAACGACTTGTAACAAAACTTCAAACATAATTTAACGAGCAACATCAAAACTAGACCTAATGAACATCACTGTTTTTAATTAATGTATGCTGGATATGAAACAGGCAGCCATGCAGGTATGGAAACAGGAGGAAAACAAGAAGGAAGAAACGCGAGCAAATTGTACCTGAGGTCAATGAGGGTCATCCTGCGAGGTCGTAGACATGGTCGCTTCCTCGGAATTTGAGGCGTGCCGTAGATGTTCTGAACATCAAACATACTGTACTGGGAGTCCATCAACATCACACTTCACAACCCATTTGGGGCCTCACTCGTTTTTGGTTCCACCTCAAGGTAAATCCACAGATCACAACCCAACAAATGGGCCTCAAAGACTAGTTAGTCAAAAAGAAACACTTCCATTATCGCACATCTTAAAGAGGGCCTCTTGACTAGTTAAATTGGTGAAAAACACAATTTCATCATCACAAAACAAATGGTCTCTTGACTAGTTAAATTGGAGGAAAACACAACTTCATGTTTCACAACCCAAACAGGGTCTCTGGACTAGTTGCTAGTAAAAAAAAAAAAAAAAAAAAAAAAAAAAAAAAAAAAAAAAAAAAAAAAAAAATTAAATTAAAAAATCCATTACATAAATTTTCTTATGTAGTTTTCCCATATCCAAGATTTAGTTTTTCCATTTCAGTGCAATTTTATTTCAGTTTTAAAAATCTTTAGTCTTTTCACGGAGAGCAATCTTTCATCTTGATATATATGGCTTCAGAATCTTTAAAACAAATTCCTGGGTTGTGATTAGTATATTCACTTACAATCCATTAAATTCCCTCGAAATATGTTGGTCTGCCAATATGCGTGTACATCATACACTAAAAGCAGCTCGTAAAATCCATAACGAAATTTGGTGAGGATTTTAATCCATGGTTCTGTACCTCACCATACACAGAAGAACATCACAACTGGACAACATATTCATCTTGTTGTAGTTGTCGTCGTCTTCTTCTTGCGAGCCGAATTCTCCATTAAAAGACTAACAGACTTTGCATGTCAGTTGCTGGTTAGACCTGCATGAATTCTCCTTGGAATGAATTGCCCAAGCTGCCACCTGATGGAGTGTGATGAAGAAAAACAACAGAAGCAGACATCAGTTTTAACTCGTCCGTCTGCCACACGGAGGAAGATTTTGTCACGCGGTGCTGCTGTATTGATTTTCTGCAATTCCGGCACAATTTGAGCTAGGCAAAGAATGATAGAGACAACTTGTGGAGCTATAACACAATTATGATAAAATGACTTACATAAAACACTGACACGTAAGGCTAAAGGTTACTCAATAGGTTATTGGTGAAAGTTTTCAAGTAATCCTTTGCAAATTAGCTGTATAACAGAATAATTCCTCTTGAAAAATGTAGAAAACTTGTATTCAATTATTTATTAATCATTCACAGGTATATCTTTCACAGGTTATCCGACCAAGAAAAGAATTCCACTTTTTTTTAAAATTGTTTTTAAACTTAATAGCAAGATATCATTTAACAGCATGTTATGATTATTTTAAAAAATTTAAATGTACCTTTTAACAAACAAACTACTTTCTATAGTCTGCAATGTTAGTTCAATGATTCTCAAATGTTAATTAAAATTTTAGCACTAATGTCAATTTGTGCATTTTAAACTTTATTTCATGGTAGTACTGTCTATGCACGTAGTTAAAAATTCAGTTTCCTCATGCCAGAAAAATTATCAGTGTTGAATTGTTTAACTTTATATTTATTTAACAATGCTATTGTCTACACACCAATTTACCAATTGGCTTTTTACTGATAATACTGTCTACACACCTAACTACTTGTTTCTTTTAATGGGACAATCACAGCTAAATCCTCATCTTGAATAACAGTACTAGCTTCTACACAACTCCAAATATCTACGAAAGATTACCTTCCAAACATCTGTGTAAAATTTTACTTTTGGAATAACGATGCTACACACCTATTTACTAGTCTATTTTCTTCCACCAATCTGTGTCAAATTTTACACGATGCTATCATCTACACACCTATATACTAGTGTTGGTATTAGTATTCTCGTCTTGGTTTAACAATTGTATCTTCCACACACCTACCTACAGGTTAGCCCGAGTGTGGAGCTAACCATAAACAATCATACCTTACCGGGATGAAGAGTTCACCATGACAAAAATGAGTTATTATACAACAGCGCCGGCTGCCCACATAAATATATACTGTTATGTACAGTGGAGTATACTCACTAGTTCTGAACGGCCAGTCACACTGTCTCTAGACTGTTTTTCTACAATATCAGTTTTTAAATTCTCAATTGCAATAGGATTTCTGTAGCTAATTTTCACATCAAGGTAATTTAATTGACTGTATCTCGTTAGATTACTGCTGTGTATTATGTAGAATATTTATATCCAGACTAAAAGAAAGAAACGCAAGTTAAATCTCTGTATCTTATGATGTTACTGTCATGTAGTATGCAGTCATCTATATCCAGACTACAGAAGGAATCGTAACTTAAATCACTGTATCTTGTGACAATTACTAGCATGTATTATGCAGTTAACCTACACCCAAACCACAGAAAGAAAAATCTTCCGTTTGAGTTCCAACGAGTGACATTATCAAACTGGTGTCCACACCGTGGAGTGACGTCAGCTGGTTTAATATTGATGACTCTATTGCTGTAAACAAATTGCAGGTGTCAGCACTCATTCATCATTCAAACCCGATTCCGTCCTGTCAGTCGAATTACATCAAGTTATCTGTCAAATTCGTCTGGCCTTGCAACAGTCGGTGCACGCGGTATGCCACGTGCAGTTGACGCTTTATAAAAACAACCCTAACTGTGTATTTGTTTTATACTAATACAGGACTTTTAGGTGAAGTATGCCATATGTAATGGTCGCTATGTGAAAACAATACACACTATATGCACAATTTAATTTAATGTTTCAGCTAAATTATGTGAAGCTATTCATAAAATATTTGCTATGTATTTGTTTTTATCAAAACACAGAACTTTTAACTGAATTAAATCAAGTTTTCTGTCACATTTGTCCTGCAACTGTCATGTGCATTGTTAATTACCAAATGTAAACAGCACACACTATACACAATTAATTTAATGTTTCAGCCAAATTATAACTATTTGTTCTACAGCATGTAGTATTTGCATTTGTTGATGCATAGGTGCCCTTGACGTATAAAAACAACTCCAATAGGAAATAATATATTAATGATTCATTACTTTCTACGAACACAAATTTGTTTTGATTTGCATAATCGTAAAAGCTCAGTTCCAAGTAATATAAACCAGTGGGTTTTTTTTTTTTTTTTTTTTTTTAATACACATAAAAGAGAATTATAGTTTAGATAACCTGCATGTTTTTTCCTCCCGTAATTTTCAGTTCGAAGTGGTGGAGATATTATAATGGCAATGTTACGCCTGGCGTTAATGTAAGAACTCTTGCATTACGAGCGATGAATTCCTAGTAATGATTGGTAATGGTTGTTTAGGAAGTAGCTCGCTGGTTAGCGCAGGTTATTCTTGTCAACTGCTGCGAGGCTTTTCACGTTTGGCCATTGTCCCCGGCTCCGAGTCTGAAACGAATGAAGCGTGTCTTACGTGATGATGTCACACCTCAATCAAACAACTAGCTCTTGTCATGCATCACCGAATCCACGTGTCGCCGTGTGGGTGTGTGGCTTACTTATTATGACAAACTATCAGCATATATAAGTTATTTATGACAAGCTATAAATACATAACTTATTTATATCAAACCATAAACATATGACTCATTTATGACAAACTATCACTGTATAATACTTATTTGACAAACTATCAGCATACAAAACTCAATTATGATAAACTATCAATGTATAACGTTTATTTATGACAAACTATCTATGTATAAGACTTATTTATGACAAACCATCAATGTATAAGACTTATTTATGACAAATTATCAGCATACAAACTCAAATATGACAAACTATCAATGTGTAATGTTTATTGATTACAAACTATTAATGAATAAGACTTATTTATGACAAAATATCAATGTATAAGACTCATTTACAACAAACTATCAATGTATAAGACTTATTTATGACAAACTATCAACGTATAACTGATTTATTACAAACTACTAGCATACAAAACTCAAATATGACAAACTATCAAGGCATAAGACTCATTTATGACAAACTATCAATGTAAAAGACTAATATATGACAAACTATCAATGTATCAGTCTGATGACAAATTACCAATGTATAAGACTTATTTGTAACAAATTATCAATATATATAAGACTTATTTATTACAAACTACATGTATCAGCATACCAGACTTATTATATGAGACTGTATCATTGTACAACTTATTTTTATAAACTATCAGTGTATACAAGCTATATAGATAAAACTATCATCAATTTACAGTTCATTTATGAGAAAATATCAGTTTATGAATTTTTTTTATGAGAAAATATTAGTCAATACAACTCATTTAATGTTTCTCTATTTTAATATCATTACTAAGAGAATATTTACAATTACAGTGTCTTTGCTGTATATAAGTGCAATTGGCAGTAAATTACAATAACATCCTTTACACACACAATTACACACACACACACACACACACACACACAAACACACACACAGCCACAAAAACACACTCACACTCACTCTCTCTCTCTCTCTCTCTCTCTCTCTCTCTCTCTCTCTCTCACACACACACACACACACACACACACACACACACACACACACACACACACTTTACTAATTCAAGAATTAAAAGCCTTGAAATTGTACACCACAAATATGAGCAGAGTACATTGTGAATATGTATATAACAATGTCAACCCACATCGAGCCAGTTGGCCAATTCCAAACCGCTGTATTTGATTGCGGAACAAACACTGTTGATATCAATATCAATACTGAATATATTATTTAAATTTGTGAAATTAACAGCAACCTAGTGAACCATCCAAATCCACATTAACCTTGTAAATCCATATCAACCATGATTCATATATATCAACTTTGCGAATCCACAGCAACCTTGAAATCCTTGTGAATTTGGAAGAACCTTGTCCTTCTATATGAATTTTATGACACCTTTGTAACCTTGCAACTTGATGTCAAGCTTGATATAAAAATTGACCTTGTTAATCTTGTATCTGATCAACCTTGAAATCCACAGTGTCAAATGTTGTGAATCTATATCAATCTTGTTGATTCATATCAATTTGGCAAATCCACATCAATTTGGCAAATCCACATCAACCTGGCAAATCCACACCAACCTTGAAATTAAAATTAGTATTCTGCATAGATTTCACCTGTGTAAATCCGTAACAGCCTGGAGGTGAGATGTAGCTTAGTGGTAAAATGTTTCACCGGAATATAATGGGTTGTAGGATCAATCCCCCTCCATGGACTTGGTGTTTTCCTCATCCCAATCAGTGCCTCATGATTGGTACCCCAAAGTAACTATATCCTGTCTACAGGAAAGTACTTATAAAAGAAACCTTGCAGTTTGTAGGAATAGCATATGTGGCTGAAACCCACTGATGACCCACTGCTCCTACTACTCAACTACAACCCCCCTCCCCCTCTGCTCCTACACTGAGCTACAATCCTCCCCCACTGCTCCTACAACCCTCTCCCCACTGCTCCTACAACCCTCTCCCCACTGCTCCTATCACTGAGCTACACCCCTCTCCTACTGAACTACATTTCCCTCTCCCACTGATCCCACCCTTGAGCTACACCCCTCCCCCACTGATCATACCCTTGAGCTACACCCCTCCCCCACTGATCATACCCTTGAACTACTCCACCATGCTCCTACCACTGAGCTACATTCCCCCTCCCCCACTGCTTCTACCACTAAGCTACAACCCCTCTCCCCATTGCTCCTGTCACTGAACTACATCCCCCCTCCCACACTGCTTCTACCACTAAGCTACAACCCCTCTCCCCATTGCTCCTACCATTGAGCTACATTCCCCCTCCCCACTGCTTCTACCACTAAGCTACAACCCCTCTCCCCATTGCTCCTACCACTGAGCTACATTCCCCCTCCCCCACTGCTTCTACCACTAAGCTACAACCCCTCTCCCCATTGCTCCTACCACTGAGCTACATTCCCTCTTCCCCACTGCTTCTACCACAAAGCTACAACCCCTCTCCCCATTGCTCCTGTCACTGAGCTACATCCCCCCTCCCCCACTGCTTCTACCACTAAGCTACAACCCCTCTCCCCATTGCTCCTACCACTGAGCTACATTCCCTCTTCCCCACTGCTTCTACCACAAAGCTACAACCCCTCTCCCCATTGCTCCTGTCACTGAGCTACATCCCCCCTCCTCCACTGCTTCTACCACTAAGCTACAACCCCTCTCCCCATTGCTCCTACCATTGAGCTACATCCCCCCTCACCCAAAAGAAACATGCAAACATACAAATGGCAACATACAAACGGCAACCTACAACTGGCAATCTACATGTAAACAATGTACCATCATCATACATATATCAGCACGTATGACAAAACACTGTCAGCGCGTACACACAACACAAACATTACACATGACAGAATTACATGAGCTACAACATCCTGTAACATCAGCTGCCACATTCTGTGAGCAGTACAAGCAGTGGTACCAGTTTGTGTAGAGTTTGTACATGTAGGGAAAAGAAAGGAATGTTTGTTTAACAACACCTCAGCACATTTTAAACAACAGGTATAACATACACAGAGAATACTTTGTTCAGTATAGCGTCATGTGATGAGAAAAGTCACTAATCAAGATTATGAAAACAAAATGTTCCCTGATATAGCTATTCTCACACTTGGGAGAGGGGAGAAAAGAGAGGGGAGAGGGAGGGAGGGAGGGAGGGAGGGAGAGAGAGAGAGAGAGAGAGAGAGAGAGAGAGAGAGAGAGAGAGAGAGAGAGAGAGAGAGAGAGAGAGAGAGAGAGAGAGAGAGAGAGAGAGAGAGAGAGAGAGAGGAGAGAGAGGAGACAGACCGACAGACAGACAGACAGACAGAGACACACAGAAAGATATGATAAACACTGTATTTTAGCATAGTTGCTATAGTAATCAACAACAAAAACTACAGTCAAATAATAACTCTAGCGAAGTTCAGTCCTATAACCTGTATTGTTACTAAATTGCCGGGTTAATATCAATAAATATGACGATTCTTCATATCCGATCAATAACAATTATCAACAGACATGTCTTTATTAAGAAGGTCACCCACATCTTTACTTCCAAGTGGTCTGTTATCAAAGTTCACCTGTTTCCATATGTCTGAATTACAGACTTCATTACAACAGGCAGGTGATATCATTGATTTGTGATTTATAACTGTGAATCATCGTTAATTCAATGTGCAGTAAAATCCAGTTCAGTCTTATGAGGGCAGTTCCACAATTATTTGGGGATGGGAGGGGGTTATTACTGTAACAGGCAGGTGATGAAATAATTGATTTGTAATTATAACACTGAGTCACCCTTAGTTCAATGTGCAGCAAAAACCACTGCCTTCTAGTGAGGACAGTTCCACAAATCATACGAGGGTGGGATAGGTTTAGTAGTGGGTTACTATTATAACAAGCATGTGATGAAATAATTGATTTGTGATTTACAACAAAACAATGGTCAGATGGATAGATGAATGGAATGATGGATGAAAGGATGAATAGGCAAGTGGCTGAATGAATGAATAGGCATAGGAAGCAGAGGGTGGGTGGGGGGGACAAGGGAGACATATGACCCCAACTTTGTAGGAGCAGCGATGGTTTTTATATATTTATACATGTGTGCATGTGTGTGTGTGTGTGTGTGTGTGCCTCCTACCTTTTGGCACAATCCTATGCCTGTGCAGGTATGTAACTAATTAATAAAAACAATCATTAAACAGATGACATGTATACATATGTATATATCCAAACAGTTTAACACTGACAAGCTTTGGCATACAAAAAGATAAAATATGGAAGCTACAGTTATCTCCCTTCAGGCCTGTATCTGACAAACTTGACGTAAAAAGCATAACAGAAAAGAAGCTACAACACTCAAATAATCAGTTCGACATCAAATAATGGTTTTGCTTCATTTCTTTTTAAATCTGCTGTGCCACATGATATGTACTTGTATATATTTTACTAACCCCCAAACCCCAAAGGTCCAAAACACTATATATGGGACAGACATATGCACAGACAGAGACAGACAGACAGACACAAACAGACAGACAGACAGAAGTACAGAGATGAAATTTATTGCTACCTCTGGTTGGATCAGTACGTGACTAATAAAAAGTTGTTTGTTTAATACAGGTCAGGTTGTACTATGTAAGATGTGTAGGAAGAATAAAATGTCTGTGTAAATAGATGACCAATAAAAATGGCTTCACTGTATCGAACACAATCCAGATTTGACTACACACACACTTGTGATATCATACAAGTGTATCTATATCAAACGGAGGAGACATACTCTTGTACAAAACATACAGAGTATTTACACCACAAGAAAGAAACACTTCCCATACCTTTCGACATCATAGCAACAGAGGAACCACATCTGTAGAAACTAGGGTGAGAGAGAGAGCGGGAGTAAACTGCGTATTTACATCATGACATATCACACAGGTCTCACTGCCCCAGACTCATGGTCATCCGCTCTTGGTACAAAATCAATACAACACACTTTTGCAATTTTCCACATTTAAGATGACTTAGATGGAACACAGTCAGTTAGTCAGTCCCTTCAGCGTGGACAAACCTTTTGTCATTTGGACAGGTAACATTGGTGTCACAAGATGACAGCGATTGAGTGTGGGGGGAAAGGCTATATATTAATTTGAATTTTCATGGGGGGGGGGGGAGCTACATATTAATTTGATTTTCAATTGGGGGCGATATTTTTTAATTTGATTTTCAAAGGGAGGCTATATATTAATTTGATTTTCAAGGGGGGGGTCTATATATTAATATGATTTTCAAGGGGGGGGGGCTATATATTAATTTGATTTTCAATTGGGGGTATTATATATTAATTTGATTTTCAAGGGGGGGCTATATATTAATTTGATTTTCAAGGGGGGGGGCTATATATTAATTTGATTTTCAATTAGGGGGCTTTATATTAATTTGATTTTCAAGGGGGGGTATATATTAATTTGATTTTCAAGGGGGGGGGCTATATATTAATTTGATTTTCAATTAGGGGGCTTTATATTAATTTGATTTTCAATTGGGGAGGGCTATATACTAATTTGATTTTCAATTTGAGGGGGCTATATATTAATTTGATTTTCACTGGGTGTGGGCAACACATTATTTTCAGAGGTGAAGGGCCAGTGCCCCACCTACCCCCTCCTGCCCTAACATTCAGAAAGAAAGAAAGAAAGAAATGTTTTATTTAACGACACACTCAACACATTTTATTTATGGTTATATGGCGTCAGACATATGGTTAAGGACAACACAGATTTTGAGAGGAAACCCGCTGTCGCCACTTTACATGGGCTACTCTTCCGATTAGCAGCAAGGGATCTTTTATTTGCGCTTCCCACAGACAGGATAGCACAAACCATGGCCTTTGTTGAACCAGTTATGGATCACTGGTTGGTGCAAGTGGTTTACACCTACCCATTGAGCCTTGCGGAGCACTGACTCAGAGTTTGGAGTCAGTATCTGGATTAAAAATCCCATAGCTCAACTGGGATCTGAACCCAGTACCTACCAGCCTGTAGACCGATGGCCTGCCATGACGCCACTGAGGCCAGTTCCCTAACATTCAGTCTCTTTTCCTAAAACATGCTCAATTCTATAACTGTGTGTGCGGTGTTGTGTTGTGTGTTTGTGTCTGCATGTGTGTGTGTGTGTGTGTGTATGTATATGTGTATATGTGTCTGCATGTGTTTGTGTGTATGTGTTTGTGTCTGTATGTGTGTATATGTGTGTGTGTCTCTCTCTGCGTGTGTGTGTGTGTGTGCGTGTGTGCGTGTGTGTGTGTCTGTATGTGTGTATGTGTGTATATGTGTGTATGTGTGTCTTTCTCTCTGCATGTGTGTGTGTCTCTCTGTGTGTGTGTGTGTGTGTGTGTCTGTCTGTGTTTTTTGGTGTGAATGTGTACGTGTATATATGCATGTATATGCATGTGCATGAATGCATGTATGCATGTGCATGTGTCCATCAGATATTCCACAACTGTCAGATGTCTGAAGCCTATCATTTAAAAAAGAAAAAAGAAGAATGTTAATTTTATTACATTTGATGGCAGTAAGGAAGCATGTAGCCCATGAACTGTCATTATAATGGAGGTTTCTCTCAACACTAAGAGCAGTGGCTGCAATAAATCAACAACCACGGGTGAATTCCGTAAACAGTACGGGAGGTCCACGCTGCTCAATAATGAAAGAAGAAGTGTAATGTTACCTTTTCCCACGACTTCCAGATTACCATTGCCATAGTTATAAGAGATCACCGAAGACATCACTTTCATTCTCACAGTACAATCTGATGTAACAAATGAAGGTAGATTCACACAGTACAATTTGACATAACAACTGAAGATACATTCACACAGTACAATTTGACGTAACAACTGGAGGTAGATTCACACAGTACAATTTGACATGACAACTGAAGGTAGATTCACACAGTACAATTTGATGTAACAACTGGAGGTACATTCACAGTACAATTTGATGTAACAACTGGAGGTACATTCACACAGTACAATTTGATGTAACAACTGGAGGTACATTCACACAGTACAATTTGTCATAACAACTAAATGTACATGTAAGTGTCCTGATATTTTAATTAACTACATACTGCACACAATTTACACCTAAAACATTATTTGTTATGACAACTGGAGGTACTCTTAATTTAAGTTATTGTTCCCCATAATTTACTCAGACAGAAAAAGTTATAACATCTGGAGGAATGTGTACTGTTAATTTAAGTTACTATCCCTCACAATTTCCATATCAGCATTTTCACAGTTACAACTAAACTATCAACAGAGCTAAGCTTGATTTACACAGTACAATATGTCATAACCAATTTCGTTATTATAAAGAGATTGAGTTTGCTACCACTGTATCATATTTTGAAAAAAACTAAAAATTAATAACTAAAATTATATATTAAACGTTGGCGGTAGCCCAAACTGGATTGAATAACCAATTAAGTTTGGCTTTTTTGGCAAACAGTGTTGTGTCCGACAAAAAAAGAGAAAAAAGAGAAGAGAAACGTAAGATCCATTGTATTGTTTAATGGGTACAGGGAAGGGAGGGTTGGCTGGTGGAGGACGGGTGCTTGTTTTTCATGTAGACGATAATCACAGAGAGAATAAGTAGAACCAACTGCCCCTCTTGACAATAGGTCTACAACTGGAATATAACCGATATTCCTACCACTATATATCATCTTTATCACAGAATGTCAGTAAACTGCTGTAAAACTGTATTATCACATCACCACAACAGCTAAAAGCAGAAGCATATATACGCAACAGGGCTCGAACTTAACAACAGCACCGACGACGATTGCCGTCATTGAGATATAAATTGCCTTGGGTAGCGAGCATTACTGATGGCACTTTTGTGCTGTCGATCAAGCTCCTCAATAATTGCGAAATGTATACACCTGGTGTACATTTATCTGCCAACATTAACATCTGCACATTTAAAAGATGTCTACATATAACAAGATAGCCTTTCAATCAGGTTTATTTGCTGCAAATGTCACTTTCTAAAAAATTGCCATAGGCAGGCTCAAAATTGCCGTTAGTGGACTGTTTCACCCATTGCAATTCTTTTAAAAATCGCTGTGGGACACAGATTCTTAAGTTCGAGCCCTGGGCAATCCATATTACAAGTCACATTATCCATGCAACTCTTGTCTTTACAACCTCAACCCTCCTGTGCAACCCTATGTCTAAGAATATGATTCATAGCAGAGTTCAATCAGTGCTAATTAGCAAGAAGCAAGCATCAGCAAAGTCGGCCAATCATCTGCAAACAGAAAGCTTGGCACTCACCGATATTGTGCCATTCATCTCTGACAATGTCTTCAATCACTGGCATTACAATACACCCTCTTGACCAATCACTGCCGATGGATGGAATCCTCTCAACCAATCAAAACGGCAAACAAAACATCCAACAGACCATCATTTGAAAGGAATCTTAATGAAGAAGATGTCATCAGTTTTGATAGGGACAAGGAGTAGATCTCCCAGGAGAAGTCACTGAAGCCAACTGTTGATGTGACAGCCATAGTCAGTGAGGAAAAGTAAAGTTTGTTTTATTTAACGATGCCACTAGAGCACATTGATTTTTTATCTTATCATTGGCTATTGGACGTTAAACATATGGTCATTCTGACACTGTTTTTTAGAGGAAACCTGCTGTCAACCACATAGGCTACTCTTTTTACGACAGGCAGCAAGGGATCTTTTATTTGCTCTTCCCACAGGCAGGATAACACAAACCATGGCCTTTGTTGAACCAGTTATGGATCACTGGTCGGTGCAAGTGATTTACACCTACCCATTGAGCCTTGCGGAGCACTCACTCAGGGTTTGGAGTCGGTATCTGGATTGAAAAATCCCATGCCTCGACTGGGATCAGAACCCAGTACCTACCAGCCTGTAGACTGATGGCCTAACCACGACGCCACCGAGGCCGGTCCGAATCAGTGAGGAAATGTCACATAGCAATACACAAAGCTCATTTGTTCACTATAAAAAAATATCTGATAAGAAAATATCTGATAAGGAAGAAGAAAATGGTTTATTTAACGACGCACTCAACACATTTTATTTACAGTTATATGGCATCAGACATATGGTTAAGGACCACACAGATATAGAGAGAGGAAACCCGCTGTCGCCACTTCATGAGCTATTCTTTTTGATTAGCAGCAAGGGATCTTTTATATGCACCCTCCCACAGACAGGATAGTACAAAATTTAAACATATACAGTTCTATGAATGCAGGGTTTTATTTCTGCAGTTTGACTTGACACCCATGGCTTAGACTTTGGGAATTTTAGTATTGTTTTACAAAATTTTGGGAATTTTCAGTTTCATTTGAAAAACATCTTAGTAAGCCTTGTTGGAATTGAAAAGACTAAACATTAAACAATGTGCTGGGGTGTCATTAAACAAACATTAAACAATATGCTGGGGTGTCATTAAACAGACATTAAACAATGTGCTGGGGTGTCATCAAACAGACATTAAACAATGTGCTGGGGTGTCATCAAACAGACATTAAACAATGTGCTGGGGTGTCATCAAACAGACATTAAACAATGTGCTGGGGTGTCATCAAACAGACATTAAACAATGTGCTGGGGTGTCATCAAACAGACATTAAACAATGTGCTGGGGTGTCATGAAACACACAATAAACAATGTGCTGGGGTGTCATTAGACAGACATTAAACAATGTGCTGGGGTGTCATTAGACAGACATTAAACAATGTGCTGGGGTGTCATCAGACAGACATTAAACAATGTGCTGGGGTGTCATCAGACAGACATTAAACAATGTGCTGGGGTGTCATCAGACAGACATTAAACAATGTGATGGGGTGTCATCAGACAGACATTAAACAATGTGCTGGGGTGTCATCAAACAGACATTAAACAATGTGCTGGGGTGTCATCAAACAGACATTAAACAATGTGCTAGGGTGTCATTAAACAGACATTAAACAATGTGCTAGGGTGTCATTAAAGAATGTGCTGGGGTGTCATTAAACAGACATTAAACAATGTGCTGGGGTGTCATTAAAATTTTTAAGACCCATGAGACACTTGCAGGAGACATCAATCACTTTGATGTATTGTTTTGTAAATGTACAAGTTTATAGGAAGTCTGCAGTTCACTCTGACATGGCCCATATAGCAAGGGCAGTGTTCCCCAGATGGAAGATGTAAAAATAAACTATGCTCCATTAAAGTGAAAGTGTTTATGGCTTTCCTTCTGTAGAGTGACATCAAAGGGCCTCTACTGCTGCCAATGCTTAAGGCTCTGACACCAATAAGCCAAACCAATTATGCATGCTGTGGTTTGATGTCACTGTGCTGGTACAGTTATGTGAATGCAGAGTTTTATTTCTAACATTTTACTTGACACCCATGGCTTTGACTTTGGGAATTTTAGCGTTGTTTTATCAAATTAATGTCTAGTCTTGTTTACTGTATTCAAAATATGCCTTTATATAATAATAAAAAATGAGAATTATTTACATTGATTGGGAATTTTTTACTCCAAAATTGGAAATACAAAAAGACTAGCTTTTGAGGAATGGTGGGGAATGGTTCCGATTATCAGTCTAGAAACATAGGTGATAAAACCCTGTAACGTCTGAGAAATTCTGCACATACTTTGTAGACATGGTGGAAAAATTTACCTAGTGTTAGAGATGTCTGTCTGAGGTGGAAGAGGTTGTGGGATCAACAATGACACAAATAAGCCAAACCAATTTTGCACACTGTGCTTTGATGTCACTTTACTGGTAGTTCTGTGAATGTCTGAGATACTCGACACACACTTGGTAGACATGGCGGAGAAATTTACCTAGTGCTAGAGATGTCTGTCTGAGGTGTGAGAGGTTGTGGGATCAACACTGATCATCAGACAACTGTAATCATACAAGTGGGGGGGGGGGATAGAGATTTTCGCTTGAGGTATGAAGAAAAAGAAGGAAATGTTTTATTTAACGACACACTCAACACATTTTATTTACGGTTATATGGGGTCGGACATATAGTTAAGGACCACAGATATTGAGATAGAAAGGAAACCCGCTGTCGCAAGGGATCTTTTATATGCACCATCCCACAGACAGGATAGTACATACCACGGCATTTGTACACCAGTTGTGGAGCACTGGCTGGAACGAGAAAGAGCCCAATGGTCCCACCAATGGGGATCGATCCTAGATCAACTGTGCATCAAGCAAACATTTTACCACTGGGCTACATTCCCCCCCCCCCTTTGAGGTATGAGATATGTAAGATAAGACAACTGTAATCATACTAACTGGTGGGGGTGGGGGGAGAGGAGGGGGAAGGGAGAGGGGAAGAGAAAGATGATTGAGGTGTGAGAGGTCATCAGACAACTGTAATCATACAAACTGGTGGGGGTGGGGGGGGGTGAGGAGGGGGAAGGGAGAGGGGAAGAGAAAGAAAGAAAGAAAGAAAGAAAGAAAGAAAGAAGGGTTTTATTTAACAACGCACTCAACACATTTTATTTACGGTTATATGGCGTCAGACATATGGTTAAAGACCACACAGATTTTTTTAGAGCACTCACTCAGGGTTTGGAGTCGATATCTGGATTAAAAATTCCATGCCTCGACTGGGATCCGAACCCAGTACCTACCAGCCTGTAGACCAATGGCCTGCCACGACGCCACCGAGGCCGGTCGGAAGAGAAAAATGATTGAGGTGTGCAGGGATTTACCTTGTTTTTCTGAAATGGGCTCCCTTGGACTCACCTCTTTCTTTTCTGGGGGTCCCAACCTGAAAACAAAGGGTCCCAAAACCACACAAACGACAGAGAGCTGCAGACAACAAATCACGTGTATACTATATGTTTCATTAAAGGAAATTTAACAAGCTGTGTTGTTGTTGTTTTTCCTTTCGGGAAATCAATGTCGGTATTCATTGTTTACTCTTTCAAAATCAACATTTCACTTTGATCTGTATTATTATTTGAGCCATTTCCTGCAAGCTAAATGATACTCACAATACCATGCGTTGTTTATGAATCATGCTACTTGTTTGTTAATGCAAATCAGAACATTTAACCAATTTGTTTTATTCGACCGCGAATTTCCGATTGTGTTCGGCCTGTTGACGAGAAGTTCCGAATGATCGCAAATCTGCGACCTCTTTCCGGAAAGTACCAACTTTACCCGATTAAGCGCAGCAAAGGATAAAGACGCAGTGTTCCTAGAGATTAAAACTTTTTGTTTTCGATATGGGGAATCCCCATTTGAATACGCAGTTTATAGGTAGATAAGAAATAGTGTGTTACACAGAATGATCGATCTTTGATAGTGGACAGGGTTACTGAAAATGTCAGATATTTTATGCGTCCCACGGGACGCAGTATCTCTATTTTTGCTGGTCCAGTTAAGTTTTAGTGCTCCTATACGCAAGTTTTGTGCGTCCGGTAAATCCCTGGAGGTGTGAGAGGTTGTAGGATCAACACCACTCGTGGTCATCAGACAACTGTAATCATACTAGTTGGAAAGGGGAGGAGAAGCGATAGAGATCAGTGGTAGAATGCTCACCAATCAATGCCTCAAGACTTGCACGTCAAATGGCATGGTATGTAATGTCCTACCTATGGGAAAAGTGCATATAAAGATCAATTGGTGGGTTTTTGGGGGTTTTAATGTTAAGACATAAAAAAATGTGTTAAGGAGTTATTTCTCGTTGGAGCCAGCGCACCACAACTTATATATCAAAGGCTGTGGTATGTGCTTTCCTGTCTGTGAGAAAGTGCATATAAAAGATCCCTTGCTACTAATGGAAAAATGTTGCAAATTTCCTCTCAAAGACTGTCAAAATTACCCAAAAAAATTGATATCCAATAGCTGATGATTAATAAATCAATGTACTGTAGTAGTGTCGTTAAACAAAACAAACTTTAAACTTTATCCTTTCAAAGACTGTGTCAAAACCACCGAAGCCAGAAGACATCAGTCATCGCGGCGTGGGAGATAATCAAAATGTCTATGCTTTTACAATCATATGGCCGTACAAGTATCAAAGACTGTGTCAAAATTATCCAATGTTTGACATCCAATAGACGATGACTGCAAAACAAACTTTAACTTTTGTAAAGAAACATTCCATTCCTTTGCATACCAAGTACAACAAGATGAGTATTGTGCCATGCTGGTTACACACCTGTCACGAGTACCGCCCAGACCTGTCACACAAACAACGAAAATGATGTCCACGGTTTTCACCCAAAACATTAAACCATATCATACACACCCTCTGTCCTGGATCGGGCCTCTGGCTATCCAGAAACAGGACCCGGGACAGACATGTTCAAAACCATAGTAGTATATGAACATGTTAAAATATATCAGCTCGGCATACACACACTTTGCCGTTTTCAGTTCAGCTGGTTTGCATAAACAAGAACTATGGACTTACAATTTGCATAAAATTAACTCTGATAAAAACATTATAATATTATGTACTTAACGAGGATTGTAAGCTCGATAATATTTGTCCAGTAAATGTTAGTCCTGCTAAAAAATATTTGCCATTTTCAGTTCAGCTGGTTTGCATAAACAAGAACCAGGGACTTACAATTTGCATTAAATTAATTCCAATAAAAACATTATAATATTAGGTATTTAACGAGGATTGTAAGCTCCATAATATTCATCCAGTAAATGTTAGTCTTGCTCAAAATATTTAGTTATATTATTTGTTCCAAAACTAGTCATAATTAAAACTATAATAATGCATGCTTTATGAGTCAAGAGATTATCTGAAGATGTCGAAAAGTCTAAAAAGACTGGATCATGGTGAGCGTTCTGTTTACAATTTATAGAGAGTGATACAAATATAAACACAAAGAAACATGAAGGATTGAAGGAAATGTTTTATTTAACGACACACTCAACACATTTTATTACGGTTATATGGTGTTAGACATATGGTTAAGGACCACACAGATATTGAGAGAGGAAACCCGGTGTCGCCACTTCATGGACAACTCTTTTCGATTAGCAGCAAGGGATCTTTTATATGCACTATGCCACAGACAGGGTAATACATACCACACCCTTTGATATATCAGTCGTGATGCACTGGCTGGAATGAGAAATAGCGCAATAGGGCCACCGACGAGGATCGATCTCAGACCGACTGCGCAATGAGCGGGCATTTTACCACTGGGCTACGTCCTGCTTCTAGGACACTGGTTAATGGTTGATTGTTAATGACAGAGATACCTATCTATTGAGCTGTTAAAACTCGCTCTGGGTGGGGAGCCAGTACCGAGGTGTGAACCCAGTACCTACCAGACTTGACCACCAAGCCAGTGATCCTGAAAAAAACACCCCAGTACTTGTCATCTTTAAGCAGATGGCAGATGGTACTAGGGACTGTAGATGGCTGAATGGTAGAGGTTAGAAATGTCCGTGATGTAGCCTTATGCATCATCATTGACAGTACCAGGGAATGAACCCAATACCTACCAGCCTTGTATGTGAGCCGTATGGTCAATAGTCACAGAGGTCAGTCTCAATCTACCACATGTGTATGTGGGCCTTGTGGTCAATAGTCACAGAGGTCAGTCTCAATCTACCACATGTGTATGTGAGCCTTGTGGTCAATAGTCACAGAGGTCAGTCTCAATCTACTACATGTGTATGTGAGCCTTCTGGTCAATAGTCACAGAGGTCAGTCTCAATCTACAATGTGTATGTGAGCCTTGTGGTCAATAGTCACAGACATCAGTCTCAATCTACCACATGTGTATGTGAGCCTTGTGGTCAATAGTCACAGAGGTCAGTCTCAATCTACCACATGTGTATGTGAGCCTTGTGGTCAATAGTCACAGAGGTCAGTCTCAATCTACCACATGTGTATGTGAGCCTTGTGGTCAATAGTCACAGAGGTCAGTCTCAATCTACCACATGTGTATGTGAGCCTTGTGGTCAATAGTCACAGAGGTCAGTCTCAATCTACTACATGTGTATGTGGGCCTTATGGTCAATAGTCACAGTGGTCAGTCTCAATCTACTACACGTGTATGTGAGCCTTGTGGTCAATAGTCACAGAGGTCAGTCTCAATCTACCATGTGTATGTGAGCCTTGTGGTCAATAGTCACAGAGGTCAGTCTCAATCTACCACATGTGTATGTGAGCCTTGTGCTCAATAGTCACAGAGGTCAGTCTCAATCTACTACACGTATGTGGGCCTTGTGGTCAATAGTCACAGAGGTCAGTCTCAATCTACCATGTGTATGTGAGCCTTGTGGTCAATAGTCACAGAGGTCAGTCTCAGTCTACCATGTGTATGTGAGCCTTGTGGTCAATAGTCACAGAGGTCAGTCTCAATCTACTACACGTGTATGTGAGCCTTGTGGTCAATAGTCACAGAGGTCAGTCTCAATCTACCACGTGTGTATGTGAGCCTTGTGCTCAATAGTCACAGAGGTCAGTCTCAATCTACCACATGTGTATGTGAGCCTTGTGGTCAATAGTCACAGAGGTCAGTCTCAATCTACCACATGTGTATGTGAGCCTTGTGGTCAATAGTCACAGGGGTCAGTCTCAATCTACTACATGTGTGTTTGACCTGACTGAATGTAATGTAAACAGGTAATACAGCAATTATCTGATAACCTTTTGAATTATGCAGTTAAGACATTGTCAATAAACACTGTTGATGTTAATATCACATGATGTTGACGATCAATATCCAGGTAACAGACACGACAGTCAATAATTATCTTGTCCTACATCATCTTGGCAGTTCATTACACAGTGCTTCATACACAAACATTGTTTCAACCAGATTTTTTTAGCTTATATCCAATTAAGATTAAAGTTCACCATTCTGGGCTATCTGAGCTGTCTGTCCAGGACTCTGGTTAAAAAGAAATATCTTATGTAACGACGCACTTAACACATTATATTTTACGGTTATATGGCGTCAGACATTTGGTTAAGGACCACATAGATATTGAGAGGAAAGGAAGGAAATGACTTATTTAATGACACACTCAACACATTTTATTTATGGTTATATGGCGTCAGACATATGGTTAAGGACCACATAGATATTGAGAGAGGAAACCCGCTGTCGCCACTTCATGGGCTACTCTTTTCGATTAGCAGCAAGGGATCTTTTATATGCACCATCCCACAGACAGGATAGTACATACCACAGCCTTTGATATTCCAGTTGTAATGCAGCAGCTGGAACGAGAAATAGCCCAATGGGCCCACCGACAGGGATCGATCTCAGACCAACAGCGCAAGGAGCGGGCTACGTCCCGTCCCTAGAACACTGGTTAATGGTTGGTTGTTAGTGACAGAGACACCAATCTATTGGGCTGTTAAAACCCGCTCTGGGTGGGGAGCCAGTACCGAGGTGTGAACCCAGTACCTACCAGACTGATGTCTGATGGCTTAACCATCAAGCCTATGATCCCAGTAATTTGAGGATAAACAAAATGCATGTACTTATTAATGTGTTAGTATACACACTGACAGACATCATTAAAACTGCAGTCCTTAAAGGCATACTGTCACAGATTTAAGGACCTTATTTCTCTAAAAATGGATAATAAATAAAAATTACATTAATTGTTGAAAACCAAATCTAGCTATTGCATCACCTTAACTGAACCATGATGGAGTGAAATCCAGGTCATCCCTGTCGGCAATTTTAGTTTTTGAATTATGGACAATTGCCATAATTCAGTTATTTTTTTACAAAATGTCATTAATAAATGGAGTATGGTGGTTAAGGAGATGGTTGAATAAAGTACATTTAGGGACAAATCAAATTATTTTTGTTCAGGTAATACTTCGTTAGACCATTAAATAGGTCAATGGTCTGTGACAATATGCCTTTTACATTTCTTGCATAATTGATTACGGATTTTAATAATTAATCATCGGGAGAGTCCAACCAATTAATTTTCAATTTTAACTGATCAGTGGGACATCACTAATAAACACATACACACAGGGTTTCTGCCAGAGGGTAAAACAGTACGTCTGCAGGGATGAGCAGGGTTTCTGCCAGAGGGTAAAACAGTACGTCTGCAGGGATGAGCAGGGTTTCTGCCAGAGGGTAAAACAGTACGTCTGCAGGGATGAGCAGGGTTTCTGCCAGAGGGTAAAACAGTACGTATGCAGGGATGAGCAGAGTTTCTGCCAGAGGGTAAAACAGTACGTCTGCAGGGATGAGCAGGGTTTCTGCCAGAGGGTAAAACAGTACGTCTGCAGGGATGAGCAGGGTTTCTGCCAGAGGGTAAAACAGTACGTCTGCAGGGATGAGCAGGGTTTCTGCCAGAGGGTAAAACAGGTATAGTACCATACCCAAATGTTGTTGCAGATTTTTTTAAGTTAACCTTTTGACAAAATTAATTACTCTTATCATTACTGTATGATTTTCTTAACACTAACCCTAAACTTAATCCATTTTCTTTCTAGGGGAGACCTCCCCCCCCCCATACCCCCTGTTGACTGTGATTGCATTCAATTCCGTACTTCCATAACAAAAAATTTCTTTCTGGCAGAAACACTGATACAATATGTAAAAATCACAGAATGACAAAACTGTATTCCAATATCGAAACCATACCTCTGCACAAGGCAGAGCATTACCACGAACAAACGTTTAGTACATCCAAACAAAAAGCACATACCAACTGAAAACGTGAGCATCTTGCGGTCAATATGGTTAACAAGTAACTTTCACTTTCACCTTCTCAACACTTGAAACACTACGACTACAGGTGTACGTATCTCGTAATCACCGATTACGTTAATCCATTTTAACCACAAGTTCCTGGAGTTAGTGTGAAGAGATTTTTAGTGGTGTATTAACCATATTCACCCACCTGTTGTGAAACGAACACAGGAATTCCAGGTGTACAGCAGGTAAGAACGCAATCGCAGGCAGAGGTGTACCGCAGGTAAGAATGTGATCGCAGGCAGCCACGATGTGGCCCAGTGGAGGAAGGCAACAACATGCTTGGAGTGTCAGATGTGGTGGCCTTGCACCAAGAACAAACAACGGATCTTGGCATGCAACGTGAAGCCACCATTCCACTTACAGTCAACATCTTCTGTGTGTATCTGTGTGTGTAGTGTGTCCTCAGCCTTAGACTGGATGCAAGGCTATACTAGTGATGCATGCATGGACGGACGGACGGACGGACGGACGGACGGACGGACTGGACTGACTGACTGACTGACTGACTGACTGACTGACTGACTGAATGAAAGAAATGATATGATGAAAGAAGAAAGAAAGAAAGAAAGAAAGAAAGAAAGAAAGAGAAAGAAAGAAAGAAAGAATGAATGAATGAAAGAAAGAATGAAAGAATGAAATGAAAGAAAGAAAGAAAGAAAGAATTAATATTTAATTACAATACAGCATTAAAAACCCCATCAGTAATTAATACCAGGCATTGAATTTTGGGAAGAAATGAACTAAGGAAGGAAATGTTTTATTTAATGACGCACTCAAGGAATGAATGAATGAATGAATGAACGAATGCTTAATTACAGGCCAGCATTTTTTTTAAATCAGTAATTAATACCAGGCTTTGAATTTGAATTATTTTTTTTAGGATTCTGCCTGAATCACAAACATGATGTAATATAGATATTTGGGGATTGTGTGTTAAAATCGGATTCAAAATGTATATTACAACTTTCAAATGTATAGGTTACAATAGAGGTATTTCACATTCCTATTGCGCATGTGCACGAAGAGTAACGTCCCTTGACAAAATAGACTGAAACTAGTCTATTTACAAATTGGGGGGCGTGACAGACAGGTTGTTATGGGCGACTTGAGTAGCTTCGTAGAAGACTTTTAAACTTTGGCAACTAACATGTACATATTTCGAATTAGATGGTATAATGGCCGTAGAAAACGGTCCGCTAAAATTTACAGCGGTATGGTTCAAATTAAAAAGCAGTGCAACAACTTGGACAGATCGAGTCTCTGCGACTTGTATTCGAGGGTTTTCATAACGCCAGATTAAAAGACTATCTCGTAAAAAGTATAAACAAAACATTTGACAGATTCCATAGGTTATGGCATCGACAGGTTATGGCATCGATCGATATATATATTTGAGAGAGAGAGAGAGAGAGAGAGAGAGAGAGAGAGAGAGAGAGAGAGAGAGAGAGAGAGAGAGAGAGAGAGAGAGAGAGAGAGAGAGAGAGAGAGAGAGAGAGAGAGAGAGTGTGTGTATATATATATATATATATATATATACACACACACACACATATATACAGTCAAACCTGTCTTAAGCGGCCACACAAGGGAGTAGATAAACGTGGCCGCTTAAGACAGGTGGCCGCTGAGTACAAGTTGCCACATATATAGTCTTTAAAACATTTGTTGTTGTTTCTTGTTTTAACGTCTGTACTGCTAATTAACGGATATGTGCTTCATAGTTGACTATAAATCAACTTTTGACATGTTGTCGCCTTCAGAAATAATGCAAATAGAATATATTAAATTAACCGTTCTCCACAAGTTTGTTTTCTTTTTCCATTTAATTATTTAATTCAGACTTCATGCGATGTATTGTCATAGTAAGTGAATCTACAAATGTCAAGCGTAGCCTGCCCAGAGGCAATTAGATGCATGTCAGATTCATACTTCCTTAATTAATACACAGTGGAGATGTCGGGACTGAATGGGTACTAGTATTCCTGAAGGTGTGAATATCGGTTATTTGCTGCACCTTATCGCTGTTGTTAAAATATCCCTTTTATATAAGAGTAAAACTTTACTGTGGCCGCTTAATGCAGGTATTTTAGCGATTCGGGCTCCAATTTAGGTGGCCGCTGGCCGCGTTAAGACAGGTGACCGCTTATTACAGGTGCATTTACATTATAAATCGTTTGGGAGGAACAAAGTGGCCGGTTAAGGTAGGTGACCGCTGAGTACAGGTGGCCGCCAGGACAGGTTTGACTGTATATATATATATATATATATATATATATATATATATATATATATATATATATATATATATATAATATATGTCTATATATATATGTCTATATATCAGAAGGTGTTTTGTTGCATTTTTCTTAGTGTCTATCTAATTGGGAAAAGTTAAAAAAAAAAAAAAAAAATTATCCTGTTACATGTATATCCATGAAGTGAGAATTTAAAAAAGGGGGATTTGGGGGAAGGGGGGGGGGGGTGTTGAAGGTAGGTGCCGTTCTGTTTACCCATACACACGTTTTTATACAGTGTCAACATGAACGCATTGAGTATTATACAAAATATATTTATTTTCTTTACTGTTAATGTGTTTTCCCCCATATCTAAGTATATAAAATACTAGATGAACCTGTGTAGGAACGTCCTGTACAGAGCCGTCATCACTCTATATATATTTATATATTATTATTATTATTTAAGGAGCGTCTGTTATTTCTTTTACGTTCATCGGGGTATGAACAAAATAAATCATCCGTAAACTGTGTGAATCGGCGAAGCCGTTCTCACATAAGTTTGCGGAAGATTTTTTTGTTCATACCTAGATGAACGTAAAAGTAATAACAGACAATACTTATAATTAAATTTGAAACATACCGAGTAATAACAACATTAAAAGTTCATATATATATATATATACATGTATATATATATTCTATTGAGTATTGTCCGAAATATACATATATTTTCTGTATATACAAAATATATTTTTATTTTATTTTATTTACTGTTTACTACCATATCTAAGTAGAGAATACTAGACCGCCCTGTATAGGAAAGTTCTGTACATAGCTGTCCTGACTACATATATTTTTTTATGTATTTACACACGCACACGTTATATATTTTATTAAGTATAATCCGAAATATACATATATTTTCTTTATATACAAAATATATATTTATTTTCTTTACTGTTAATGTGTTTTCCACCATATCTAAGTATACTAGACCGCCCTGTGTAGGAACGTCCTGTACAGAACCGGTAAGGTTTTGGTCCCTTATGCGTTCACTGGCTTCCCTCCTACAAAATGTGCCGAACAAACCCTCATACTTAGAACATTAAAATCGTTTTCTACGTGAAACGATTACCCACAAACGTTTCCGATATCCATTGGCTGGATATCGATGGAAGGATAACGAATTTCCCGGACATATGCGATTGGAACAGTTAATAATTGAACAATGGTCGTGGCCTCCCATTGCTTTTGCCCCCCAATTTGCAGATAGGTGTATTTTGGCGAGATCTCGCGGTTTGCGTCCTCGAGTAACTCCGCAACGGGCACATGCGCAGTGGAATGAGAAAGAAGTCTATTACATCTTTAATCAGTGTTTCTGCCATAAATAAGTAGGCGCTATAGAATTGAATGCAACCACTTTCAACAGCGGGGAGAGGGCCTCCCACAGAAAAAAAATGGGTTAAGTTTGGGATTAGGGTTAAGAAAATCATACAGTAATGATTAAGAGTCATTAATTTTGTCAAACGTTTTAACTTAAAAATATAAACTCTGCAGAAATATTTGGGTATGGCACCATACCCGTTTTATACTCTGTCAGAAACCCTGTTAATATTAAAAAAAGAAAATAATTTTAAAAGCTAAAAAAACCTATTCATACATAAATGAAAGAACCACATAAAATGTGGTTGAATTCAAGGTCTGATATGACTTTGTATAATGCACAGTGTACCCCAAACAACAACTGTGTAATATAACCATATAGGCCCTCTGGAATTGTTGTTTGTGATATAATGGCCAGTATTACACCAGGGTTCACTATATAACAACACACAGCTGGGTTCAGAGAGTTCATAATGTAACAGTAGACAGAGGTCCGTGACAGTAAACATGAACAGTTCCTGGCAGAAACGCTGTGTGGGTGTACACATATCGCAGACAATATACGCAGTTACAAAACCACTTGCAACTGAAAACATATGAGTGATCCAGTTTTTACCAGTGTAATACTTTTAATAACAGGGTTTATGCCAGAGGGTACGGGAGGGGTAACATTACATACCCTACAATCTTGCGAATTTATGGATATATATTTATTATATATTATATATATTTTTATACATATTTATAAGAGAACTGCTGTTTTAAAAGTTGTCAAAGCACACGAAAGAAAGAAATGTTTTATTTAACGACGCACTCAACACATTTTTTTAGGGTTATATGGCATCAGGCATATGGTTAAGGACCACACACAGATATTGAAAGAGGAAACCCGCTGTCGCCACTTCATAGGCTACTCTTTTCGATTAGCAGCAAGGGATCTTTTATATGCACCATCCCACAGACAGGATAGTACATACCACAGCCTGTTACACCAGTCGTGGTGCACTGGCTGGAGTGAGAAATAGCCCAATGGGTCCACCGACGGGGATCGATCCCAGACCGACCGCGCATCGAGCGAGTGCTTTACCACTGGGCTATGTCCCGCCCCCAGATGTACAAAAAATGCAAATGAACAACTGGTTACGAAGGTTAAAATCACATAAACAAACTCACTGTTATCGAAGCTTTTCAAATACTGGATTTTTCATTTGCGTATTGAATGACACAGTACATTAAGTGATGAAAAAATCAAAAGACACACATAAGGACTCTTGTTACCACACTTCAGCATAGGGCAAGGGCTATCTATATCAAGAAATATTACTCATAAAAATGGCTCTGACTTATCTTACATCAGACACAGGACTAAACAAAGAAGAAGTTTGTTTTGTTTAATGACACAACTAGAGCACATTTATTTATTAATCATCGTCTTTAGAGAGAAATCCTGCCACATTTTTCCATTAATAGCAAGGGATCTTTTATATGCACCATCCCACAGACAAGATTGCAAATACCACAGCCTATAATATACCAGTCGTGGTGTACTGGCTGGGACGAGAAACAGCCCAATGGGCCCACTGACGGGGATCGATCCTAGACCAACTGTGCATCAAGTGAGCGCTTTACCACTGGACTATGTCCCAACCATGTGCATCTACCACAGCCTTTGATATAGCAGTTGTGGTGCACTGGCTGGGACGAGAAACAGCTCAATATAGGCCCACTGATGGGGATCGATCCCAGACCGACAGTGCATAAAGCGAGCACTTTACCACTAGGCCACATCCCACCCCAGGATTAAAGATGCAACCTACAACCACCACAAAGGTTACCATTACCAACCAGTGGTGGCAGGGCATGGGGTGGTGGCAGGGCATGGGGTGGGGGTGGTGATGGTGACATGAAGTAAAATGATTGATAAACATGGCTGACCAATCCTTCTGCAGCAGGTTGAGGACGCGGCTAGAGCTTTGGAGGTTGGTGATGAACATCCTTAAGAGAAGAAACCCGCTTCCACTACCACATGGGCTACCTTTATCAAGCAGCAACATGGGCATGGTGTGTGCGTACATGTCTCTCTCTCTGTCTGTGTCCGTGTGTGCTGGGGTGGGGAGGGAGAGTAATCTATATCAAGTAAAATGATTGATAAAGATGGCCGATCAATTCTCCTGAAGAAGGTTAATGACACAGCTAGGACTGGAGATTGGTGATGAATAATATCCCTGAGAGAAGAAACCTGCTACTGCTACCACAGACTACTTTATCAAGCAGCAACATGGGCATGGGGAGTGTGTGTTAATCTATATCAAGGACAATCACTGCTAAAGATGGCTGACTCACCTGAGGATGCGGGCTTTCCGAGGCTGCTGGTGAATGATGTTAGTGTAGAGTTTGAGTCTCAGAGTTTTGTAATGATAGACTGGGGTACCCAGATCCATGGTGCTAACAACTCTACACTATGCTTAGATAGCGTTCAAAATGGCTATACACCCAATACAGATATATCACCATATCCATAGTTATCAAGTCCTCTTAGATAAACAGTGTTAACAACTCCTGTACATCATGATTAGATCCATCATTAGGCTCATTCCATCATTCCAATAGATAGGTACAGTTGGTTTCCATAGAAATGTATTTATTCCTTAGAGACATCATTAGGTTTATTCCATCATTCCAATAGATAGGTACAGTTGGTTTCCATAGAAATGTATTTATTCCTTAGAGACATCATTAGGTTTATTCCATCATTCCAATAGATAGGTACAGTTGGTTTCCATAGAAATGAATTTATTCCTTAGAGACATCATTAGGTTTATTCCATCATTCCAATAGATAGGTACAGTTGGTTTCCATAGAAATGTATTTATTCCTTACTTATGGATACATTGTGAAAACCCCTAAATCCATTGTGTTAACATATAATGTATGTCTTTCTTAGAAACACATTCAGGCCAATTTTATACAGGTACAGTTGCTTTCCATAGAAATGTATTTATTCCTTACTTATGGACACATTGTGAACAAAACTAGATCTGTGTTAACAAATGATGTGCGTCTTTCTTAGAAACATCATCAGGCCAATTTTATATAGGTACAGTTGGTTTCCATACAAACGTATTTATTCCTTACTTATGGACACATTGTGAAAAAATCCTGATCTGTGTTAACAAATGATGTGTGTCTTTCTTACGCCCACTCCTGTCATTCCACTGTGTAGTTGCTTTCTATAGAAATATATTTATTCCTTACTTAGACACACTGAAGAACCAAGTACAGTCATCACTTATGTAGTTTCCAGGTAAATGTTTACCATATTCACAAAGACGTACACCCCAGCTAAGAATCCACAAGCAAATTAAGTTTAAAATGTTATCTTTTAGGAATAACTGTGACATTATTTAATGTCTTTTGCTGAAGAATATGACACCAGTTTTCCTGTAAACATATCACATACAACTGTATAACATGTTGTAACAAGATATCCAATGGATATGACTGTGACATCTTTGTCTGTTCATAGATAAATACACATATCCAATGGAAATGACTGTACATCATTGTCTGTTTATAGATAAATACAAGAAATGAAAATTGTTGTTACATCACCCTCAATTCACAAATAAATCCATGAATTTCCATGTAAAAGTTCAACTTAGGTTGTTGATAAGATACTGAAACTGGCTGTAAATCACAAATGAGTTTGTAAAAAAACAAAAAACGTTCTTCCTTCAAAAATAGTTGTGACTTCAATATCCATTTATATACAGTAAAATTCTCATGATGTCTGATAACCATTGCATACTTTTAGTATCACACACCCAAACATGTTTTGAAATATTTTTCACGAAATCCTAAAACAACTTTTCAACACTCCAGTAAGCAGCTTTACAGGGAAAAAAACACCATGTTAATTCCATAAGACACGTGCTTAGAATGACAGTCCATACTAAACTTGGACTCAACCGAAACTGAAGACCTCATAATAAAAAAATAAAATTTCCTTATTGGTCACTGTACGTATGTCACGGTGATGAGATAACAGCTAAGCTATGCGTCCGAGTGGTGACTACAATACAAACAGTTTACAGAGAGTAACCCATATGACATCAGATGTAACAACACACCACGGAGGGTCATCATGTGCCAGGCTGTGTTGGCAGTTATTACCAATGAAAATACATCAGTAAACAGGACCAGCGCACCTATATAGTCCTTCCCACAGGGACCGCCTTTTTTCATACTATAAAATTTACTACAAGTTATTTATATCTGAGCCAAATGTTTTCTAAATTGAACATAAAAATAGTTGGGTTTTTCTTTGTTATTTCTAAAACACTTTTACTGTTTTTTTGTATGTCAAACCAAACTGAAATTATTTACAAAAAAAAAAATGTTTTACTAGGAGGCTAGGACAGACTATAACAGGTGTACAATTTACAACCCTGTTGTCTCGGCGGGACGTTTTTATCTTATCTCGACACAATCAACACTTCAGTCACCACTTGACTTGCTGTGCTTTGCTTTGTTTTCATTACACTGTGGGCTTCTTTAACTGTGTGTCAGTGTGTTTCTTAGTTTCTCCATTGATCTTGTTATTGTTGAGTTTCTGGTTGTTGTTTTTTTTTGTGTGTTTTTTCATCTTTGTTTGCCTAACACTGTCATCTTCTTTAACTGTGTATTGGTGGGTTTCTTAGTTTCTTATCTGCACTGTTATTGTTGTTGTTGGGTTTTCAGTTGTTTTGTTGTTGTTTTGGTTCATCTTTGTTTGCCTTACAATGTCGTCTTCCTTAACTGTATCATATGGTTTCTTATCTCCGGAGATTGTTATTGTTGTTGTTGTTTGATTTTTTGTTGTTATATTATTGATTTTCTGGTTCATCTTTTGACCAATGATTTTTCTTTACCTGCACCTTTTTGCAACTAAATTTCTCGTTTCATTACATATGTGATTTCAGTCAGTGCACTATAGTGTTGTTTACTCTCCCAATGTCTTTTGGTTTTTACCTGTACTTCTCGAACACAATTATTTTATATCCTTTGAACAGCACTTTCTGGTACACAAATATTATACATCCTTTAAACTGTACTTTCTGGCACACAAATTTGTATTTTTATCCATTCACTAACTGTCCTTTTCCTCAACTGCCTATGTTCTCCACAATTCAGACTTCAGTCACCACACTCTTTATTTTATCCTATCAGTCTTTTCCTATGCTCTCCACATTTCAGACTTCAATCACCACACTCTTTATTTTATCCTATCAGTCTTTTCCTCCCCTGTCTTATGCTCTCCACAATTCAGACTTCAGTCACCACACTCTTTATTTTATCCTATCAGTCTTTTCCTCAACTGTCTTATGCTCTCCACAATTCAGACTTCAGTCACTGCATACACTCTTTATGTTTTATCTTTAAAACTGCACTTTGTTGTGAATGAATGAATCATAAATGAAATAGTTCTCCACTGAGTACCAGGTACTCACTATAGTTCATAGACCACTGAGTGCGAGTTGTGTATGACTTCACAACACTTCCTATCTCGGACCATGTCAGATGTCACGCTGGTGTAATCACAAGGACACAAGTGTTTTCAAGTCACCGTGAGGTCTCATCTTGTAATAAATTACACACATCATCTACTACAGGCTTTAATAAAGGTGATAAACGTTGACCTGTTAGAAAGAGAACTGGGCGGTGCAACAACCACCTTTGTTCACAGGGCACTCAATGTGTATGTGTTACGGTTTGTCATTCAGATTTCTACCTTTCCGATATACACTTCCACAGGGCTTCTAGATTATGGTAGCCCCACTCCCATGGCTAGTGGCATTCAATGTTGGGCTAGTAAACAATTACTATTGCCATGCCCGACGGCTAGTAAAAATTGTTTTGTCAAATGTTGCAGTTTAGTCTATTTTGAAAATATGAATATCCTGACCCGATCCCAACGTCATGGTTTTTAAGCTATATCTCCTTCTTAGGTGACAAATCTGATTATTACTATTATTTAGTAAAATTGTATCCATTTAAAGTAAAGTAGGGCTAGTGAATTTTTAACCGTGGCTAGTAAATGTTTTAAATCACTGATCCCGCGGCTAGTGGATTTTATAAACATCCTAGAAGCCTTGCTTCCAGAGGTAATAACATCACTTTGTTTTGTTTAACGACACCACTAGAGCACATTGATAATTAATCATCGGCTACTGGCTGTCAAACATTTGGTAATTCTGACTCGTACGAAACCCGCTACATTTTTCCTAAATCATCAAGGGATCTTTTATATGCCCTTTCTCACAGACAGGAAAGCACATACCACGGTCTTTGACCAGTTTTGGTGCACTGGTTGAAACAACAACAAAAAAACCCCAATCAGTTGAATGGATCCACCATGGTGATTTGATCCTGCAGCGCAAGCACCTCAGGCGAGAACTCAACCGACTGAGGTAAAACCCGCCCTCTAATAACATCAGGTGACGATAGTTGAAATGCCTAGCAATAAATCAGCAACAGATTGTTCAACATACGTTAAAAATTTTTTTTGACAAAACACCCACAACTGAATGACCAACTTTTTGTTATTACTGTAAACACTTCTACAGATAACAGCATCTGATGACGGTAGTTGACTTTCTGAGCAATAAATCAGATGTAGATTGTATCATGGACATAAGTGTGGGAAGGAAAAACAAATTACAATAACAGGCCATCTTTCTTGTACACCCTTTTAACATCTCAGCTGGTGCATGAAAAAGTATGTGTTGTTTTGTTAAAAACACTGGTAAGTAAACATGAGTAACATGAACTCTGGTGGAAGGAAGGAAGGAAGGAAATGTTTTATTTAATGATGCACTCAACACATTTTATTTTACGGTTATATGGTGTCGGGAGTTGTATGAACTCTGGTGGAGTGAGTTAAAATGTGACATACTAAAACACAACTCTTATCAGCTGTACCAGACAAACAAGAAGAAGTGGTATGATTTTCAGATTTGAATTACATACAGTTTGTTTTTGTTTAACGACACCACTAGAGAACATTGATTTATTAATCATCGGCTATTCCATGTCAAACATTTGGTAATTTTGACTCGTAGCCATCAGTTTGTTTTGTTTAACGACACCACTAGAGCACATTGATTTATTAATCATCGGCTATGGGATGTCAAACATTTGGTCATTTGACAGTCATAGAGAGGAAACATATTTCCTAATGCAGCAAGGGATCTTTTATATGCACTTTCCTCCATACAGGAAAGCATATACCATGGCCTTTGACCAGCTGTGGTGCACTGGTTGGAACAAGAAAAAATCCAATCAGTTGAATGGATCCACTTCAAATGAGCACTCAACCAACTGAGCTAAATCCTGCCCAGTATTACATACAGAGTATCATATTATCAGTAAACATTAGTGACATGAATTCTGATGGAACGAATTAAAGTGTGACAAACTAAACACAATAACACTTACATGTAATATCAGATGGACTGGACAAACAACATCAATATAAGAAGCGGTACAGTTTACAGATTTGTATTACATACAGAGTATAATAATATCAGTTATTACAACAGTAAAAACATTTGTTTATTTTAGGACACCTTTAGAGCACATTGGTTTATTAATCATCGACTATTGGAAGTCAAACACGTAGTAATTTTGACATATAGTCTTAGAGTCTTAGAGAGGAAACCCGCTACATTTTTTCATCAGCAGGAGGGATCTTTGAAATATGCACCTTCCCACAGACAGAATAGCACATACCACAGCCTTTGATATACCAATCATGGTGCACTGGCTGGCACAAGAAATAGCCTAATGGGTCCATCAATGGGGATCGATCCCACACCAACCATGTATCAGGCAAGCTCTTTATACCACTGGGCTACGTCCCGTCCCTATTACGACAGTGTCCCTGTATTAGCGTATTACATACAGCGTATCATATGGCCTCAGATTACAGTTATCTTCCCATTTGGTTGTCCAAAATCCAGAAGTTTCACCGCGCAAGTAGTCTGCTGTTTGACTGTGATTATTTCATGGCAGACAGCTATGAAGTGGCAACTGTTTGACTGAAGTGACAGGGGATAGCATGTAGTTTGTAAACATGTGTAACTTGTTGACATTGAAGACTTGTTTGTGGTAATTCCGGCCCATGCAAAAGTAGTGCTTTTTGTGTAAAATGGGTGTACTCCGGCCTGGTTTAGAGGGTGTGTCTGTTTAAACCAATATGCTGGGAGAAAGAGCTGGACAACAGGGGTTGTCCTTTTCAGGGTATGTGTCCCCCATGCAGGCAAAGGTACATACAAAACTTCATGGGCCTGCTGATATTAATAAAAATGTTATAGCCACTAAGGCTATATAGAAACATATAGCGAAATTAATTGTGGTCTGAGGCCTGATATAGTTCACACATTACACCGGTTAAATGCTTGATTCTGATGAAAGTATTATAACCAGAGAGGTGAAATTACACAGACTGATTGTGCATACCACAAGGAATATGAAAACTAATTTATTTATTTTCTAAATATTTTATTAAATTAAAAAACATTTTTTTTGAATTTATTAAAAATTAAAATTAAAATTTTCAACTTTTAAATTTCAGTATCCTCCAAAATAGCATAAAATGACCTCTGATGTTACTACAGGTTGTTGCAATATTTTTTAACAGTTTTGAGCTAATAATTTGGTAAAAAAGAGCAAAAGTTGGATTTTGTTAGTCAATATTGAGATTTTAATTTTTTTTACATATTGAATTTTAATGAGTTCTCAATTATTGCAATTGGACAGAAGATCTAAATATAATGAATATATCACTACTAAATGTAATTAAACACTTTAAATAAATAGTATACAGTTTTTAACAAGATTAAGTACTCTAATAATACATTTCACCTACATTTATGTAAATTACACACTTCAGTCATTTTTCAAAAATGGTCTTTTATCCTTAGAAAATCTAATAGGCTAATATTCTATGCTGTCTAAATGTATTTATTGTGTTCAGTAATCAGATGCTGGTATACTTGTCAAGTTTATTGCAGAAAATGTGCCAAAAAGGTTAACATTTGGCTTGTAATACATATGGCAGAATAATCCATAATGCATATTCAGTGGTCATTACTACAAACATCCTTCCAATCAAGAAATACTACACTGAGGTATCCCAGACACTGGCACATGACTACACTTGTTAACAGTTATCACTGGAAACTGAAAAATATGGTGCAAGTACCTCTTGGTAGGATTTATATCAGCATTTTGTAACAAAATCTTCATTTTCAAAGTTGTCAACAACAAAAAATATTATGGTGTATACCTAAGTAATATCTGTAGGGCATATTCATATTAATATGCATTTATATGGACTGTTTTGCCTTTTACAAAGTGGCTACATGTCTAATACAGTAAATGATGTAGATTAAGTAAATACAGCAGGTCAAAATTGAATATGAGGCCTATCATGTCTAATTTTCCCTGAAATTAGTGTGTAAACATTTGTTGCAAATGGCCCCAATTTTGTGACTTTCACCATCCCTCTGACACATTTCTAATAATGTATCATAAATTCAGTCACCATATCTTTACTAAGCCTCCACTTATCATATCTAAAATGCAAAATTTTACAGTTTTAGATTTTTTTGTTTTTCAAAAATTTAAATTTAAGTTTAATATTTAATTAAAAATGAAGTAAAATCTAATGATTGATTTTTTTTTCCTTTAAATATTTCAAAATCTTTCCAAGACAACACTGTGCAGATAGAACATATGTAGAAGAAAAAATAGCTGCTCATTGTATGAAGAAATTCCAAAATTTGATAAAGTTATTACATTTTGAAGTTGGTGTCCCTCAAGTTTCCATTGCTAAAATTGGCCATGGCAAGGCACTGTGGTAGGTGTTTTAACACAGCCTCTGTATACTCTCAGTTTAAAGGTGACATACCGATACTTACCGAGCATTGCTTTAATATGTATATCATTGGAATGCATTAGTGTGGGCCAGTTTTTAGGGGAAAAAATTGACTGATAGGCCTCAGATTACAGTTATCTTCCCATTTGGTTGTCCAAAATCCAGAAGTTTCACCGCGCAAGTAGTCTGCTGTTTGACTGTGATTATTTCATGGCAGACAGCTATGAAGTGGCAACTGTTTGACTGAAGTGACAGGGGATAGCATGTAGTTTGTAAACATGTGTAACTTGTTGACATTGAAGACTTGTTTGTGGTAATTCCGGCCCATGCAAAAGTAGTGCTTTTTGTGTAAAATGGGTGTACTCCGGCCTGGTTTAGAGGGTGTGTCTGTTTAAACCAATATGCTGGGAGAAAGAGCTGGACAACAGGGGTTGTCCTTTTCAGGGTATGTGTCCCCCATGCAGGCAAAGGTACATACAAAACTTCACGGGCCTGCTGATATTAATAAAAATGTTATAGCCACTAAGGCTATATAGAAACATATAGCGAAATTAATTGTGGTCTGAGGCCATATCAGTTAAGGTATCACTCCAAGGCTTGACCTTAGCGGTAGCCCAGTGTATTTTGGCTACTAGTTTCCTCCTTGAGCTACCAGATATCCGCTGGGCTACTAGCTCTTTCTTTGTGCATATCCAGTTACTCTGCAATGAATAAGACACTTAAAAATCTATAATAAAAAAACCCCCTTAAAACACCATGTTTAAATAAAAATTAGGATCAAGGCCTGCACTCCAGTATCACTATTACCAGAACAACAAAACCATGCCTTAGGCTTCCTGCATAAATTGGCCACTGACCCTTGAAAACGGAGGCAATGTTTTTTCTTCCTCAACACTGAAGAGTGACAAGCGGAGATAAAGGAATGACACTTTCATAGGGTGATGACTCTGTGACATGTTTGGAATATAAACACAGCTGGGTTTTTTTTCTGTTTCTGTTACCAATTCAGAATTAATTACCTTCTTCATAAATATAAAGTACATGATCTCACATAATATATAATATTATTTACCCTGTCCTGGACACACCCACCAGGAGGAATCTTGGAGAAAGTGCCCATGACAACCGTGCTTGAACCTTCAGTGGATGTTTGTTTTGTTTAACGACACCACTAGAGCACATTGATTTATTAATCATCGACTACTGGATGTCTAACACACATGGTAATTTTGACAGTCATAGAGAGGAAATCTGCTACATTTTTTTCATTAGTAGCAAGGGATCTTTTATATGTACAGGATAGCACATACCATGGCCTTTGATATACCAGTCGTAAGCACGAGTCTAGTGGTTGATTGATTGAATATTATCTAATAATTTGTTTTTAAAAGCATGCTAACATAATGAAGAAGACGTTTGTTTTGTTTAACGACACCACTAGAGCACATTGATTTATTAATCATCGGCTATTGGATGTCAAACATTTGGTAATTCTGAGAGAAGAAACCTGCTACATTTTTCCATAAGCAGCAAGGGATCTTTTATATGCACCATCCCACAGACAGGATAGCACATACCACGACCTTTGATATACCAGTCGTGGTGCACTGGCTGGAATGAAAAATAGCCCAATGGGCCTACTGACGGGGATCGATCCCAGACTATGCATCAAGCGAAGGCTTTTACTACTGGGCTACAACCTGCCCTATAGCATAATCAAGTCTGTTCAAAATGGGAAAATGTCTAATTAAATTGAAATTAAGTTTTCCAAGGTTATTATAAATTAATAGGGAGATACATCTAATTCAGTCGTTTGAGTGCTTACATTAACCACCTTGGTGGATCAACTGCAGAGATATACATGCTTGATCATGGATAACGATTTTGTCATTCCAATTTATTTTCCCATCCCAACTAGTGCCCTGCCACACGTATATCAAAGCCTATGTTACATGTATGTCCTGTCCTGTCCTGTTTAAAAGAAAGTACATATAAAAGATGCCTTGCTGCTAATGGGCAACATAACTGCATTGAGCTGAACATAACTATATAGGTGCAACTATAAACCATGTTTCCTTAAAACAGAACTTATATAGTTTTAATCTAAACAAGAAAGATTTTACAGCCTTCCAGGTATGACTATACCAAATAAAATCCCATATGTGACCATGTGAACCAAACTATGACCCATAAATATCCGTACTACAACCCCTACCTCAAAGTATTAATTGAAGAAAATGGCACCTTTCATGGCTCATTTTCGGTGTAACCAGATGTTTTTAAAACACCTCTAGTTTTGCACAAAATTTGACTACTTTTTTTTACAGGGACCCCATACATATTCCAAGCAAATGGCTACTTGACATAGTGGTACTAGATACAATAAAACTGCATACCTTTTTAGCCCAGATGAAACTAATTTTTTTACAGTCAATACACTCACATTTATAACCAATCACAGGAATTGTGGTATTAATGGTGCACCTTGAACTTTGACCTAGCCAGAAATTATTTGGTTTAGTGCTACCTCCACCCAGGTCTCATAACACAGGGTCAGCCTGAGGACAGAAGCATTGTCAAAAAAGCTAATAAGCAATTTTCCCTCTCTTCTCCTGAATGTCAGCACAATCTATCTGGTTATAGCCCTTTAACAAAGGTCAACCTGGCAAATGGGCACAAATTACAGAGGATTGGAGTTAATGTTACAGCATGGAGAACCAACACTGGTAAAAGCAACCAACTGGTTATCACTCTGGATACTGGTAACACCAAAGTGGTTATCACTCTGGATACTGGTAAAATCAAAGTGGTTATCACTCTGGATACTGGTAAAACCAAAGTGGTTATCACTCTGGATACTGGTAAAACCAAAGTGGTTATCACTCTGGATACTGGTAACACCAAAGTGGTTATCACTCTGGATACTGGTAACACCAAAGTGGTTATCACTCTGGATACTGGTAAAACCAAAGTGGTTATCACTCTGGACACTGGTAAAACCAAAGTGGTTATCACTCTGGGCACTGGTAAAACCAAAGTGGTTATCACTCTGGGCACTGGTAAAACCAAAGTGGTTATCACACTGAACACTGGTAAAACCAAAGTGGTTATCACTCTGAACACTGGTAAAACCAAAGTGGTTATCACTCTGGACACTGGTAAAACCAAAGTGGTTATCACTCTGGACTGGTAAAACCAAAGTGGTTATCACTCTGGACACTGGTAAAACCAAAGTGGTTATCACACTGAACACTGGTAAAACCAAAGTGGTTATCACTCTGGGCACTGGTAAAACCAAAGTGGTTATCACTCTGGGCACTGGTAAAACCAAAATGGTTATCACACTGAACACTGGTAAAACCAAAGTGGTTATCACTCTGAACACTGGTAAAACCAAAGTGGTTATCACTCTGGACACTGGTAAAACCAAAGTGGTTACCACTCTGGACACTGGTAAAAGCAAACAACTGGTTATCACTGTAAACACTGATAAACCGAAGTGGTTATCAATCTGATCACTGGTAAAAGCACACAACTGGTTATCACACTGAACACTGGTAAAACCAAACAACTGGTTACAACTGATCACTGGTAAAACCAAAGTGGTTATCACTTATCACTGGTAAAAGCAAACAACTGGTTATCACTCTGGACACTGGTAAAACCAAAGTGGTTACCACTCTGGACACTGGTAAAAGCAAACAACTGGTTATCACTGTAAACACTGATAAACCGAAGTGGTTATCAATCTGATCACTGGTAAAAGCACACAACTGGTTATCACACTGAACACTGGTAAAACCAAACAACTGGTTACAACTGATCACTGGTAAAACCAAAGTGGTTATCACTTATCACTGGTAAAAGCAAACAACTGGTTATCACTCTGAACACTGGTAAAACCAAAGTGGCTATCACTTTGGACACTGGTAAAACCAAAGTGGTTATCACTCTGAACACTGGTAAAACCAAACAACTAGTTGAACATTGAATACTGGTAAAACCAAACAACTGGTTATCACGTTGAACACTGGTAAAACCAAACAACTGTCATATTTAGTTACAGACTATGTCACAAGGTTAAACTGGTCTCTCAGTTAGAAATTAGTATTTTTATTTCCCAGGTTATGTGTACCTGCTGGGTAATAATAATATAAAAAATTCTACTCTTGTCAAACTCTTTCATCTTGGTATATATCATTAAACCTAGGAGAACCACACAAGAATAGCACCAACAAACCGCACTCATTATAACACCATGGAAATGAAAACAAGACTTTCTGGACCTACCCAGAAGCCTGCAGACATAATTTATTTGAATCGACCAATGTTTATGTTTTTTCTATACCATGGAAAAATAAACACTGAAGGAAAAATATTATTGAAAAAACTGAGACCAATACAGGGAATTATCTCATTATGTTGCCTCAGCAGGCAGACATATTGGGATGGTCCAATGGGATCAAATGGCAGCAATATGGCCGTTTGTTGTTGTTACCTTTACAGTGTTTTTCCTCCACTTTGTGCAGAGCTCTTCCCCTGCCCGAGTGATTAACTCTGAACCACTGGAACTTCCTGTCAATCACCTACTCGAGAAATTCACAACACTTCCTTAAATATCGGTTAATAGTTCCAACAGGGCAACAACATAACCATCAACGTATTCACACTCACATCTCTGCACTAGCCAGAGTCCACAGGATCTCTCAACATAATTCACAACTCTTCTTTAAATATTGGTCAATAGTTCCAACAGGTTTGCGGGACATAGCCCAGTGGTAAAGCACTCACTCTATGCGTGGTCAGTCTGGGATCGATTCCTGTCGGTGGGCCCATTGGGCTATTTCTCTTTCCAGCCAGTGCACCACCAGCGGTTGCAAAACGAAGTACTAGTGGGCGTTGGAACTGCCAGAGTGGGAGTTGGGGGGGGGGGTGGGGTGTATCCAGAGCTGCAGACACTCAGTAATGGGGGAGGGGGGGGGAGCTCTATGGACCGGAGTCTGTTACCAAAGAAGTGTACAATGTAGTCCACTTGTAATGCATATAGTTGGTGAAATTGTTGGCCCAAGAATAAAACAAGTATGACTCGGTGGTTTTCCCGTTTTAAAAAAAAAAAAATTTTCAGTTTCATGTTTTTGTAAATTCCGTTTCATTTCCGTTTCAGACTAAAATATGTAATTAGCATTTGAACTAGCACAAGTTGTGACAAATTAAAGGGTCCGAAAATTTACTGGCGTGGACATGTGTCGCTATTTTTCATTCAATCAAAGTAAGCCTACATATTAGTAGCGAAAAATCACATCAGGAGCAAAGGCTACAATTGTAATAACTACATAAAGCATGATTGTCCAACAATTAAGTGCACTGCTTTATTCAATGGGGCATAGGGTTCACAAAACGTAAACATTTATTTTATCATCTCTTTGACAGTCTAACGTCGTCTGCAAATTGAAGTATGCTCATGACACAGCAGAAATAAAGTAACATTGCAACGTTCAGCCAGCCATTTTTTGCTAAATGTTTGCAAACATATTTTGACTGGTGGTTCCCGAAATGGTCATTTGGTTTAATGTGTAGCGTAAAAATCTGTCTTCCGAGACAAGCGTTAGCGACAAACCGCTGGCTAAGCTTACTCATGGAAAAAAAAACCCTGTCCCATCTGTGCAGGCGCAACAGACTAAGTAGTAAACCAGCTCCAAGTTCAGCCAGCCAACGTTTTGCTAACGTTCGCGAAGTATTTGATTGGTTTCCAATGTGACCATTTGGTTTACAGTGAAGCGCATAATCCAGTCTAGCGTTTGCCAATAGTACTGCGCACGGGTCAATCGTCAGTTTTACAGCGTGTGGCAATAGTAAAATAGTATTAATTTTTTTTTTTTTAACTTCGCGGAAAATCATAATTCCGTTTCCAAATGTAAATTCTGTTTCACAATGGGAATTCAGGAAATTCCGTCCGTTTTCCGCGATCGCAGAAAATCACTGGGTCTACCAGTGAGTGTGCTCATGAATCAAAACAAAATATATTTTAAAAACAAAGGCAATAAACAGTAATGGACGCCATATTCGTGGGAAACTCAAGAGTTTTCCTGAAAAAATTAACCCATAGAAGCTGAGCTATACATTCAGTCAAGAACCAAGAAAATACAAACTGGAGTCTGAGCAACTGTGGCGAAAACAGACGTCGGAATGAGGGTAGTAAACGTCGCATGCGACGCCTTGTTTTACAACCACTGACCATGACTGGAATATCAAAGGCTGTGGTATGTACTACCCTGTTTCTGGGATGGTGCATATAAAAGATCCCTTGCTGCTAATCGAAAAGAGTAACCTATGAAGTGGCAACAGCGGGTTTTCTCTCTCAATATCTGTGTGGTCCTTAACCATATGTCTGACGCCATATAACCGTAAAAATAAAATGCATTGAGTGTGTCATTAAATAAAACATTTCTGTTTTTAGTTCGAACAGGGTGACATACCCACCGACAGAAAGTGAATGTAATGTTTGAACAATGTTTTAAGGAAAACTTGTATACAAGGCTTTATCTTTAAAATGTATGTATTTTCATTAACAAAGCTTGCACATGTTTAAAAGTTAAAGTTTATTTTGTTTTGGTCAATAGTTCCAACAGGGTGACATACCCTCCGACAGAAACTTAAAGTAATGTTTGAACAATGTTCTGAGAAAGACTTGTATACAGTGAAACCTCTCAAAACTGGACCCTCTCAATACCGGACATTTTTCATGATCCCTTTTTAAATATCTGTGCAGAAGAGAACCCCTCTAAACTGGACACCTCTTAAAACCAGACTTTTTACTTGGTCACGAGGATGTCCGGTTTAGAGGAGTGTCACTGTACAGTGTTTTATATTTAAAATGTATGTATTTTCATTAACAAAGCTCACAAACGTAATGTTTAAAAGTTGAAGTTAAAGTTTGATTTGTTTAACAACATCACTGGGGCACATTGATTTATTAATCACCGGCTACTGGGTGTCAAACGTTTGGTAATTCTGACATATAGTCATACAAAGGAAACCCACTACAATTTCCATTAGTTGCAAGGATAGCACATACCACGATGTTTGATATACCAGTCGTGGTGCACTGGCTGGGACAAGAAATACCTCAGTGGGCCCACTGACGGGGATTGATCCTAGACCGACCATGCATTAGGCTAACGCTTTACCACTGGGCTACGGTCGCTCCTCGGCTTGACAGAATGAAGCTTGTCTGCAACCTCACTGTACCAATGTAATGTTTGGACAATGCTGTGCGGAACACTTGTAGGATAAACATTAAGTCACACCACCTCTGTTCCTCACAGACACTATAGAGAACTGTTTCTAATTATAGATGGCAGCCTGCCATATTTGGCAAACAGTACAGGTGAAGCATGTGTGGAGGGTTGCACTACATCAAATAAGATTAATGATTCAAGGTGAGAGGTCAAAGTGCACACATAAACTCACTAGAATAACAGTAAAGGAAGTAAATGTTTGTTTAAATTAAAGTTTGTTTTGTTTAACAACACCACAGAGAGCAAGCTGATTTATTAATCATCAGCTTTTTGATGTTAAACATGTGGTAATTCTGACACATAATCGTACTTAGAGGGTAAACCCTGCTACATTTTTCCATTTGTAACAAAGGATATTTTATATGCACAATCCCAGACAGGATAGCACATACCACAGCCTTCTATATACCAGTCATGGTCCACTGGCTAGAGAAATAGCCCAATGTGCCCACCGACAGGAATCAATCCTAGCCTGACTGTGCATCAGGGTTTCTGCCAGAGGGTAAAACGGGTATGGCACCATACCCAATTTTTGTTTTGCAGATGTTTTTTTAAGTTAACCCTTTGATAAAATTAATTACTCTTATCATTACTCTAAACATAACCCATTTTCTTTCTGGGGTATACAGGCCCCACATACACCTTGATGACTATGGTTGCATTCCAATTCCATGGAGCCATAACCCAAAAATGTCTTTCTGGCAAAAACACTGACTGGGCTACATTCCGAAGAAAGGAAGGAAATGTTTTATTTAACGACGCACTCAACACATTTTATATATGGCGTCGGACATACGGTTAAGGACCACACAGATATTGAGGGAGGAAACCCGCTGTCGCCAATTCATGAACTACTCGTTTCGATTAGCAGCAAGGGATCTTTTATATGCACATGATAGCACATATCACGGCCTTTGATGTACCAGTCATGGTGCACTGGCTGGAGCGAGAAATAGCCCAATGGTCCCACTAACAGGGATCGATCCCAAACCGACTGCGCATCAAGCGAGCACTTTACCACTGGGCTATATCTCGTCCCATTGGTTATCAGAAAGTATATTGTTCACTTTGAACAGCATTTACTGCCTGCTCCGTTTTGAGCCTTGGGGTCATAAATGTGGTAGACACACCTGTACCCATGATGTCGGGGAAGCTTGCATGGTGCATGTGGCTGGCCATTCACTTGTGGTTACAGTTAGTACAAGTCAAGGCAATTTTTAAACGTCTTTTGACTTACCTAGTGCTTCTGTAATTGTTATAAAAATCCACTAGCCATGGGATCAATGATTTTAAAATGTAAAATTTACTAGCCACTATTAAAAATTCACTAGCCCTATTTTAAGTAAATACAATTTTTTTAATAGTAGTAATAGGATATGTCACCTAAAGAGGGAGATATAGAGCTTAAAAAACATTAGATTTGGGAAACAGAATAATACTTAAATGCAGCATTTGACAACTTTTTTCACTAGCCATTAAGCTAGTTATAACAGTTATTTACTAGCCCAACATTGAATATCACTAGCCATGGGAGTGGGAAGGAAGGAAATGTTTTATTTAATGACACACTCAACACATTTTATTTACGATTATATGGTGTCAGACATATGGTGAAGGACCACACAGATATAGAGAGGAAACCTGTTGTCGCCACTTCATGCGCTACTCTTTTTGATTAGCAGCAAGGGATCTTTTATATGCACCATCCCATAGACAGGGTAGTACATACCACGACCTTGGTTACAGAAAACGTTTTTTTACAGACCTTCATTTACTCTTCCTGTTAGTTGATAATCCTCACACACACATAAAAAAAACCCCAATAATAATAAAATAAATTCCCAGATGTTTAGCATTACATGTAAATGTGTGGCACCATTTCAAAACTGATATCTCTATAGACTCTAGCAACGAATAATACACTGTAAGAAATGAACTAATCGCCAAATCAACGCGGTCTGGCTCATCAAGCAATCAAATAAACATTCCAGGAATTCAAATGATGAGTCTGGCATCGTGGAAAGCTAATGGTGACCATGTGACCCAGGTGATAGAGACATAGCTGTAAGAAATGCATGCAGTTATAACATTTGTAGTCCTAACCGACTGCTCGTGAATATTTATGGATTGTCAAGCTCAACACATTAACCCCCTATATAATTAGGCTGTGGTCTAGTTTTTTAACCGGGGGGGGGGGGGGGGGGGGGGGGGGGGGGGGGGGGGGGGGGGGGGGGGGGGGGGGGTGGTGGAGAGGGCGAGGCGGTGGCATCGTGGTTACGCCATCGGACATAAGGCTGGTAGGTACTGGGTTCACAGCTCTGTACCAGCTCCAACCCAGAGCGAGTTTTAACGACTCAGTGGGTAGGTGTAAGACCACTACACCCTCTTCTCTCTCACTAGCCACTAACAACTAGCCCACTGTCCTGGACAGACAGCTCAGATAGCTGAGGTGTCACTGTGTGTGCCCAGGATACATGGATATATGCACGAAAATAAAGTTCAACTGAGCAGTTCTTTAACACAAAATCTGGTGTTAAAGGCACATAAACAGGGTTTCTGCCTGAGGGCACGAATGGTAAAATGATGGATCCTAAAATGAACACACCGGTCGGCGTGATCCAGTTTAGACAGGTTTGCTATATACAACACAACCCATCAATATATAAATATACCACCACCTATCAATATATAATTATATACAACACAACTCATCAATATATAAATATACCACCACCTATCAATATATAATTTTATACTACACAACCCATCAATATATAAATATACCACCACCTATCAATATATAATTATGTACAACACAACCCATCAATATATAAATATACCACCACCTATCAATATATAATTATATACAACACAACCCATCAATATGTAAATATATACAACACAACCCATCAATAAATATATACAACACAACCCATCAATATGTGAATACTGTAAATCATGAAATTAATGCGTCATGATATTATTGCGTCCGTACATGAGTAAAAATGCATATTTTTATTAATGCGTCGGGCAAAAGTCCACATCACATAAAAACCACAGTTCTGTTGTTATTATATTGTTTGGGCTTCATCTTTCATGTTAAAAGAAGTCAGTAGTTGTTTTCACAGCTACTACATAACCTGAAGCTAATCGCATGGTGGGTCGACCAGGAAGCCCTAATTACTTAAAGTAGTGTAATTAGTATAACTACACCTTATTGTTAAGGGTATGCCTCGCACTTTTGTGTGGTGATTGCTTCTAATTAATCCACCAGTAGGAATAAAAGGTAAACGGGTCGCTATTGCAGGGCACAATATTTCACGCGAACGCAGACGTATTATTCTAACAAATGTTTTAGACTGATTTTATACACTTGATGCGCAGCACAGGAATAGATGTTAACAAATGCGATATATTGCAACAGTGACAACTTGCGACCAGTCTAACTTAAAATGCCATGTATAGAGTTGAGCCAAATGGTTTGAAGAAATATGCACGGATTGTTGGTTGCGGTTACATAATTTTCTACTGTTTCATTTTTAAAGGAATATATTTAGTAATAAAATTTGTTGATGATAATTTTACAAATGTTCAAAACAGTTTAAATGTATACAATAATCCAGAAGTGTAAGAAAATTTGAAAAATACTCACATCGCAAAATGAACTTTTTAAAAACAAAACATTTGGAACATCACTGTATTATATAACCGCTATGATATTCCAGGAAAGTGAAAATAGAATGGCACCATCGAAACGAAAGAAAGATTCTTGAAGTATTCACAAAACGACATTTAAAAAAAATTGATTTTTGTATTTTGTTTCATCTTTATATTATAAAAGTTTTATTTTATTTAGAAGTATTATAGTAAAATCCTGCACATTTTTTGTATTGGGAATGAGACTAAAAAAAATGCGTCAAGTTATTATTGCGTCGATGTGTTCGCCGCATTTTTCGCATTAATTACTTGCTCGCATTAATTTCATGATTTACAGTATATACAACACACCCCATCAATATGTGAATATATACAACACACCCCACCAATATGTAAGTATATATACAACACAACCCATCAATATGTGAATATATACAACACAACCCATCAATATATAAGTATATATAAAACACAACCCATCAATATGTAAGTATATATACAACACACCCCATCAATATGTAAATATATATACAACACACCCCATCAGTATATAAGTATATATACAACACACCCCATCAATATGTAAGTATATATACAACACTACCATCATTCTATATTAGAGAAAGGTAGAGTGTTTCTTTGCCAAGTTTCCAACCCATCAATATATGAATATATATACAACACACCCCATCAATATGTAAGTATATATATACAACACAACCCATCAATCTATATTAGAGAAAGGTGGTGTGTTTCTTTGCCAACTTTCCATGAAGACTGCATCCCACTTGGAGAAAGTACCGTAAACATTTGGACAAGAACCAAAAGCATAAACTAATTAACAGCCTGCTCGTAAACCTACATCCAAGTGTCTTCACGTGCGTTCCCGGTATTGGCAGTCAAGTAAAAACCACAAAAATGGCAAACAGGCATGTAATTCATTTGATGAGTTCAGCAACTCTTCACTTTAGTTGATTTTTAAATGCCACTGGGGGTGGGGAAGGAGTAGAGAGCGAAAGAGAGTGATAGGTAGACAGTATGAAAGATAAAGACAGTGAGTCAGAGAAAGAGAGAGACAAAGAAAGAAAGAAAGAAATGTTTTATTTAATGACACACTCAACACATTTTATTTACGGTTATATGCGTCAGACATATGGTTAAGGACCACACAGATATTGAGGAAGGAAACCTGCTGTCGCCACTTCATGGGCTACTCTTGTCAATTAGCAGCAAGGGATCTTTTATATGCACTAGAGAGAGAGAGAGAGAGAGAGAGAGAGAGAGAGAGAGAGAGAGAGAGAGAGAGAGAGAGAGAGAGAGACAGAGACAGAGACAGAGAGAGAGACAGAGAGAGAGAAACAGACAGAGAGAGAGAGAGAGAGAGAGAGAGAGAGAGAGAGAGAGAGAGAGAGAGAGAGAGAGGGAAAGGGAGTGGGATAGAGAGAGACAGAGACAGAGCGAGAGAGAGAGAGAGAGAGAATAACCCTAGTCAAATAGAAATGTAATAGTTTAAATAACCCACTAATTATGAACTCTAATCAAATAATAAACTGTTCAGTATCACCAGAAATGTCGTTAAGCAAACGTTTGACAACAAAATGTTCCCTGCATACACGCTAGCAAGTATCATACACATTCAAACAACAACCTAGAAACATTTGTTAAAACAATATGTCCCATTCACTGTTCATAATATCTACAATTATTTAATTACATAACCCTTGTCAAATAATATATAGATGTATTTAAATTATACAGAAGAGTTAAACACTATGATACATATTCAAACAGCAAATGATAAACATTTGTTAAAAACATATATCCTAATTACTGTTCATATTACCAGCAACCTACGATTAATTAATTAGTCACCCATGTCAAATAATATACACTATAGATGTAATTAAATTATATAGAAGAGTTAAAAACTATTATACATATTCAAACAGCAAATGATAAACATTTGTTAAAAACATATATCCTAATTACTGTTCATATTACCAGCAACCTATGATTAATTAATTAATCATCCATGTCAAATAATATACACTATAGATGTAATTAAATTATATAGAAGAGTTAGAAAACTATGATATATATTCATACTGTAACTGAGACTCCAGACTGTTTTACAGATAACCTAACCACTGATTGTAAATACCAGCAACCAAGGATGATTTAATTAAATAACCCTATAGATGTAATTAAATTATATAGAAGTTAGAAATTATTATACATATTTATACTGTATCTGAAACTCAACACTATATGTCAGATAAAATAACCACTAACTGTAAATACCAACAACTTATGATTAATAAATTAATCAAACAACATCGTCATTTTATAATATACTATAGATGTAATCAAACTATATACATAAAAGTTAGAAAATAATTTTTTATACAGGAGATATCAGATGGTTTTACAGATATCCTAAACACTGTCGTAAATACCAGGCACCTACAATTAATGAATTAAATAACATTGTCAAATATTATACTATAGAGTAATCAAACTATATACAAAAAAGTTAGAAACTATCATACTTTAAGACTCCAGACGGTTTTACAGATATCCTAAACACTGTTGTAAATATCAGCAACCGACGATTTATTAATTAAATAACATTGTCAAATAATATACTATAGATGTAATCAAACTATATACAGAAAAGTTAGAAACTATCATTCTTTAGACTCCAGACGGTTTTACAGATATCCTAAACACTGTTGTAAATACCAGCCACCTACAATTAATGAATTAAATAACATTGTCAAATAATATACTATAGATGTAATCAAAGTATATATAGAAAAGTTAAAAACTATCATTCTTTAGACTCCAGACGGTTTTACAGATATCCTAAACACTTTTGTAAATATCAGCCACCTACAGATGAATGAAAGCTATACACACACATCCTAGCATCAAATAATTAACCTCCTACCATCATATACTCACTAGTTTGTATTGCATGGCCATCACATCCTCCACTGTAGTAACACAACAGGTTCCTTATTCCGAAAAAAAAAACCCACAACCACAACATACAACAAATACAAGATCTCCAAGTTCTTGTTGTTATATATCTAAAAAAAAACCTCCACTACTATTGCACACTAGAAAATGGGATCTCTGACACACACCAGTTAACCATCCCGGCTGCTGAACGAACGAACGTACGTACCTCCAGTTGAGGAGAGTTCCTCATTTGGCAACACATGGCACTTATTGTGAATGACCCCTGAACGTTTCCTTCCTCCAGCCACAGTTCCGCAGTGGCTGTACTACGGATGTGCATTAAACCCTCGGCCAGGCTTTTATCAAGCCGGTAGTGGTCAGGAATTTGGTGCATGCTTTTCAAACAGTAACGGCCACACTGCCTTGTCCACTATATAGACACATCAGTGTGATTTATATATACATCCCAAGTGGTGCAATATCAAGGAGTATCATACAGATAGTATTATATCTATATAGCTATATATATATATATATATATATATATATATATATATATATATATATATATATATATATATATATATATATATATATATATTTATATTTATATATATATGTCTCAAATGGTGAAATATCAGCTGTATTATACAGTAAATAATAAATATTATACTTCATCAATATGATTTATAGGTCTCAAGTAATGGAATATTGGACGGCATAATATAAATACAATATTATACAGATATACTTAATTTTGTAGATCCCAAGTGGCAGAATACTAGTGTGATTTATACGTCCCAAGTGGTGTAATATCTGGGAGTAACATACACATAGTATTATACCCGACATATATAGGATTAATATAGGCCTCAAATGGACAAATATCATATTATAGAGTGAATAATAAAAAATATCATACCTGATATATAATATACATACAATATTATACCTCACATATATATGATTATATGTCTCCAGTGGTGTAATATCAAGAGGAATATACAGTGAAAACTGTCTGAATGGAATCATGCAGGGGACCTAATGTTTTATCCGATTTAGACAGGATCTGGTGTTTAGAAAGTTGCATTTTAGAATTTAGAAAAATCAGGACCATAAAACGTGGCTGGTCTTGATAGGATGCTGGTTTATTCAGAGTCTGGTTTAGACAGGCTTCACTGCAGTAGAGAGACAATGGTGTATATATTTATAAATTCAAGTTGAGGAATATCAGAAAGTAACATACATTTAAAGATTATTATATATCTCCAGTGGTGTAATATCAGAAGGCATATGGTATAGTTACAGTGATGTATATATCTGTAGATTCAAAATGACACTGAGGAATATGAGAAAGTAACATATAAAGATTATATATCCCCAGTGGTGTAATACGAGGAGGTATAGTATATAGTTTAATTAGCATTCGGCCATATCCCACTGATTAACCTTCAAGAGGTGTTCTGTAGCAGCGGCCAGTACAGTCGTTATAACACATGTGAAATACAATATTTTCAGCACCATTTACCGTGAACCATGTGGCTAAGAAATATATGCCATTTCATTTTTACCAACATGCAGTAATGTATAAAGCAGATGTAAATAAATAACAGGTGGTAAGAATGAATTACTTTCGAGTTTTTAAAACGGTCAGTTTGTTTTGTTCAATGACTTGGCGAGACGACTACATAAAAAGGCAAACTGAAAACATGGTACAATTATCACTTAATTTGTGGTTTCATTAGTAAGTACTTTGTGGGAAGGAAGGAAATGTTTTATTTAACAACACACTCAACACAATTTATTTACAGTTATGTGGCATCGGACATATGGTTAAGAACTACACAGATATTGAGGGAGGAAACACGCTGTCGACACTTCATGGGCTACTCTTTTCTATTAACAGCAAGGGATCTTTAACATGCACCATCCCACAGACAGGATAGTACACAGCCTTTGTTACCTCAGTTGTGGAGCACTGGCTGGAAAGAGAAGTAGCCCAATGGGTTCACCAACGGGGATCGATCCTAGATCGACTGCACATCAAGCAAATGCTTTACCATTGTCTTTGTGGGATGACAGCATAAAAAAAAAAATACTGATTTAAAATATTTGACTTTTTATAATTTTTACTTTACCATATATTGTTGTCATGTAACAAAAATCATAACTATAAAGTGCATAAATTGAGAAAACATCTAGTGAAAAGTTTCTGACTTTGAAATAAAAAAAAAAAAAAAAAAAAATAATCTAAAAAATGATTTAGAATAGTAAAAAAAAAAAAAAATTATCTAAAAAATGTTTTAGAATAGTCAAAAACAAAACAAAAATTATCTAAAAAATGTTTTAGAATAGTAAATTTTTTTTTTAAATTAGAATTTTTTTAGAATAGTGCTGCATTATTAATTACCGTGTGTTACATTACAGAAATGTCTTACCTTTATGTATAAACTCAAGTGTCATCATACTTGTACTTGCATAACTTACTCTTTGTTTTGATCAGTAATTTACTGAATGTAAGGACTGGTGGTGTGGTTTTTTTTTCTTTTCACTACCCTTGGTTGTTATGGTAACCCATAGCTTAACATAAAAGCCTAAAACTGGTTATGAAAAAAATATTGATTTTTTTTTTTTTTTTTTTTACATTACAGAAAAAGGCGATTACTTTAATGGCTTCACCTGTTGTGCCTACACAAGCATTTGACACATTACATTTTTACTGAGCCAATATTCAGTTTCTTTGTCACCAGTATCTGGAACACATGGACAGCCACAGGTATTAAAACTACAAAAGTAGTAGTGTATATATGACAACAGGCTAACACAAATACAGATCTGGTAACTTAACGTTATAACAAATTTATCAAATACACAATTCTTTTTATTACTAAAAAATTATTTTCACTAACAAAGGTTGAATCCTGTTGGCTCAAATCTCATCGGTGCTCAAGAAAATGTTCAACCCATTGGGTAGGTTGATCTAACCATTCGGGACTTCATTTTTGGTTCCCCTTGATGCGCGGTCAGTCTGGGATCGACCCCCGTCGGTGGACCCATTGGGCTATTTCTAGTCCCAGTCAGTGCTCCACAACTGGTGTAACAAAGGCTGTGGTATGTACTATCCTGTCTGTGGGATGGTGCATATAAAAGATCCCTTGCTGCTAATCCTCTCTCAATATCTTTGTGGTCTTTAACCATATGTCTGACGCCATATAACCGTCAATAAAATGTGTTGAGTGCATCGTTAAATAAAACATTTCCTTCCTTCCTTCGTTTTTGGTTCGAGCGTTGCAGTGTATTCGATCCTTCCAACTTTGAGCCAACGATACAATATTATACAGCATTACGTTTTGCATTTCGATGTAGTTTAAGGGGTTGCCTTAGATAGTCCTTAAAATGGAACACATTTTACATAATTCAGATCATTGTAGGGGTTTCGTTTGAAACACTGAAACCCTGAGCACCCACCTTCCCCAAGGGCATGAATATTTTATATCTGGTGTGTGTTGCCATTTTTTCTCACTGCATACTTGGTTTAAATACAATTTTCTTTACTCGTGACACGTATACAAACCATAATAGCATCTCACTTCAGAAATTTATTATTATTTTAAACATTGCGTGTTTGCTGCAATATTTTTCTCTACATATTTGGTTTAAATAAAATTATCATTTTATTTTATGGAAGCAAGAAACACAATGTTCAGTATTGCGTCGCGATTCACTACACAAGTTTCAGTGATCGCTACACAATTTTTAAACATTAAATATTATTACTAATAAATTTTCAATTGACTATAGTCCGTCCGACAGTGAACACCTTTTTTTTCATGCTATGGAATTTACTACAACTTATTTATTTCTGAGCCAATTGATTTATAAACTGCACATACAAATAGTATTTTTATGTTATTTCCAACACACTTTTATTTTTCGTCTTACATCAAACCAAACTGAAATTATTTACCAAAAAAGACATTTTCATAAAATAATGGGACGGACTATAGATATATCGCTAATCAAGATTTTTAAAACAAAATGTTCCTTGTGGGAGGTAGTATAAACAACAATTGTCTGTCCTCCTTTCCCTGTGATTGATTTAAAACAGCCCTAACATTGATTGCCCACTGATATGAATAACAATTAAATGAACAAGCTGAATCAATAAACACAAAATTGTGAAGCTGTAAAATTTGTATTATGTTTTATTCAGTGTAATTACGCAGAAAGAGGATTACGTTTCAATCAATATCTGACACATGCCATGATATGATCAATTCACATTTCTTTTCACTGGTTTTTTGTTGTTTTTCTCTCTCATTTACAAATTTAACAGAATAATGCCCAAGAGATTCCATTGCTACATGTTTCAAGAATTGAGGCTCCACACTGGTGTATACAGCTGGGGTATTGTTCACAAATAGTTACCATAACAACTAACTGTTACCAATGAATTAGGAAGGTTATATATGTCCACCTTTTGCAATCTATGCCATTGTTATTAAAAGTTTGTTACCATAGCAATTACAATTTAGTATTTAAAAACCCCAACTGAAATATAGAAATAAATTAAAAAAGGAAATTGAATTCTTAGATGTTTTAGCTTAAGTGTTAATTTGTTAATTACTGGTTATTGGCCATCAGTTTAGAAAATAGTTTTATTTAAGAAAGTGTTTCAGTTCTTGACTATTCATTTGAGTTTTTTTATGTACTACAATCTAATAGAATACAGGTGCAGATCCAGGATTTTTTATGTACTACAATCTAATAGAATACAGGTGCAGATCCAGGATTTTTTATGTACTACAATCTAATAGAATACAGGTGCAGATCCAGGATTTTTTATGTACTACAATCTAATAGAATACAGGTGCAGATCCAGGATTTTTTAATAGAGGGGGTCCAAAACCCATTTAAAGGTCCTTGACAGGTGGATCGGATAACTTTGCATTTTTTGTGTATTCTGTAATATTTATTGTTTCACCAAAATTAGAGGGGGGGGGGGGGGGGGGGCCATTTGAATCCACGCCTGGAATACTCAGTAAATCATAAACCACTATTTGAGTGTTTTTATTTACTACAATCTAGGCACACAATGAATCATGAACCAGTATTTCCGTTGCCGGCAATCTCTATTAGTCATACACAATCAATAAGCTGTGAGCAAAATAGTTCCTTCTTGCATTTAGTTCAAGTGTAGCAACAATTTGTGTAGGAGATCTCAACCAAATCCCAATTATTAATAATGTAATCAAGTATGTCCTATTATCTAGTTATGGCTGCCTCGGGCTAGCTGTAGGAAAGCAGTATTTGATTGATAGCCAATACATGATCAGACAAATGTCTTCCATACAAATAGATATGAATAAGCAATCAACATTATCGGTTTCTGATATGGTTTTGTTGATGAAAATCAACATTATTTGTTTTTAATAAGTGGCTTTTTTCCTTTTTTTTTTGCTTGATGAAATGGTCAGACAAGGTGACATAATATAATGTATTTAGTTTGTGTTAATAAAGTAAAGTTTGTTTTATTTAACGACGCCTCTAGAGCACATTGATTTTTTATCTTATCATCAGCTATTGGACGTCAAACATATGGTCATTCTGACACTGTTTTTTAGAGGAAACCCGCTGTCGCCACATAAGCTACTCTGTTACGACAGGCAGCAAGGGATCTTTTAAAAACACTATATGCAATCAACTAAACTATGACCCATAAATATCAGTACTACAACCCCTACCTTAAAGTATTAAGTGTAGAAAATGGTACTTTTCATGACCCATTTTCGGTATAACCAGATGTTTTCACAACACCACTAGTTTCGCACAAAATATGAGTACAGGTACTCCATACAAAGCTACTTGACACAGTGGTACTAGATGAAATAAAATTGCATAAATGTTTTGCCCAGATGAATTTTTTTATTTTTTATTTACAACCAAGACACTCAGATTTACCAACAATCACAGGACTTGTGGTGTTAACTTCGACTATCAAAAGTTTGGTACACCTTGAACTTTGACCCAGCAGGACGTTATTTGGTTTAGTACTAACTACAAACTGTGTATTGAGGCAGAATTAAGGTTTTCTGTCTTTCTATTGTTACCTGTAGAACACGAACAGGAACCCGAGCACGAGAATCAAGCCAGACACGGAGATGCCAATGGGTCATACACAGAAGTGCTAGTTTGATAAGTAGCAGATTACTGTGTCAGCCAAAAGGTCAACCGGGGTTAACTTTCGCAGAAAAATATTGGTTAGTGGCATTTCGTAAACAAATACATGTTTTTCCACCTGTAGGCCATGTGACGCACACACACACACTAGAATTTATACAACTTTCTTAATGTCTGTCTGGAAAAAAAAAAAAACTTAGAAAATTAATAGTAAAAAAGAAAAGAAAAGAGAAGAAAAAACAAAAAGTAAAGTTTGTTTTATTTAACGACGCCACTAGAGCACATTGATTTTTTATCTTATCATCGGCTATTGGACGTCAAACATATGGTCATTCTGACACTGTTTTTAGAGGAAACCCGCTGTCGCCACATAGGCTACTCTTTTTACGACAGGCAGCAAGGGATCTTTTATTTGCGCTTCCCACAGGCAGGATAGCACAAACCATGGCCTTTGTTGAACCAGTTATGGATCACTGGTCGGTGCAAGTGGTTTACACCTACCCATTGAGCCTTGCGGAGCACTCACTCAGGGTTTGGAGTCGGTATCTCGATTAAAAATCCCATGCCTCGACTGGGATCCGAACCCAGTACCTACCAGCCTGTAGACCGATGGCCTGCCACGACGCCACCGAGGCCGGTAGAAAAAACAAACGTAAAACATTTTGCTGAAATATACACTATAAATTTATGTACATTCTATCCTACCAAGATAAAACCAGCACCAGCAGAGGTGTTGGGGTTTTCTACATGGTAAAGAACCACTCTCCTCACAATGTGAAGCAGTGGAAACTCATGCTCCTTAAAATAATGAATAAATGAATATTTAACGACATCCCAGCACGAAAAATACATCGGCTATTGGGAAGGAATGAAAAAAGGAAATTGTTTACTTAACGACGCACCCATCACATTTTATTTACGGTTATATGGCATCAGACATATGGTTAAGGACCACACAGATATTAAGAGAGGAAACCCGCTGTCGTCACTTCATGGGCTACTCTTTTCGATTAGCAGCATGGGATCTTTTATATGCACCATCCCACAGACAGGATATTACATATCACGGCCTGTTACACCAGTTGTGGAGCACTGGCTGGAACGAGAAATAGCCCAATGGGTCCACCGACGGGATCGATCCTAAATCGACTGCACATCAAGCGAAAACTTTACCACTGGGCTACATCCCACCCCTCGGCTAACTATGGTAAATGCAAATAAATAAAGTGATGATCAACATCAATTTAAAAATTACAGTTAAATTAAAACAAAGTATAAAGAACTGTGGCACATCTATCACCAGATAGTGTTTAGATTGCAGTGCGCTGGACACCTGAAGGAAAAGAAAGAGAAGACATCCGAAAATAACATGGCAAATAAAAATAACATGGCGCTAAACAGTGGAAATGAAGATAAAGGAGACAGGACACAGTAGGGGCACCATCAAGAGATTGGCAAGGGATAGACCAGTGTGGAGGAACTTCGTCACTGCCCTAAATGCCATTAGGCATGACAGGAAATGATGATGATGATGATGATGATAAAGAACTGTGCAGAAAATACAAATATCATAGATAGATACAATTAAAATTTAGAATAAAAATCAGTATCACGTAGAAACTGCAAAAGAAGTCTCAGATGGAATCAAAATGATTCCATCACATTTCCGTGTCCAAATATATTTTTTCGAGTTTCTTTGAGATGCTTACACTCCACCAAAATGTGGAGCACCGTCGATGTGCGGTCGGTATGGGATCGATCTCCTTTGGTAGGCCCATTGGGCTATTTCTCGTTCCAGCCAGTGCTCCACAACTGGCATATCAAAGGCCGTGGTATGTACTATCCTGTCTGTGGGATGGTGCATATAAAAGATCCCTTACTGCTAATCGAAAAAGACTAGCTCATGAAGTGGCGACAGCAGGTTTCCTCTCTCAATATCTGTGTGGTCCTTAACCATGTGTCTGACGCCATATAACGATAAATAAACTGTGATGAGCGTGTCATTAAATAAAACATTTCTTTCTTCTTCCTTCAAACCGATAAAGAATGGGAGAAAGTGTAAGTTGATCGAGTACAAACGTCGTTGAGTTATTTGTACTTACAGCAAGTTCAAGCAGCCATTGTTTGTGAAAACAACATCATAAGTAGCCATGGACATGGATCTAGTGGTGGATAGGGAAAAGCAGTTTATCAGTGGCCAGGCCAGCCGGAAACAAACATATCAACTTTACTGCCGAACAAAACACAGAGACTGCCACAACATAGTCTAACCACGGTTAACAGAAAACAGGAATTCTATAACACAGTCTAACCTCTGTTAACAGAAAATAAGAATTCTGCTGAATTAAATGACTTCCACAAGTCTAACCTCTATTTACAGAAATAAGAATTCTGCTAAATTAAATGTCTTCCATAACATAGTCTAACCTCTGTTAACAGAAAGTAATAATTCTGCTGAATTAAATGTCTTCTACAACACAGTCTAACCTCGGTTAACAGAAAAAAGGAATTCTGCTGATTAAATGTCTTCCATAACACAGTCTAACCTCGATTAACAGAAAAAAGGAATTCTGCTGAATTAAATGACTTGCCTCAACCTACTTCCACAATACAGGGGGTGGGATTTAGCTCAGTTGGTTGAGTGCTCGCTTGAGGTGCCAGCGTCGCTGGATCAAACCACCTCGGTAGATCCATTCAGCTGACTAGGTTTGTTTCTCGTTCCAACCAGTGCACCACAACTGGACAAAGGCCGTGGTATGTGCTTTCCTGTCTGTTGGAAAGTGCATATAAAAAATCCCTTGCTGCATTAGAAAAAATATAGTGGATTTCCTTCTGATGACTACGAGTCAGAATTGCCAAATGTTTGACATCCAATAGCCGATGATTAATTAATCAATATGCTGGGGTCTTTAAATGAAAAAACCTTTCTTTCCACAACACAATGTAACCTGTTAACAGAAATCAAGGATTCTACTGAATTATGTGACAAAACATCTAGGCATCCACAACAGTCTGACCTCTGTTAAACAGAAATCAAGGATTCTACTGAATTATGTGACAAAACATCTAGGCAACCACAACAGTCTGACCTCTGTTAAACAGAAATCAACGATTCTACTGAATTATGTGACAAAACATCTAGGTATCCACATCAGTCTGATCTCGGTCAAACAGAAATCAACGATTCTACTGAATTATGTGACAAAACATCTAGGCATCCACATCAGTCTGACCTCTGTCAAACAGAAATCAACGATTCTACTGAATTATGTGACAAAACATCTAGGCATCCACATCAGTCTGACCTCTGTCAAACAGAAATCAACGATTCTACTGAATTATGTGACAAAACATCTAGGCATCCACATCAGTCTGACCTCTGTTAAACAGAAATCAAAGATTCTACTGAATTATGTGACAAAACATCTAGGCATCCACAACAGTCTGACCTCTGTTAAACAGAAATCAAGGATTCTACTGAATTTGTGACAAAACATCTAGGCATCCACAACAGTCTGACCTCTGTTAAACAGAAATCAAGGATTCTACTGAATTATGTGACAAAACATCTAGGCATCCACAACAGTCTGACCTCTGTTAACAGAAATCAAGGATTCTACTGAATTATGTGACAAAACATCTAGGCATCCACAACAGTCTGACCTCTGTTAAACAGAAATCAGGAATTCTGCTGAATTATGTGACAAAACATCTAGGCATCCACAACAGTCTGACCTCTGTTAAACAGAAATCAGGAATTCTGCTGAATTATGTGACAAAACATCTAGGCATCCACAACACAGTTTAACATTGGTTAACAGAAAACAAGAGTTAAAAAGTTTGTTTTGTTTAACAACATCATTAGAGCACATTGATTTATTACAATTGGTAATTCTAACATATAGTCTTAGAGGGGAAACCTGCTAAAGTTTTCCATTAGTGGCAAACGATTTTTTTTATGCACCATTCCACAGGCAGGACAGCACATACCATGGCCTTTGATATATCAGTTGTGGTGTACCAGCTGTAACGAGAAATAGCTTAAGTGACCAACTGATGAGGGATCAAAAACAAGAATTCTGCATGTCTTGCCTTAACCTTCCGTAAACTGATTCAGTGAATAAAGAAATAATATTCAGGATTAATCAAGATCTAATAAAAAGACAAAAAAAGCAAGACAAAAAAAAAGAAAAGACAAAACAAAACTAAACATGTATGTTGAAGAGTAGGTCACAGAGAGCTTTCCATCTAAGATCAAAGAAAGCGACAGTTTCCAACTGCTAATAAACACCTATTAAAACGCAGACTTTGGACAAAAACATACAGAGGATTTGGTCTCTGGGAAAAAAAAAATACCCCTGAAAACAGAACCTGAATTTAAAGAGAACTGTTTGTGAGAGGTCCGTACAGACAAAAACAATAGGAGCCTGTTATCATGACGAGCATGAGAGTATCACTTCAATTAGACACAGTGACAGAATGCTGGCAACAAGTAACACCTGCATCTGTCTTCTTCCTCTTACAATCTCTCTTCCTCCCAGTGGAATTGCTGAAAATTATCATCTGTCGTGTGTAATGATCCATTACTGTGGGAATGGCCAGCTTTCGTGTTGGTTATGAAGTTATAATATGCTGCATTTCTTAACTAAACCTAGTCGGATGCAGCTCAGTGGTAGAGCACTCATCTGAGTCAGGATGTAGCTCAGTGGTAGAGCACTCTTCTGAGTCAGGATGTAGCTCAGTGGTAGAGTGCTCATCTGAGTCGGATGTAGCTCAGTGGTAGAGCACTCATCTGAGTTGGATGTAGCTCAGTGGTACAGCACTCATCTGAGTCGGATGTAGCTCAGTGGTACAGCACTCATCTGAGTCAGATGTAACTCAATGGTATAGCACTCATCTGAGTCAGATGTAGTTCAGTGGTAGAGCACTCATCTAAGTCAGGTGTAGCTCAATGGTATAGCACTCATCTGAGGTGGGTGTAGCTCAGTGGTAGAGCAAATCAGTCAGATGTAGCTCAGTGGTAGATCACTCATCTGAGTCGGGTGTAGCTCAGTGGTAGAGCAATCATCTGAGATGGGTGTAGCTCAGTGGTAGATCACTCATCTGAGTCAGATGTAGCTCAGTGGTAGATCACTCATCTGAGTCGGGTGTAGCTCAATGGTATAGCACTCATCTGAGTCAGATGTAGCTCAGTGGTAGAGCACTCATCTGAGTCAGGTGTAGCTCAGTGGTAAAGCACTCATCTGAGTCAGGTGTAGCTCAATGGTAGAACACTCATCTGAGTCAGGTGTAGCTCAATGGTAGAACACTCATCTGAGGTGGGTGTAGCTCAGTGGTAGAGCAAATCAGTCAGATGTAGCTCAGTGGTATAGCACTCATCTGAGTCAGGTGTAGCTCAATGGTAGAACACTCATCTGAGGTGGGTGTAGCTCAGTGGTAGAGCAAATCAGTCAGATGTAGCTCAGTGGTAGTGTATTTATCAGTCGATGTACATCAGTGGTAGATCACTCATCTGAGTCGGGTGTACATCAGTGATAGAACACTCATCTGAGTCAGATGTAGCTCAGTGGTTGAGCATTCATCTAGATGTAGCTCAGTGGTACAACACTCATCTGAATCGGATGTAACTCAGTAGTAGAGCACTCATCTGAGTCAGGATGTGGCTCAGTGATAGATTACTCATCTGAGTCGGATGTAGCTCAGTAGTGTAGCTCTCATCTGAGTTGGGATGTAGCTCAATGGTAGAGCACTCATCTGACAAATGGTGAGTCACGGGATCTCCCTTGATGGATCAGGTTTTGATAACTAGTGCACAATGTGTGGTATACAGAAGGTTCTGGTATGTATCATCCTATCTATGGAAAAATGCATATAAAAGATCTGGTAACTCTGTGACAACAAGCACATTAACATCCAACTTCCACAAATCAAATGCTATTATACTATTATACTGGTTAAACGTCCAACATCCGCAGATTAAACACTATTATATACTGATGGAAAGAAATAAAGGATCACATAGATAGCAACAATAACGACTGCATCAAAAATCAATTGATATTGTCAGAAGTTGACTGGGAACATATAGGCAGCACATTCAGCACTACAGACATTCAATTCCACATTACAACTTGGTATGAAATACAGACATTACTACGCTAGTTGTGAATTAAATATGGTCTACAATTTGATTTGTTCCCTTATTTCTTTCCATCAGTATACTATTATATTGGATAGATGTCCAACATCTACAGATTAAATGCTATATTACTAGTCAGATGTCTAACATCCACAGGTTAGTAATTTTTCAGAGGTGTTTTTAAACAAATATTCCTCAGGTTCCTTTTCCCAGTGGAGTTGGTGAAAACTTGCACCTGTTTGGTAAAATGATACATTAATAAAGGAAGTCAACTTTGCAGCCTGCTGCCCTACTATTATCAGCGAGGTATCAACTGAATGAAAGAGAAAAACGACTTCGCCTAAAAAGTCTTGATTATCATATTTCTGTAATTAGTTTTCTAATAATTATGACATGGTTTCACATTTCCTTACAGCTGTTCCACAATAATATACCCATTCAGTGTACTATCTGCCATATTAAATAACTGTTCTAAACGTATATACACCCATTCAGTATCAACAATATTAGATAGCTCTTCTAGAATTGGTCACATTCCAAGGAGAGGGATAGGAGGAAATTATTCCAGTATAATATTGAGTAATTTGACTTTGTTTGTACATGACGGGCCTTGGTGGCATCGTGGTTAGGCCATCGGTCTACAGGCTGGTAGGTACTGGGTTTGGATCCCAGTCGAGGCATTGGATTTTTAATCCAGATACCGACTCCAAACCCTGAGTGAGTGTTCTGCAAGGCTCAATGGGTAGGTGTAAACCACTTGCACCGACCAGTGATCCATAACTGGTTCAACAAAGGTCATGGTTTGTGCTATCCTGCCTGTGGGAAGCGCAAATAAAAGATCCCTTGATGCCTGTTGTAAAAGAGTAGCCTACGTGGCAACAGCGGGTTTCCTCTAAAAAACAGTGTGTATTGGGGTGGGACATAGCCCAGTATGGGATCGAATTACCTACAGTGCCCATTAGGCTATTTCTCATTCCATCAACTTCATCACAACTGGTATATCAAAGGTCATGGTGTGTGCTAGCCTGTTTATGCGATTCTGAATATAAAAGAACCCTTGCTACTAATAGAAAAATGCAGCACGTTTTCTAAGAAAATTACCAAATGTTGGACATCCAATAAATTAATAAATCAATGTGCTCTAGTGTGTCATTAAATTAAAAAAACCTGTAACTTTTGTGTGTATTATACAAAATACATATCCAAAAGTTTTTCTTCATGCTGTCCCTCACCATAGTACAAGGTGCAGCCCTTGAAATTCAGACCATTTTATCACAGCAGAAGTTTTTTTTTGTTTAACAACATCACTGGAGCACATTGATTAATTAATCATCGGCTATTGGATGTCAAACATTTGGTCATTCTAACTCGTAGTCATCAGAGGAAAACCGCTACATTTTTTTTTAATGTAGCAAGGGATCTTTTATATGCACTTTCCCACAGACAGGGAAACACATATCACGGTCTTTGTCCAGTTGTGGTGCACTGGTTGGAACGAGAAAAACCCCAATCAGCCGAATGGATCCACTGAGGTGGTTTGATCCTGCGACACAAGCATCTCAAGCGAGCACTCAACCGACTGAGCTAAGTCCTGCCCTTTTATCACAGCAATTTAGCAGAGATAATAAAGTAAATGAAAATGATAAAAAACCCTTTGCATGTCAATACTGCAATAGTTTTCTGCCATGGCCTGCCTTACTGCCGTTGCAGATTTTCAAGATTGAGGAATGTAACATTCTCGCGTACAATTTTTTTTTACCATGACAGTGTTGAACAGAGCACACAAACAACAGTATCTTGCAACGTTTTAAAATAACTTACATAACTTACGTAAGCAGTGATGTTTTGTCAGTGATATTCATACATATTTTTTTCCTTTCTATATGGGTGTTTGATATTTTTAAATGTTTGATCTGCAGTGTTAATAGTCTATGTTTTAGATATCATTTGATCTGCAGTGTTAATAGTCTATAATTTAGGTATAGTTTGATCTGCAGTGTTAATAGTCTATAATTTAGGTATAGTTTGATCTGCAGTGTTAATAGTCTATAATTTAGGTATAGTTTGATCTGTAGTGTTAATAGTCTATGTTTTAAATACAGTTTGATCTGTAGTGTTAATAGTTTGTGATTTAGGTAAATTTTGATCTGTAGTGTTAATAGTCTATGATTTAGGAATCCATTAAAATACACTTACAATGAACATGCTTAGAACGAACTGCCACATAGAATCAACTGATAGTAAAGTGCCGTTTGATCTCCCTATACATTAATAACCAACTTATTTTAGTATAGACTGATATTTATTGTTAATAGTCTATATTTTAAATACAGTTTGATCTGCAGTGTTAATAGTCTATAATTTAGGTATAGTTTGATCTGCAGTGTTAATAGTCTATAATTTAGGTATAGTTTGATCTGTAGTGTTAATAGTCTATGTTTTAAATACAGTTTGATCTGTAGTGTTAATAGTATGTTTTAGATATAGTTTGATCGGCAGTGTTAATAGTTTGTGATTTAGGTAAATTTTGATCTGTAGTGTTAATAGTCTATGATTTAGGAATCCATTAAAGTACACTTACAATGAACATGCTTAGAACGAACTGCCACATAGAATCAACTGATAGTAAAGTGCCGTTTGATCTCCCTATACATTAATAACCAACTTATTTTAGTATAGACTGATATTTATTGTTAATAGTCTATATTTTAAATACAGTTTGATCTGTAGTGTTAATAGTCTGTTTTAGATACAGTTTGATCTGTAGTGTTTATCATCTAATACAGTTTGATATATAGTGTTAATAGTCTGTTTTAAATACAGTTTGATCTTTAGTGTTAATGGTGTAAATACAGTTTGATTTATAGTGTTAATAGTCTAATACAGTTTGATTTATAGTGTTAATAGTCTATGTTTTAGGTATAGTTTGCTCTATATTGTTAATAATGTATATTGTTTTAGGTATCTTTTTCTTGTAATTTCCTCAAAAATAGTTCACTCTTTTGTTTTTAATAGTATTTTCCTCCAAAAATGTGTTGAGCTTTCAGTAAACAAGAATTCTCCCCCATCACCCCCCCCCCCCCCCCCCTTACATATTCTCTGCACCATTTAATCAAATATAGCACATGCCCTTGGTTATTTTACTTTGACTGGCACATGGATGGCATATGAAACGAATTACGCTAAACTGGTTCCGATAAGTTGAACTGATTTAAAGATTCACTGCAAAAAGAAGAGCATCTGTCAGTTCCGTTAACTCATTTCTTCTTCCAGCACTGGATGTGATTACCCACAAGCCGTCTTCATCAACCGACATTGTCCAATTCAAGTGTTCACAATTCACCAACTGTGCATGCACACATCTTTCACGCATCAGAACAAATTTATTTCAGTTTTGCATCTTGATGATGATATCATGTACTTCTGTGAGCTTACTTGGGCACTGCAGGGTTTCTGCTAGAGGGTAAAACAGGTATGGTGCCATACCCAAGTTTTTTGGCAGATATGTTTTTTTAAGTTAACCTTTTGACAAAATGAATTACTCTTATCATTACTGTATGTTTTTCTAACCCTAACCGTAATCCCATTTTCTTTCTGGGGGAGGCTCCGTATATCCCCTGTTCACTGTAGTTGCATTCAATTCCATAGCGCATATCCCAAAATTTATTTCTGGGAGAAACACTGAGCAGGAACCATTTTGTTAAGCATCGCATTGCGATCCACTATGCAATTATCATAGATCGCTACACAATTTTAAAACATTAAACAGTAGTTGCTAATCAATTTTTAATTGACTAGAAATATTGCTAATCAAGATTTTAAAAACAGAATGTTCCGTATTGGGGTAGGATCTAATGCAGTTGGTAGAGTGCTCGGGCTGATGTGCTTGAGTCATCGGATCAAATCCCATCAGAGGATATATTGGTAATGCCCATAACTGATAAATCAGAAATTGTGGTATGTGCTGTCCTGTGTGAGAAAGTGCATATAAAAGATCCTTGCTACTAGTGGGTTTCCTCTAATATGTTAGAATTATCAAATGTTTGGCATCCAATAGCTGATGATCAATAAATCAATATGCTCTAGTGGTGTTATTAAACAAAACAAACTTTTTAAGTAGCATGATTATTTGGGGTCCAACATATGCTCTAACACTATGGTTATTTCGGCACTATTAGAAAAGAAACCTGATATATATATAGGATATGGGGTTCAGTGTGCTATTTTGAGGAGAGTCCTGGAGCCCGACGCTCGCAAAAATCAGATAGGACTCTCCAGCTTGGCTAGCATATGAGCCCGAATGGCTCGTAAAAGTTATTTATACAAATTACATTCAATATGATTCTTCAAAATGACACAGTTAACATATATCTCAAAATCCTGGGAAACCAGTCTTGAATAGTGATCTTTTCCATGGTTTCATGCAAAACATTTAGTGTATTTTCTGTTCTACTGGAGACGCATGGCAAGGCTCGCTGGGCTGGTGGCAGGACCTAAAGATTTGCAAGCACGGAGTCCTTATGACACTTAAATTTTCTAAACCAAAATCACACACTGGGGTTACTTTGCATTTGGGTGTAGTCTGGGGGTGGGAGAGTGTGTGTGGAACAAATTTACATGATCTTGCTAATTTTAGAAAGTTTGTTTGAAATGCCACCCTCCCCTCTATGGGCATGCATGGTATGATAAAGAAAGGAACAACCTATACAATCTTTTGCATCTTATCTTCTTGAGCACAAAGAAGTTGTTGGCTTTCACATGATGTTGAAATTTAGGATATGGCTCAACTGATACCACAGGGTGATCTGAGTTCATACATTATTTTTTTCAAATCTTGTCTGCTGTTACATAAACAGTGAAATATTGTGGGTGTGTAAAATGATCAAAGACTGTAACACACTGTATCTCTGTTATCTTATAAAACTCATAGGTGAATCATACACTTGCTACTTTAATAATACAGTGAAAACTGTCATAAACTGGATCATGCAGGGGACCCATTATTTATCTGATTTAGACAGGATCCGGTGTTTGGCATTTAAAAATTTTGGGACCTTGAAACTTGGCCAGTATTGACAGGATTCCAGTTTGTTCAGGGTCCGGTTTACACAGGTTTCACTGTTAAAAATTTTCTTTTCTTTTCTCTACAGTCAGGGCCAGGGGATAAATATGCATTAAAGACACACCTACAAAGTTGCATACATATGTGTCTCATTTCACTTTTAAAAATTATTTGTGACAATTAAATATATAAAGTAATTAATCCATTAAAATATATTTTCATAATTAACTCATGAATGTCAAAACTGTAATGTGTTGCCGGTTGGTGTAAACATCAGTTCCTGTAAAACTGTAAAGGGTATAGAAAATCTTCATTACTCATTCATCAAAATAGCATCTAGTTCTATATCCATGTGGAGATGAGATTTATATTTCAACTTTGAAGTAACAAGTTAACCTGTCCGTCACTTTGATTAGATTTTCCACCAATATAAAATACGAATCGTAGTAAATGGAATCAACTGGTTCTAGGGCATTGTAATTTAAGCAGAGAAAGTGGGCAACGAAAAAACTAAACAATCTAATTCATGTTTCAGGAGGCGGGTGTAGCCCAGTGATAAAGTACTTAATGTGCGGTCGGTCTAGGACCGATCCCTGTTGGTGGGCCCACTGAGCTATTTCTCATTCCAGCCAGTGCACCACAACTGGTATATCAAAGGCTGTGGTATGTGCTGTCCTGTCTGTGGGATGGTGCATATAAAAGATCCCTTGCTGCTAATGGGAAAATGTAGAGGGTTTCCTCTGAAGACTGCATGTTAGAATTACCAAATGTTTGACATCTAACAGCCGATGATTAATAAATAAATGTGCTCTAGTGGTATCGTTAAACAAAACAAATTTAGTTAGTTACACAACATACATACATACATATATATATATATATATATATATATATATATATATATATATATATATATATATTACACAGCATTATTAAAATAAACATTATAATTAATATGCTTCAATGCAAGTGTGAAACTACAGAGTAGGTAACCCACCTGTTACATAAGTAAGTGTGAAACTACAGAGTAGGTAACCCACCTGTTACACAAATAAGTGTGAAACTACAGAGTAGGTAACCCACCTGTTACATAAATAAGAGTGAAACTACAGAGTAGGTAACCCACCTGTTACATAAATAAGTGTGAAACTACAGAGTAGGTAACCCACCTGTTACATAAATAAGAGTGAAACTACAGAGTAGGTAACCCACCTGTTACATAAATAAGTGTGAAACTACAGAGTAGGTAACCCACCTGTTACATAAATAAGTGTGAAACTACAGAGTAGGTAACCCACCTGTTACATAAATAAGAGTGAAACTACAGAGTAGGTAACCCACTTGTTACATAAATAAGAGTGAAACTACAGAGTAGGTAACCCACCTGTTACATAAATAAGTGTGAAACTACAGAGTAGGTAACCCACCTGTTACATAAATAAGTGTGAAACTACAGAGTAGGTAACCCACCTGTTACATAAATAAGAGTGAAACTACAGAGTAGGTAACCCACCTGTTACATAAATAAGTGTGATACTACAGAGTAGGTAACCCACCTGTTACATAAATAAGTGTGAAACTACAGAGTAGGTAACCCACCTGTTACATAAGTAAGCTCAATAAGTTAACACTAGTTACATGTACCTAACTACAGAGTAGGTAACCCACCTGTTACATAAGTAAGTTCAATAAGTTAACACTAGTTACATGTACCTAACTACAGAGTAGGTAACCCACCTGTTACATAAGTAAGTTCAATAAGTTAACACTAGTTACATGTACCTAACTATAGAGTAGGTAACCCACCTGTTACATAAGTAAGTTCAATAAGTTAACACTAGTTACATGTACCTAACTACAGAGTAGGTAACCCACCTGTTACATAAGTAAGTTCAATAAGTTAACACTAGTTACATGTACCTAACTACAGAGTAGGTAACCCACCTGTTACATAAGTAAGTTCAATAAGTTAACACTAGTTACATGTACCTAACTACAGAGTAGGTAACCCACCTGTTACATAAGTAAGTTCAATAAGTTAACACTAGTTACATGTACCTAACTACAGAGTAGGTAACCCACCTGTTACATAAGTAAGTTCAATAAGTTAACACTAGTTACATGTACCTAACTACAGAGTAGGTAACCCACCTGTTACATAAGTAAGTTCAATAAGTTAACACTAGTTACATGTACCTAACTACAGAGTAGGTAACCCACCTGTTACATAAGTAAGTTCAATAAGTTAACACTAGTTACATGTACCTAACTACAGAGTAGGTAACCCACCTGTTACATAAGTAAGTTCAATAAGTTAACACTAGTTACATGTACCTAACTACAGAGTAGGTAACCCACCTGTTACATAAGTAAGTTCAATAAGTTAACACTAGTTACATGTACCTAACTACAGAGTAGGTAACCCACCTGTTACATAAGTAAGTTCAATAAGTTAACACTAGTTACATGTACCTAACTACAGAGTAGGTAACCCACCTGTTACATAAGTAAGTTCAATAAGTTAACACTAGTTACATGTACCTAACTACAGAGTAGGTAACCCACCTGTTACATAAGTAAGTTCAATAAGTTAACACTAGTTACATGTACCTAACTACAGAGTAGGTAACCCACCTGTTACATAAGTAAGTTCAATAAGTTAACACTAGTTACATGTACCTAACTACAGAGTAGGTAACCCACCTGTTACATAAGTAAGTTCAATAAGTTAACACTAGTTACATGTACCTAACTACAGAGTAGGTAACCCACCTGTTACATAAGTAAGTTCAATAAGTTAACACTAGTTACATGTACCTAACTACAGAGTAGGTAACCCACCTGTTACATAAGTAAGTTCAATAAGTTAACACTAGTTACATGTACCTAACTACAGAGTAGGTAACCCACCTGTTACATAAGTAAGTTCAATAAGTTAACACTAGTTACATGTACCTAACTACAGAGTAGGTAACCCACCTGTTACATAAGTAAGTTCAATAAGTTAACACTAGTTACATGTACCTAACTACAGAGTAGGTAACCCACCTGTTACATAAGTAAGTTCAATAAGTTAACACTAGTTACATGTACCTAACTACAGAGTAGGTAACCCACCTGTTACATAAGTAAGTTCAATAAGTTAACACTAGTTACATGTACCTAACTACAGAGTAGGTAACCCACCTGTTACATAAGTAAGTTCAATAAGTTAACACTAGTTACATGTACCTAACTACAGAGTAGGTAACCCACCTGTTACATAAGTAAGTTCAATAAGTTAACACTAGTTACATGTACCTAACTGAACATGATTCCCACATTTGCTGTGCTACACAGAAGGAAGGAAATGGTTTATTTAACGATGCACTCAACACATTTTATTTACAGCTATATGGCGTCGGACATATGGTTAAGGATCACAAAGATATTGAGTGAGGAAACCTGCTGTCGCCACTTCATGAGCTACTCTTTTCAATTAGCAGCAAAGGACCTTTTATATGTACCACCCCATAGACAGGATGGCACATACCATGGCCTTAGAGGTACCAGTCGTGGTGCACTGGCTGGAGTAGTAAATAGTCTCACCCCTGCTACACAGAAAAACAATGTGGGGGATGGTGGTATGGTGCTTGTAAGGTTTCATTTTACTGTGACATTAAAGTCAAAAATATATCAAAGCCACACGTACATATAAAAGGGTTACCGTCTGAACAAAGAACTACAATATACGTGGAAATTAACCTAGCCTAAATGGAACAAACGTGCTCCTACAATCATGTGATTAACACTATAGATCCTTGAAAGAGCATGTAATATATCCCATGTTTATCACAAAAAAACGCCTTTAATAACTGAACCATTACAACCACACACATGTAGGAAGCACTTGGAAGGAAAGGAATGTTTGCTTAACAACATAGCAGCACATTTAATTTGGTATAGTTGGGTTTTGGAGGGGGGGGGGGGGGGGTTGGCGGCGAGTGGTGTTGTGTTCGGCGATATTAATTGTGTGGATGAGTATGGAACAGTCACAGAACTAATGAACACCGCCTCTTTTGTGGGAATGACTGGTCCGACGATTTGACTAACGAAGAACGAGAAGAAGAAATGTGGTTATTTTGACACTTTGAGGGGGATGAGTTTGAGGGAGGAAGAAAGAGACAGTAATAGAGAGATAAAGAGATAGAGAAAAAGACAGACAGATAGAAAGATATATATATATATATGGAGAGATGAAGAGAGCTAAGATAGAGAGCTAGATAGAGCCAGAGAGACAGAGAGACACAGAGAGAGACAGACGGAGAGAGAGAGAGAGAGAGAGAGAGAGAGAGAGAGAGAGAGAGAGAGAGAGAGAGAGAGAGAGAGAGAGAGAGAGAGAGAGAGAGAGAGAGAGAGTCAATTACCAATTAGAAACAATATGTTTAATGTACCAGTAATGATATCCATTATGGACAATTGATCCTGGATTCCACTGTATGACAAGGGAATGGTCTACCTCTAAGCTATATCCTGGACCAGTAACCACTGAGGGCAATCGATCTGGGAACCCACTGTATGACATGGGAATGGTCTACCTCTAAGCTATATCCTGGCCCAGTAACCACTGAGGGCAATCGATCTGGGAACCCACTGTATGACATGGGAATGGTCTACCTCAAGCTATATCCTGGCCCAGTAACCACTGAGGACAATTGATCCAGGAATCCACTGTATGACAAGGGAATGGTCTACCTCTAAGCTATATCCTGGCCCAGTAACCACTGAGGGCAATCGATCTAGGAACCCACTGTATGACAAGGGAATGGTCTACCTCTAAGCTATATCCTGGCCCAGTATCCACTGAGGGCAATCGATCTGGGAACCCACTGTATGACAAGGGAATGGTCTACCTCTAAGCTATATCCTGGCCCAGTATCCACTGAGGACAATTGATCCTGGATTCCACTGTATGACAAGGGAATGGTCTACCTCTAAGCTATATCCTGGCCCAGTATCCACTGAGGACAATTGATCCAGGAATCCACTGTATGACAAGGGAATGGTCTACCTCTAAGCTATATCCTGGCCCAGTATCCACTGAGGACAATTGATCCTGGATTCCACTGTATGACAAGGGAATGGTCTACCTCTAAGCTATATCCTGGCCCAGTATCCACTGAGGACAATTGATCCAGGAATCCACTGTATGACAAGGGAATGGTCTACCTCTAAGCTATATCCTGGCCCAGTATCCACTGAGGACAATTGATCCTGGATTCCACTGTATGACAAGGGAATGGTCTACCTCTAAGCTATATCCTGGCCCAGTATCCACTGAGGACAATTGATCCAGGAATCCACTGTATGACAAGGGAATGGTCTACCTCTAAGCTATATCCTGGCCCAGTATCTTGTTAAAAGTGCCAACTGTAGGATTATTTGCCTTATATCTGGAGTACAAAATAAAAACTAGTCAGGTGAATAAACAGAGATGGTAGAAAATGTTAATGTGAACAGTAAAACAATGATCAGCGTAGAAACAGTGTGTGCAATGAAAATATTTATAATGAATGGGTGGATGAATGCATAAATAAATAAACAGATGGATGGACGGATGGATGGACAGACGGTTGGTTGGATGGATGGATGGATGGATAGGTGGGTGGATAGTGGGTGGATGGACGGATGGATAGGTAGGTGGATGGGTGGATGGATGGATAGATGGATACATGCTAGTGGGTGGGTGGATGGATGGATGGATACATGCTAGTGGGTGGATGGATGGATGGATGGATGGATGAATGGATACATGCTAGTAGGTGGATGGATGGATGGATGTATAGATGGATGGATGGACGGATGGATGGATGGATGGATAGGTGGGTGGATGGATGGATGGATACATGCTAGTGGGTAGATGGATGGATGGATGGATGGATGTATAGATGGATGGATGGATGGATGGATACATGCTGGTAGGAAGGTGGATGGATGGATGGATGGATGGATGGATGGATGGACAGATGGGCGGATGGATGGATGGATGGATGGATAGGTGGGTGGGTGGATGGATGGATAGATGGATGGATGGATACATGCTGGTAGGTAGGTGGATGGATGGATGGATGGATGGATACATGCTAGTAGGTGGATGGATGGATGGATACATGCTAGTAGGTGGATGGATGGATGGATGGATACATGCTAGTAGGTGGATGGATGGATGGATGGATGGATGGATGGATGGATGGATGGATGGATGGATACATGCTAATGGGTGGATGGATGGATGGATGGATGGGTGGATGGATGGATGGATGGGTGGGTGGATGGATGGATGGATGGATGGATAGGTGGGTGGATGGATGGATGGATGGATTGCGGATGATTAGGTAGGTGGATGGGTGGATGGATGGATGGATGGATACATGCTAGTGGGTGGATGGATGGATGGATGGATGGATGGATGGATGGATGGATGGATGGATGGATGGATTAACTGTATGACTTGGTAAGCTGGCTGCCATTTGGATAAATAACTGACCAAATGATTGAATGACGACTTAACACCACCCTTAGCATGAAGCGAGTCAGAATGAAATCAGTTTAACACTACTGCCTGCATGGTGTGGTGAGCAATAATCAGGGATATTGTTTTCTAACTGTGCCCCACAGGTCTTTTTCTCTTTTTAGGAATTCTCATTACACTCAATACATGGTTGAGATTTTTGTGGTGAAGTGTCGAGGCAATAACGGTTTCTTCTCACAACCAGTTGGATCAGGCTGTCAGTTTGAAGACAGACAATTACGAGAACATGAAAACTAATGAGTCTCTTTAACCATTCTTCATTTCCTTATCAGCCTCGGTGGACATTATGGCGTGATCTCAGTCTCGATGCACTTGATGAAACTACAGGACCTGTATTATGGCGTGGTCTCAGTCTCGATGCACTTGATGAAACTACAGGACCGGTATTATGAAGTGGTCTCAGTCTCGATGCACTTGATGAAACTACAGGACCTGTATTATGGCGTGGTCTCAGTCTCGATGTACTGGATAAAACTACAGGACCTGTATTATGATGTGGTCTCAGTCTCGATGCACTTGATAAAACTACAGGACTTGTATTATGATGTGATCTCAATCTCGATGTACTTCATGAAACTACAGGACCTGTATTATGATGTGGTATCAGTCTCGATGCACTTGATGAAACTACAGGACTTGTATTATGATGTGGTATCAGTCTCGATGCACTTGATAAAACTACAGGACTTGTATTATGATGTGGTCTCAGTCTCGATGCACTTGATAAAACTACAGGACTTGTATTATGATGTGGTATCAGTCTCAATGCACTTGATAAAACTACAGGACTTGTATTATGATGTGGTATCAGTCTCGATGTGCTTGATAAAACTACAGGACTTGTATTATGATGTGGTCTCAGTCTCGATGTGCTTGATGAAATTACAGGACTTGTATTATGGCGTGGTCTCAGTCTCGATGTACTTGATAAAACTACAGGACTTGTATTATGATGTGGTCTCAGTCTCGATGTACTTGATGAAACTACTGGACTTGTATTATGATGTGGTATCAGTCTCGATTCACTTGATAAAACTACAGGACTGGTATTATGACGTGGCATGGTTTTAGATCTCACTAGTTTGGGCACACCAAGGAATGTATAATGTTATTAACAACTGCAGCAGAGTTGTGGATATTCAGAAATAAATTTAAAGTTATTTTAATATAAATTAAAGCATAACATTTGAATTATTTTGAGGTGAATTGTTTTAAGGTCAGCATGTTTCCCACAGGGAACACCATTTTTTCTTCTTTTCTTTTTTTAATTTCCAAAACACTTTTACTTTTCTACTTAAGTCAAAACCAAAGTGAAATTATTTACCAAAAACATTTTTGTAGGAGGATGGGACTGTAGGAGGATGGGACTGTAGGAGGATGGGACTGGAGGAGGATGGGACTGGAGGAGGATGGGACTATAGGAGGATGGGACTGAGGAGGATGGGACTGTAGGAGGATGGGACTGAGGAGGATGGGACTGAGGAGGATGGGACCGACTATAATTAGGGCGTGATTATTTGGGGCATACCTATTTTGGTATGTTTATCACCTTGGCTTTGATGACATTTCAATTTTTAACAGAAAATGTTCCCTAGACAATAGAACATTAAAGCAGAGCCCTGTGAAATAGTGGAGGTGTAAAACTTTCTGTCAGAGGGTACGAATGGTAAAATTACATAACCTAAAATCTTGGAAATTAATGGATAACAATCCACCCATCTATCCATCCATCCATCCATTCTTCCAGTAAGAGAACTGCTGTTTAAAATCTGTCAAAGTACATGAAATGTGACTTCCAATTTGAACAAATCTTAAACTCTAACTACCTAGAAGGGAGCATTTGTGATCTGTTTTTTTTTTTTTTTTTTTATTACGTACCCTCAAGTTTCAAAAGATTTCAAACTCTAACTACCTAGAAGGGGGCATTTGTGATATGGTTTTTTAATTCATTACGTACTTTCTAATTTCAAAAGATTTCAAACCTAGTAGCGGCACATATGATCTGAGTTTTTTAAATTTATTACGTAATCTCAAATTTCAAAAGATTTCAAACCTATAACCACCTAGTAGCGGCACATAGAATCTGAGTTATTTAAATTTATTATGTAATCTCAAATTTCAAAAGATTTCAAACCTATAACCACCTGGTAGCGGAACATATGATCTGGGGTTTTTTAAATTTATTACATAACCTCAAATTTGAAAAGATTTCAAACCCTTAAATTTCAAAAGATTTCAAACCTATAACCACCTAGTAGCGGCACATATCATCTAGGGTTTTTAACATTTATTACATAACCTCAAATTTCAAAAAGATTTCAAACCCATAACTACCTAGTAGGGGGCCTCTTTTGTTTTTATTACGAACTCTCAAATTATTTTCTGGTGAAGAGCCTGAATGGTGCTCAGTCGGTTAATGGCCGTAAATGATAGGAGGTTTTAAACACCAATAGATATCCTCATGTCCAGATTGAATCTCCTCGAACAAATTGACTTCCTATTTCCAGCCCATATAAAATGAGTTTTTCTACGCCTCAATTCCCCATCACTGTTACAATCAAGACAGACTCACTGGATGTGCTTTGCTTCACACTGTCAGTCTGCTATCAGATCAAAACAATGCTCTGGGTATAGGTTCTAATAGACCAAATCAATTCCTATTGCCGATAATGTTAACATTTACTAATAAAACTGATATAAGCAGCGTATCAACACACCCAGGAAGTACAACAATAAAAAGTATGGCATCTCACATCTAATCTACCTGCAAAAAAATGGGGGGTCACATACCAGTTAAGAGATTTAATTAAGGTTTTTAAAAGCAACCATCATTTTTGCTGCAAATTGCAGTTCCATTTTTGGGGGTATCCCGCATTAGTTTCAACCTCTGATATATACTACATAACAACTGTATAACAAATAAAAGTGTATTTATTTATTGTCAATGGATAATAGTATTTGCACAAGTAATCAATGTCACATATTACTACCAAACACACCCACAGCTGCTTTTACTCTGTAAATATTTGACGGTGCACCTCGAACTTTGACACGGAACTCTATTCTTTGGTACTATGCAATCTTTAGCCGGCCAGCACTGCTTTGATAAAAATACAACTGATTAACAGGCTTGGGGTATCAATTAGGTACAGCAGAACAAAATATTTTATTCTCTTTTATTTAATGACACCACTAGAGCATGTTTTTCAATGCATTCCCTAACTTGTTTTAGCATAGCTTAAGGTATGAATTAGGCACACCAAAACTAAAAAGTTAAAGTTTGTTTTGTTTAATGACACCACTAGAGCACATAATCATTAATTTACACATTGATCATTGGCTACTGGATGTCAAACATTTGGTAATTTTGATATATAGTCTTAGAGAAGAAACCTGCAACATTTTTTCCATTAATAGCAAGGGATTTTTTATATGCACCATCCCACAGACAGGATAGCACATACCTTTGATATACCAGATGTAGTGCACTGGTTGGAACTAGAATTAGCCCAACAGGAATTGATATTAAACCAACCATGCTTCACCCAAGCACTTTACCACTGGGCTATGTCCTGCCCCATGCAAATATAACATCCCTTGCTGCTCTTTCTGTAGAGCAGGGGAGTTTTGTTTCCAAAATCTGGATTAGTGATATTTCTAGTCAACTAAAACTTGATCAGCAACTACTGCTACTGTTAATAGTTAGCTGGGGAACAGAGTCCACTGATGACGAGATATCCTAACACTCTTCACACTTAAAGTCAAGGCTCTACTGCTAAACTGCATCCCCCTGCCCCCCAGTGTTTCTGCCAGAAAGAAATTTTGGGGTAGCACTATGGAATTGAATGCAACCAGTCAATGAGGTCGGGGGGGGGGGGGGGGGGGGGAGACTTCCCCATGAAAGAAAATGGGAAAGTTTAGGGTAAGGGTTAAGAAAATCATACAGTAATGATCGAGTAAGAGTAATTAATTTTGTCAAAAGGTTAACTTAAAAAAAATATATCTGCAAAATCATTTGGGTATGGTGCCATATCCATTTTACCCTCTGGCAGAAACCCTGCCCCCCCCCCCCCCCCCCACCCACCCAGCTCTGTCGGAATTATTAAACAGTTATGGTATTTCCATAACCTTGGTTACCAGACCACGAGTTGCAGACAGAGAGAACTGTGTCCCACATACCACCCTCCCCGCATACTTCTCTCATTAACCCAGAAACCTTCCTGTAATTAGAGCTGCACTAATTGCTTTCACCATGCTGTAAAGACTTGAGTGAAGAATGCCAAACACTCCAGCTACCATTATACAGTGCCTGTAACTGGCCATGCAGAAAATCACAGCTTATATGGAGTTTGTTAAGTGGTAATTAGTCAATCTGAACTACAAAATCATTATTGGTGATCAAGATCCTATCTCTGCACAATACGGAGTCAAATGAGTGTTTAGCAAAATAGTGATTGATTCATGGATCTCTACTTAGTGCCTTGTCTATTGGAAAGAAAGAAAGAAAGAAATGTTTTATTTAACGATGCATTCAACACATTTTATTTACAGTTATATGGCATCAGACATATGGTTAAGGACCACACAGATATTGAGAGAGGAAATCTGCTGTTGCCACTTAATGGGCTACTCTTTTCGATTAGTAGCAAGGGATCTTTTATATGCACCATCCCACAGACAGGGTAGTACATACCACGACCTTTGATATACCAGTAGTGGTGCACTGGCTGGAATGAGAAATAGTCCAATGGGCCCACACTGACCGCACATCGAGCGAGCACCTTACCACTGGGCTACGTCCCACCTTGTCTATTGGAGGACAGCCACTTCCAAAGAGATCCTTTACGGGAGATTTCATTCTAATTATTATACCACCACAGAGGACTGCACTCCCAGACAAGTTTACTAAATCAAAATCACTACTTATATGGAGTTTGTTAAGTTGTAATTAGTCAATCTGAACAAAAAAAAGTTATCTGCTATCAAGATCCTATCTCTGCACAATGCTGAGTCAAATACCGTATTGTTCCTATTTGTAGCACCCCCTCTAATATAAGTGCCCCCTATGATCACGAGAAATGTATCATGAAACGGTACCTGTAAAACAGTAAAACTGGCTTACCTGACTGCCGACTTGCAATGATTATAATCGGTAAACAAATAAAATCCAAAGAGGTGAAGCACTACGACACTAGTATGGGCGAACAGTATGTCACACATGTCGTTTATCAAATGTATGTCGCTGTTATCTCCACGCAGAATGAACGCACGACACTCCGTTAAAGCTGTTCAAAACCGGAAGCACCAACATACCGGTAGGTATTTACACCGACACCGTAACACTCTGCAGGCCCTATATGCCTACGTGCACAGTACCATGTATTTCGATAAATCAGCTGACGATGTACGGTACGCTACGTCATTTCAACAAGAAAACGTCACTGGTGGAGTGACTCGGCGGCAAAGCTTTTGATGTCTCAGCGAGCCAGACACATTGACAGTTTGATACGAGGATTTTTCACACGTATTACGAAACGTGTTCTAGTACTCTAATTAGCGCCCGGGCGCTACAAATAGGAACAATACGGTAGGTATTTCATTCAGGTTACCACGAGGTTATCACATATCAGGTCTCTGAAAATTGCAAGAGAACGATTGTCTCATATATATATATATATAAATACTACCACCCCTCACACTTAAAGTGAATTAAAAAATTGGGGGCCAAGCTGCTCATTTCAGAGATAACAGATAGCCTTTATGACTACCCTAGTTCCGCACAAAATTTGAGTACTGTTTTTTTTTACATGTTTCAAGCACAAGGCTCCTTGACACAGTGGTACTAGATGAAATAAAATTGCATACATTTTTAGCCCAGATGAAACTAAATTATTTTTTTACAGTCAACACTCTCACATTTATCACCAATCACAGGACTTGTGGTGTTAACTTCTCTATCAAAAGGTTGGTGCACCTTGCCTATAATAATTTTCAAGAAAATACTCTACATATCTGAAAATTAGCTAAATGAAACTTCATTCCAGAGACAGCACTGATAAATATGTCAGTTATATGAGAACAGTGATATGAATAACAATGTGTCTGTGTACTGGCTATAGGATTTTATCGTAATAATAATAATATGCATAAATTAATCAGAAATTCATTTCATTTCATTTCAACTTATTTTTGAGATTATATCCAAGTACGGTTCAAGCACCCTGTCCTGGGCATACACCTCAGCTATCTGGGCTGTCTGTCCAGAAAAGAAAGTTAGGTCAGTGGTTAGTGAGAGAGGAAAGGGTGTAGTGGTCTTACACCTACCCATTGAGTCATTAAAACTCTCTCATGATGGGAGTCGGTACCGGGCTACGAACCCAGTATCTACCAGCCGTATTACTGATGGCTTAACCACAACACCACCGAGGCCAGTAATCTAAAATAATACTGTACTCACAAACTGAATGAAAAGAGAAATAACTACAGGTAAAATATCAATAAGGAATACCCAATTGTCTCCCTTGACTTCATATTGCTAATGTGTTATGGTAAACAACTGCAATACAATTTGTCTTTCCATTTGTTAAAACTGAAGAAAATATGAAAATCGAACTATTGTTTCAGTAAAATAAGCATGCCAGTTTGTTGGGGTGGATGGGGTTTTATTTGGGGGGAGGGGGAACGTTGGGTGTTTTGGGGTGTAATGTTTTTCCAGCACATTTTAATGACAAGATGCTGTGCTTGGGTACAGTGGCAGACCTACATGTAACTATCAAGCCTAACCTATAGGTTTAGAGAATGACATATGGGACAAAACTGTTCATCTTGTACGATTTTGCCCTTTTCTACAAGCTGTTGGGGAGTAAAGTATCATATCAATTCACAAGTACAAGATAAACAAGTGGTTTCTCCAGTATTCAGGAAAGGGATGGAGGGAATCATTAGAGCTGATTCCACTTATAGGAAGGGATGGTACCTAAGATTTGCAGGGCACAAGTACTTCAAAAATGTCTTGTAAACGATGATGAACCTGATTACTCTGGTAGTTCAAGATGATGGCATGACTTGTGATTTTGGATGGCGGCCTAAATAAACGGATGGTGGATATTACTACCGCTGCCAATGGGATATCTTAAGAAATGGCGGGCCCGCCATCGCTTATGACATGTAGTGAGACCCCTGATTGTCAAGTAGCGAGCTGGGTATTCTTTTATTACCTATTGTCATTGTGATATGATTTTATGGTACCATTTTGAAATATACAACAGGACTCATTCATGGGTTGCTCACGCAAATCTAATTTGGCGTAACCTATTTTATGTTCACACAAAATTTGGAGCACCATTTACTTGGATACAACGGGATACGCAAAAATGAAATGGGTTGCCTCGATTTATTTCTTGATAAATGGGTCATGCAGATTTTCAATACTCAGTGGCCTGAAGCGTGTCAAGTTGAAAACAAGCAATGACACGACATCAGGACTTGAACTTAACGACGACACTGACGGCAATTGCCGTCATTGAGATATAAATTGCTGCAGGTAGAGAGCATCACCCACAGCACTGTTGTGCCATCGGTAAAGTTCCTCAACAATGGAAAAATTTATACACCTGGTGTACATTAACTGCCAATATTTAACACTTGCACATTTAAAATGTCTACAAACAACAAAATATCCTTTCACTCATGTTTATTTGCAGCAAATGTTACTTAAATATTGCCATATGCAGGCTCAAAATTGCTGTTGGTGGGCCATTTTACAAATCTATTAAAATTTGCTGTGGGAGACAAATTCTTACATTCGAGCCCTGTGACATCACTGTGACAAAGCACTGATTACACAAGTATCTACCACACAACCCTAACCTTGATTTCATGTACAACACTGAAATGTACAAGCTGTCAAGTTGAAAACAGGCAGTAAGATAAATCACTGATGGTGTATCTATCCCCCATACTCATCACCCACCCATAACCCTGATATCATGGTACAATATTGAAATACACAGGGATGTTAAGCTGAAAACAGGCAGTAACATAAATCACTGATGGTGTATCTATCCCCCATACTCATCACCCACCCATAACCCTGATATCATGGTACAATATTGAAATACACAGGGATGTCAAGCTGAAAACAGGCAGTAACATAAATCACTGATGGTGTATCTATCCCCCATACTCATCACCCACCCATAACCCTGATATCATGGTACAATATTGAAATACACAGGGATGTCAAGCTGAAAACAGGCAGTAACATAAATCACTGATGGTGTATCTATCCCCCATACTCATCACCCACCCATAACCCTGATATCATGGTACAATATTGAAATACACAGGTATGTCAAGCTGAAAACAGGCAGTAACATAAATCACTGATGATGTATCTATCCCCCATACTCATCACCCACCTATAACCTTGATATCATGGTATAATATTCAAATACACAGGTATGTCAAACTGAAAACAGGCAGTAACATGAAATCACTGATGATGCAAGTATATACATTATATAATGACATATATATAGGAAACTGCAGCCAATGGATGAACTAAATCTTAAAGAATTAGAAAGCATAGATCTGCTTAGCAAGAACTTTCAAACAGAATTGCCATATAACAAGACTTTCCTTATAATGGTATGAATTCCTAAGTTATCACTTCATATATACTGATGGAAAGAAATAAGGGAACACATAAACAAAACCAGCAAACAATGACAGCAACCAGAAGCCTCGTCCATAGTATGAGGAAGATAACCATGTTCCTTACACTCAATTCACATTACAGTCAATCCCATATGACATCTTTGTATTGTTATACGGCTATTACTATGCTAGTGGTGAATTAAATTTGGTCTACAATACCACATGTTCCCATATTTCTTTCCATCAGTATAAAAAACAAAACCATAATACCAACTGCTGTAAACTAATGATTTCACTGTGGCATCTAGTTCAAACATGTACAAACGGAATCATGACCACTTTAGGATTTGAGAATACCAACTTTGGTTTCTTCTTTTTTTTAAATTCAGGGAACAATTAAATGTAAAATCTGTAAACATTGCAAAATAAAATTATACCATTATGTTCAACCATTGGAGACCCGCCAGGGTGGAAGAGTGCCAGGCCCTATACCTCGAAAGGTACTGCAGAACCAGAGAAAAGCAGTCTGGCCTTCAGATGAACCCCTGAAGGAGAAACTCTTTGGCCCCATGGAGAACCTACGGCTTTTGTTCGAGTCACTGGGGTCCCTGTCTGAGCGTACAACGAAGAAGAAGAAATCGGGAGATCTGCAAATCTTTCTTACCTGTGACGATGAGGCATATTAGCACGGCCCAGTAATCATCATATTAAATTCATCTTCGTGTTTTGGTCACCATTTGATATGCAAGTCTTCTAAACACTGCAAACAAAACAAAACAATTTGTTTAAATGTTATAATCTTGTAAGCTATATTAACACCAACCAATACTCATATTATCAGTGGTGTAGTGAATAAGGGACCAGACTCAAGGCTGGTAGGTACTGGCTCCCACCCAGAGTGAGTTTAACGACTCAGTGAGTAGGTGTAAGGCCATTACAACGACTTCTCTTTCATTAACTACTAACCCCTGTCCTTGACAGTCGGCTCTGATAGCAGAGTTGTGTCTAGGACAGCATGCTTGAACCTTAAGTGGATATATGCACGAAAATAAAGAGGAAAACAAAATGTAGTAATACCCATCTGCATGCTGGATGTCGTTAAACATTAATTCAGTCATTCACTCGTATAAATAACATTATAAATACTTATAATAAATAGAGTTAGGGTTAGGGTTAGTGACAGTACCAAAGGTAAGTCCTTCCTGATTTTAGGTTTCACCTAGTTAATATTAATCTATTGTCTTTCTAGAGAAAACCTACAACATTTTCTCATTAGTAACATGGGATCTTCTATATATGCACAAATCCCACATATTACACTTTGATATAAAGCCCTATCAGTCATGGTGCACTGGCTAGAACCTGAAATAGCCCAATATGTCCACCGACGTGGATCGATCCCTGACCGCATCAGACGAGCGCTTTACCAGAGATTTACGTCATTCACGCGTCTGCTTCTCTTTATTCAATTTTAAGCACCTGTGTTGTGTTGTTTGTGGTAGTTAATTAAAATGCTGTATGATCCTTACCATTGAATTTTGAGAAATGTGATTCATCCACAAAGATATAATTTTATAAATAAAATGCATATGTAATTAATGTAATAATTCCGCAATACTGTTTACGTTAGATCAATACGTAAAGAGCCGAACATTCTCTGTTTTTGTTACAGTCCGCCATTGAAATCCATATCGCACCCTCTATAAACAAGCACTGTGATTGGTGAGAAAACTAGACAGACACACTTCCTTTGATGTTGTCTTTAAAACAGCCGTAAAGACCCGCAAAATAATTTGTGTTCTTTGTCTCGCCATTAGAGAACAAGGCAAGTAGTCGCCAAAAAAGCCTGTTGATGTGGAATCAAATCAAATTAAATTAGCTTATTCATAAATACACGAAGAGTATAAATGAGTTGTCCCACGTTCAATCAAAATATAATTAATAAAAATACGATGGATGGATGGACGGGCGGACGGACGGAGACAGATAGATGATGGTGATGATGATGATGATGATGATGGTGATGATACAAATTTTTTAAAGAACCTTTCTTTTGGGACATTTTACGTTATTGACTCAATGAGGTTTTAATTAAACTGTGTTTTATATTACACCTACGACACCAATTGAGCACATTTCTTTATTAATCATCGGCTTTTGGATGTCAAACATTTGGTAATTTTTACATATAGTGTTAGAGAGGAAACCCGCTACGTTTTTCCATTAGTAAGAATGAATCTTTAATATGCACTTTACTACTGGGCTACACTCTCTCTCTCCCCCCACATTCCATTGTAAACAGTTTTGAAAAAAAGAAAGAAAGAAATGTTTTATTTAACGACACACTCAGCACATTTTATTTACGGTTATATGGCGTCAGACATATGGTTAAGAACCACACAGATTTTGAGAGGAAACCCGCTGTCGCCACTACATGGGCTACTCTTCCGATTAGCAGCAAGGGATCTTTTATTTGCACTTCCCACAGGCAGGATAGCACAAACCATGGCCTTTGTTGAACCAGTTATGGATCACTGGTCGGTGCAAGTGGTTTACACCTACCCATTGAGCCTTGCGGAACACTCAATCAAGGTTTGGAGTCGGTATCTGGATTAAAAATCCCATGCCTCGACTGGGATCCGAACCCAGTACCTACCAGCCTGTAGACCGATGGCCTGCCACGACGCCACCGAGGCCGGTAAAAACAGTTTTGAATGCGTGCAGTTTTTTAGTCCCCAGTCTTTCTAAAACACAAAATGTATACACTAACAACATAGGCAACTTCTTCTCTCCCTCCACCCTCTGGTGCTGGTGAAAATCCTCAAATTCGGGCAACAACAATAGGGATATTCGAGCAAAATGAGACTGCCTGAAATATTTTCATCATCATGTATTTTCATCATTCTAACCACAGTATTAGTTTTAATCCACGTAAAAATCAGCACTGGCGTAGGAAGCGGGGGAGGTGGGGGAGGGGGCAAAGGGGGCATGTGCCTCCCACTTTGTGTGTGTGTGTATATATATATATATATATATATATATATATATATATATATATATATATATATATAGCATGTGTGTGTGTGTGTGTGCGCGCCCCCACCCCACCCCAACCCCACTTTTTGGCACCTTCTTACGCCCGTGAAATGCGTCGTTATATGTGGCTTATATGTATACATTATATTAAATTTAGTAATGCACGAGTGAATTCGCCCTGGGTTGCAATCAGTACTAAGATACGAACCCGGTACGTACCATGGTTATTTATTATATTCATATTATTTACGATATCATTTGATTTACTTGACTTTGAGTTTAGTGTGGTTTTTACGATGAATCATATGGTCCAATTATTTAACATGGCTCATATGCCTTCGTTAAAATACAGAAAATTTTGTTGGAAATTAATAAACATTTAGTACTAAAATTTTGGTACTAAAACTATAGAAGTTGACAAAATAATATTTATATGACACGTAATTAGTCACGGACTTGACTTCCTATAACGGGAAAGTGGTTTCCGCTATAGATGACAATATAGTTCATAACATTATTGGGCTGTTTAAATCCATATTTAATAACAAATAACATAATATCTGATAACCTTTTTAATTATTGTTTATTACTAATTTTGTAAAAAAATTAGTTTAATACATGATGCTTCATGTATAAAAGTGTCGGCGTATTAATACACCAAAACTGACGTGGCCACCACCATCTTGGAAGTAAACTTGTGGCAGAAAACGTTGCATATTTTTCTGTTAGTCGTTGAAACTAACTCAAAAGTAGCAAGTTTCATTTAGTAATTATACAATTAATAAGCAGAATGGTGAGTGAAGGTTCTTGTTGGTACTGCTAAAATTGTCTATAAAGACAAATGCGTTTTATAAATGTTATATTCCACCTGCCAGAGGTGAACATTATTAAAGTTATAATTTTGATCGGTTTTCTAAAAAATATTTTTAATAATTTCATTAGGATAATAATTTTTAGGAAAAGTTCCACTTGTTAACCCATTTAATTTAATTACTGAATTAATTGTATTTTGGGGGAAGACTGTAAGAAAGAAATAAACCGTGATTGGTATGGTTTAGTCTGGATTTTCAGCTGGAACAAATAGTCTTGATCACACCAGATATTAGCTACATGTAGGCATGAAACATCAGGGCCCCATTCCATGAAAGAATCATAGCCATGGTTAATTGTAGTGACTTAAGGTGAGTTTTATACTGACACACAAAAACTTTAAAGCCGTTCCACATAACCTTACAGTAGTCTTAATGATTAAGATCTTCTTGGAGAATTAATTAAATAATAAATTGGTTGTCGACTTTTCGGAACGTTATCAGATATATTCATTAGTATGTGACCACCATGAATAAATTTTGTCACTTTATTTGCTAAGTGATAATTGCTGAATGCATAAGAAATTAGTTGTCTTCCGTATTTTCGTGTGAAGGTCGTATGGCCTACAATCATTTTCATCGAACGCCAAGTTTTATTAAAGGTATTTGGTATATATTAGATCCATTTTTACACAAAAAAAGTTTTCTGGTACCAATTGTAAATTTGGCTTGCGGTGAACTCATATGGAAAACTTACTCGTATGGGGGAAAATGCATTGAACTCGTATGGAAATCCAGAAGTGAACTCGTATGGAAATTACAAACTGATATATCCAATACTGTATAGCAACTTGTGTGTAGTTTTTATGACATCAGAATATGTTCTAGATCAAATACATATATTACTTTCAATGTTACCTATAATGATAGCTATTCACATGTTGACGGACAGTGTTATACATACATACATTTATGTATTTTATATGAAAGTATATTATCCATACTATACCATACCATACCGGTGACATTGGATGCTTCTTACAGAATAAATTAAACATGATTAATTGAACATACTTGTGTCAAGTTGTTTTCTATTGATTTGGAATTACACGGGTGACACGAAAATAGGTGACTCCCATTGACGCATAAACTGCGGTTGACACGTAAATAGTTGACTGATGGTGACATAAATAAGAAGCATGTATACAAAACAAGTGTCAAAATACACATTTAAGAGAAATATCAAAGTTAGTATATCTGCATATCCATACATCCCCCATACGAGTTCACCGTTATTTTTTTTACATACGAGTTCTTTTTCCATACAAGTTTTCCGTTCATACGAGTTAGTTTCCATACGAGTTCACTGCATCCCTGTAAATTTACACAGTAATTTACAACAATAGTTCATTTGGTGACTAAAGCACTTCATATTATCAATACTAGATATAAAAATAGTAGTAGTACATTAACTGCCAGTATTTAACATTTTAAATGTCTTCATGCAGCAAAATAACTTTTCGGTCATATTTGTTTTGCTGCAAAATTCATCTTTTAAAAAAATTGCCAAAGGCAGCCTCAGAATTACTGTTGGTGTGCTGTTTCACCAATGAAAAAAATAAAAAATGCTATTGGTGACATTCGTAAGTTTGAGCACTGAGTATGATAGATTATAAATAAAAACAGTGGCTACATATTCTTAAATGGGATGCGGTGAACTCGTATGGAAACTAACTCGTATGAACAGACAACTCGTATGGAAAACGAACTCGTATGGAAAAAAATAATGGTGAACTCTATTGGGATGTATGGATATGCAGATATACTAACTTTGATATTTCTCTTAAATGTGTGTTTTGACACTTGTTTTGTATACATTCTTCTTATTTATGTCCCCATCAGTCAACTATTTGCATGTCAACCGCAGTTTGTGCGTCAACAGCAGTCACCTATAATTAAAACACGCATGTCATTAGACTTATTTCCTGTAACAGAAACCGTAAACAATGCATGCATGTTTTGCGTTTCTCACCAGCCCGAACTTAAAAACCACTAGCCATGGACGTTGGGCTAGCGGATTTGTCGAACTCTGCATAACAACTACAAACAAGTTGCTATACAGTTATGGATATATCAGTTTGTAATTTCCATACGAGTTCACTGCATTTTCCTACTTACGAGTTTGTCTTCCATACAAGTTCACTTGTGGATTTCCATATGACTTCACTGCATTTTCCCCCATACAAGTAAGTTTTCCAGACGAGTTCGCCGTAAGCCTTCTTAAGTGCACAAAAAAACCATGCCAGAGTTTCTGCCAGAAGGTAAAATTACGTACAGTGAAATGTTTAAAATTAATGGAATTATTTTTATAATTGTTTGATGATAATAAGAAGAGACCTACCTGTTTATAATTTGTCAAAACTTGTTTATGAACTGGTGTCCAGTTTCAATTTCTTAGTAGGAGCACTTGTCTGTTTTAGTTTTATTACGCACCCTCAAATTATTTTCTGACAAGTAACGTTAATAATTTTAGGAGTTGGTAAATAACAATTTTAAAAATTCAAGACCAATTTTTATTTTCCATGACAAAAGTTAATTTTTGGTGTCTTTCCGGGCCTGAAAAATAGCATTTGGAATTTCCATAACTTTCCAGATTTCCATGACCTGTACAAAAGGTTTGGGCAATCTTTTTTCGTAAGCCTTTCAAAGTTGTAAAGTTCATTTTTGATGTAAGTTTTTATAATCATTTCTTTTCTTGTAGGTTGCTGAGGATATATTAATTTTTAAAACATTTTTGCTTTCAGGTGCTGCTTGCGTCTGCTGTGTGCAATAAGTCTGGGAAAGGTTGGTTTCTTTTGTCTGTAGTAAGACATGTTTTCATAAGTAGAGCATAATAAAGAACTTTAAAGTTATTACCAAATTTGTCTTGAGTGATATCCCCTTTCCAGCACACATTTTATGGGGTGGGGGTTTTTTCGGGGGGTGGGGGGGGGTCTGTAATTTTAATTTGGTCGGAGTTAATTTTCAACTAAAATTATACATGTAATATATTGAATTTTTTAATGTTGATTTAGTTTTATTAATATGTCTGCTCTTTGATGGGTTGTGTTATGGTATGGCATTGTCTGTTCATCCATACAGGATCATCAAACCTTGAATGTAACTATAACTTGGGATGGTGTTGTTCCGTACCATAACTAGGTCACGGTAACCTATCAAAGGCTGTGGTATGTGCTATCCTGTCTGTGGGATGGTGCATATAAATTAAAAAGATCCCTTGCTACTAATGGGAAAATCTAGCAGGTTTCTTCTCTGACTCAAACTGACCATATATTTGACATCCAATAGGGCCGATGATTAATAATCAATGTACACTAGTGGTGTCATTAAACAAAAACAAACTTTTACTTTTTATGCATTACCAAAACTAAACGTTTAGTGGGTGTATTTATATTAACCCAGTCATTGATTCACTACATTAATTTTTGTTTTTCCAGCCATCATTTCTCGCCAGTTTGTCGAGATGACGCGGTCCCGCATCGAAGGCCTTCTGGCTGCGTTTCCAAAGCTGATGAACACGGGAAAGCAGCACACGTTTGTGGAGACTGAGAGCGTGCGCTACGTGTACCAGCCGCTGGAGAAACTCTACATCCTGCTCATCACCACCAAGGCCAGCAACATTCTCGAGGACCTGGAGACACTCAGACTCTTCGCTAAAGTGGTTCGTGATGTTTTGTCTACATACGGGGGTGGGTGGGATTTCAGAGGAGGATCTAGGGGGTGCAGGGGCCCGGGCCCCCCTAAATTTTGCAACAGTTACAATTTTATTATATATTAGTTTTCTTTTTTACGATTCCCTCCAAGTCTCCCCCAAAGTTCCATTGGCATTCCGCCTCCCCCTAAATTTTGCAACAGTTATAATTTTATTATATATCAAATTTTTTAATTAATTTTTTTACGATCCCCTCCAAACCTCCCCTAAAGTTCTATTGGCATTCCGCCTCATGTCATTAGTGGCGTGCGCCCCCACCCCCCCCCCCCCCCCCCCCCCCCCCCCCCCCCCCCCCCAAATGGATTTTCTGGATCCACCACTGGATTGAGCGCTCACTTGAAGTGCTTGCGTCGCAGGATCGAACCACCTCAGTGGATCCATTCAACTGAGTTTTTTCTCGTTCCAACCAGTGAACCATAACTGGTCAAAGGCCGTGGTATGTGCTTTCCTGTCTGTGGGAAAGTGCATATAAAAGATCCCTAGCTGCATTAAGAAAATGTTGTGGGTTTGCCGAATGTTTGACATCCAGTAGCCGATAATTAATATATCAATATTCTCTAGTTGTGTTAAACAAAACAAACTACTTTGTCTACAGACGTGTAACCCCTCCAATTGTCCATGGTAATCGGCAGTGCCGTGGAGATTGCCGTAGAATTTTTAATTATCCACATTGTTTTTGTTGACTATTGAATTTGTGTGTTTTTTAACATTAAATACTGAAAACTACTAGTCTGCTATGCATCGGACCTTTATAATCTTAGAGTCTATGCAAAATTTCAGGTTTCTGTGTACCTTATTTGCTGGGATACTGTGACTTGAACAGGATAAAAATTATGGTAGCAATTTTCAAGATAAATGTACCATGGATAGCAAAATGATACTTATTCCTGTACATAACTGAGGAATATTTGTTACAAATTTGAAGCCAAAGTGTGTGGACATTCAGTTTCAGCTTTCAGCAACGTGTAAAAGTTGAAGAAAAATCAATGTTTTTTTCCCTGTGCCTCATGATGGGTATATCAAAGACTGATATGACTGCCGTGTCTAATGGAAAGTGCATTTAAAAGATTCATTGCTTTTGATTCAATAGGAGGGGCGGGACGTAGCCCAGTGGTAAAGCATACGTTTGATGCGTGATCGGTCTAGGATCGATCCCCTTCGGTGAGTCCATTGTGCTATTTCTCGTTCCAGCCAGTGCACCACGACTGGCATATCAAAGGCTGTGGTATGTGCTATCCTGTGTGGGATGGTGCATATAAAAGATCCCATGCTGCTAATTGAAAAGAGTAGCCCATGAAGTGGCGACAGTGGGTTTCCTCCCTCAGTATCTGTGGTCAATAACCATATGTAAATAACCATATAACAGTAAATAAAATGTGTTGAGTGCGTCATTAAATAAACATTTCCTTCCTTTCCTGATTCGATAGGAGTATTATATGTGACTGCCTATCGTTCCTCTCGACCAAGTATTTAACACTAAATACTAGGGAATAGCCATAGTTTAAAAAGGTGTCGCTAAAGAAATATTTTCTTGTTTTCAGATCCCTGAATATTGTCACAACATGGAGGAAGCGGACATTGTCGAACAGTCATTTTCTTTGATATTTGCCTTTGATGAGATTGTTGCCCTGGGTTACAGAGAAAATGTGAATCTGGCGCAGATTAGAACCTTTACTGAAATGGACTCCCATGAGGAGAAAGTGTTCCAGGCTGTTAGACAGGCGAGTGTGACTTTACATTACACGGTTTTCTAGTCCCAGCCATTGACACTTTGATAGTACATCAACGTTTTCCAGGCTGTTAGACCGGCAAGTGTGACTTGACATTAGTTTTTTACTCCCAGCCACTGCTTCTGTAATAGTATATCAAAAGCTGTGATATGTGCTGTTTTGTCTGTGGGGAAAACTGCATGTAATAGATTTGTTGATGCTAATGAATAAATGTAGCAGGTTTCCACTTAACAATTATTAAATGTTTCGAATCCAATACCCGATGATAAATTAATCCGTATACTGTGATAAAATAATTTCACTATTTCCTGCTTCAAACGGGTAGGATGATTTGTAGGAGTGGTCTCCCTTGGTTGATCTGTTGATTTTCCTCGGTTCAGTTGGTGCTCCACAACCAGTTGTTCATAGGCAGCTGGTGTCTGTGTTTGCTGACTGTTCGAAAGCATTTATAAAACATCTCTTGCTACTGTTCGGGAGTAGCCTCTGTGGTGGCAGCATTAAAATGTAACCATGTAGCCATAGTTTAATATGTGCTAGTTTTGCTTAAGTTACAAGCTCACCTTAAAGGGGACATACCCTAGTTTTTAAACACTAAGACATATTTTTCACTATTAGAGCCGTTTATTATTACTGAAATCAAATACTACTTACACTCGTATTTTATTGTTTAGGTTATCCATTTCTGTACAACCGAAGTATTTCTGGTCATCCTGATGTTTCTAATACCACAAATGCATTTTTCATTAAAAACGCGCGTGCATCTGAGGAGTAACTATTATAGAGTCACATTTAAGTCTATTTTTAAGGGTATTTCAATGTCACAGACTCTTGTTTCACTCTGTTGTATTCAGATTTGTTACAGGTTTGTAAATTAACCAAACTAGGGTCCAGGTGAAAAATATGCCTTAGTCTTTAAAATATGTAGCTGTTTTTTAGACAGAAGAAAGAGGCGATGGGTCACATAAGACTTGCTTTTAAGAAATATCATGGATAGAAAATAATGCTCGCCTCGGGGGGAATAGAAATCATTGGTAGCAAGTTCAATTTATATTGTGCTAGTCAGGGCCCAATTTCACAAAACATTGTAAGCCTAGGTTTGCACGTAAACGTAAATCTACGACTAAAGCACAATTTCACAAAACATCGTAAGCCTAGGTTTGCACGTAAACGTAAATCTACGACTAAAGCACAATTTCACAAAACATCGTAAGCCTAGGTTTGCACGTAAATGTAAATCTACGACTAAAGCACAATTTCACAAAACATCGTAAGCCTAGGTTTGCACGTAAACGTAAATCTACGACTAAAGCACAATTTGTATTCCTATTAAAGTTCAACAAATATAGTTAGATGAACACATATTTCATTTTCTTTTGTCTTTAAAATACTCCAGCTTCCGTAATGATTATAATTTTCTATGTGAAATTGATGCCAAACACATGTAAATGCACAGCCGGTATAACTGCTAGTAGCAGACGTAAATGAAATGGGGCCCCAGAGCAGGTATGACCCAAATTTAAAATGCTGGCTGTCAAGCTATTTGCCCGTGATACCAATATTTCTTAATTTCTACCCCTGAATATTGCTTTTGAGACGCCTCTGGAGTAGGAGGACATAGACCACATGAGGCTAACCTTTAACAAATATTGCTTTCTTTGTTACAGACTCAGGAGAAAGAGGCCATAGACCACATGAGGCGGAAGGCCAAGGAGATCCAGCAGAAACAGAAGGATATGAACCGCGGAACTCGCAGTGCCGGCTACGGACAGGGAGGCTTCGGAAGCAGCTCATACAAGTCAGACTTCATCTCCATGGATACAGCACCTGTTGAACCACCCAAACCATCGTACACACAAGTCAGGTGGGTGCGGTTATATTACTAAATCGGGAGGGGGAGTGTGGGTGGAGAGAATCCATATGCAGAGTCTAAGTAGGAAGAGAAATCTTTTGTTCATCCCATCCATCTACTAAAATGTTTTTGTTGTTTGACATGGGAAGAAAAGTAATTTTTTTGGAAATAAAAATCTACCATTTTATATCAGTCTGTGAAGCATTTTCCTGATGTACATGAATCGTAGGATCAAACTCCTTTGGTGGACCTATAGGATGTTTTTTTTGTCCCAACTAGTTTTGTCTGGCCTATATAAAAATAATGTCGAAAATTGTAGCATATTCTATGGGGTTTTTTTTTTGCTTATGTTTATTTTTTTAATCATTTATTTTTTCAGTAAGCCTTCTGCCACAGGCAAGGCTCTCAAACTGAGCACAAAAAAGAAAGACGTCGACACATTCGTTGGGCAGCTGGAGTCTGAAGGAGAAAGTAAGAACCTCTACAAGTCACTTGTTTCCAGTGATTAGAATTTAAATGCAGGCTTGCATGGCAGGTCACATACAAAATAGTTCTAGACAAATTCAGTTTTCTTTAAAATTAGCCTTTTTGTAATATTTTTCAAAGAAATACTCTACATACAGTAGAATCTCGTTGGCTTGACCTCGGAATGGTCGGACACACCACAACACACGAATCAAAAACGAAGTTGATGGTTTTTTTTGTTTGTTGTTAAAGCCTTATATTAACTGCTGACGGATCGAACACGTCCAGGGTTGACTATTAGCCTGAGCTCGAACTAAATTATTAGATTGTCGGAATCAGCTATATTTCCCTCGAACTGGTGATCCACCAACTGTCAAATGAGAAACCACTGAAAAGGACCAACAAGTGCTGTGCTTGCACAGTTGGTTATTACAACCTTCGGATTAGTTATATAGGCGGAACTAACTATAGGTGAATCGGGGAATTGCAACAATAGCCATGCAATCCTGTCTTTACCATACTTAAGTTGTTTGTAAAGCAGCTATCGGTAATGATCTTTCAAGTGCACAAACGGGCCTCGGCATAAATCAAGACCAGTTTTAAATGAAACAATGGGCCAGTTAATCGGCTGTCATCACTTCCGCAACCACACATTTAATTAATACCTTCAAGAGCTTCTGCATCACACAATCGGCGTAATTTGTAGTGGACTCGGATATTTTGCTATATACTGTATAACCAGAAATTTTCGTGGCGTTTTATTTTTGTGGATTTTGAGGGTAAGTGGTCAACCTCGAAAATACATAACCTCGAACATATTTGAAAAAAACCCATTAAATTCTATCAAAAATAATCATCGTTACCTCTCTAATGAATACGGTATACTATTTACCAGAACTTTTATTTCCCATGCATGCGCAGACTACAGGAAATCCACAAAATAATTGTAATAATATATGCAAGACGACAAGTTATTATTTTTGAAGTGAACACGCCACAATATTTATTAACTCTCAAAGAACATAACTAAGTATTTATTGATGAACAAGAAAAAACACGGTACACAAATAATCAACAACCAAATCAGAAAACAGCACTACTGAAATAAAAACGTCAAAATGGTTCCTTTGAATTCCCTGAATAAAATACTCTTATAAAGAATTTCGTTTCCACGCAGAACTACTAGAATAAAATACTAGTATTAACAAAATCATTGTTTGAATGCAGCACTACTTGAATATGCACACAGAACAGTTAGGCTAATTATCACGTCGAGCCTCGCGCACTGTATCAGTGATTGACATGCGGCTTTCAACATTTCCTGCCGTGTTTTCAAATTTCCTATGACCTTCATAATCCACCTTGCATGCACTGATTTTATGGCTGAGGTACGCATGTTGATCTTTATGCTTGTAACAATTTGGCCTTCTTACATAGCCAGGGAAACCTGCTTGGAATACCAGGCGGTGAATTCGGCCTTCAGAGCGTCTTTCAGGGGTTTATTTACACACACATCTTGTGGCTGTAGAGCGTCGGTGCAATTAGGCGGAACAAAGATGATGTTGATATGAGCTTTCTTCATCTTGTCTTGAAAGGCTTGGTCTTGGTGACACTTGAACATATCGAGTATGACCAACAATTTTTGCCGCTTGGGTAGTTTCTGTTCTTTCTTGACACGGTTGACGTAAGGTATGATGATGTTGTCGGCGTATTCATCCATGGTTTTGTTAGTTGACCAGTGATTATCAGAATGTGTGATATCCCAGTCACCGGGAAATTTCACACCCTGTGGATGACAACGATTGGTCTTCCCGTCATAAATCAGCTGCACCGGTAACATGTCCCCACTCAGTGTTGAGGCGACGACAGCTGTGATCATACGTTTGTCACTCAGTCCAGCTATTTCCACTCGCCTCGATCCCTTCTGATCCATGGTCCACTCGCCACACGGCACAAACTTTAACCCAGTCTGATCAAAGTTTATAATCAGTTCATCTGGAATTTTGTGTTGAACTGCGTTTGTCGAAATTCTGCCAAGAAACTCTTTTGATTGTTTCGAAGTTCTCTGGTAACACCCTAGCGCTCGTTGTTGCTTTCCGCTTTGAAAATCCCATCCGATTCATTAGGGAAGCTGCCCAGCTCTTCGTTAAAGATACCGAGCCACCATTTTCTATCATGATCCCTGGGTTGCTGGCTTCAATAAGTCCCTTAGAACCACCTATCACTATTGATGTATTGATCACTCCCCCAGCCCCACGGATGGCTTTCAAATAAGTTTGAATTGTTTTGTCCATATCACCCAATAGCAGGGGTCATCCTCGGTTTTCTTTTGGCAAAGTTTTCTCTGCTAGTTTAATATCTTTTGCAGTAGATTGGATATTTCGCCTGACTTTAAGCATGCGTCTTTTATGTCTGTCCCTAATACTTCGAACTGTCGATTCACTGACTGGGTTATTGATATCTACTGAAAATTTTCAACTGCATCTTGCCACGCCATGTTCAAGTGCATATTTTCCTACCTTGGCAGTTTGTTCGTCGTCAAAAATGTTATATTCACGTTTCCGTTTTGTCGATTTAGGTGTCAATATGGCTTTGTTTGCAGCATCGATACATGACGACGGGATTTCAAGTTCTGGTCCTTGTGACGGGGACGGCAAAAAACTGTCGCTACCAACAGATTTGTTTAACCAGCTCAAGAGACTCATGATTTCGTTTCGGTTGTAAAATGCGTGCATAATAGTATTCGTGCAATGCTGGTATAATTAGCCAGCTTACCATAGGATTAAGAAGGAAACATGTCGAGCTCAGATTAAACATCAAACAGAATCAATGACTGTGATTAGTTGTTTCTCTAATAGCATACTGTAATAGCCAATCGAGATTGAGTGCTTTATTGTTTAACTGTGAGCTTTGATCGTCTGGTGTAATTGTTGACTGGATGCTGATGATGTGAAACTTTTAATGAAAAATGAATGGTATTTACCAACAGGATTTGTTGAAACAACGAAAATAAAAATGATCAGTTTTAAAGGTTTACCAAACCTTGAAAATAAAAGACCTCGAAATGTTTTTATCCCCCAAACCACGAACATTTCCGGTTATACGGTAACACATGATGAAATTTTAAAGTTTGCAGTTAAGAAAAAAATATGTATCTAATTCAACTTTCTGACTGATGTTATGAAAATATCCGATGTTGACTGAATGGTTTGGTCGAACTACCTTATGGGTCGAACACTTTCTCAAGCACCGACGGGGTTTTAGCTAACGGGATTCAACTATCTGAAAATTTGCTAAAACTAAATTGTTCAGAGAGTGAACCTCGTTCGTTCGTTCGTTCGTTGTTCGTTCGTTCGTTCATTCATTCATATATGCATGCTTCAAAATGGCTCAACAAAGTATTGCCACAAAAATTTATACATTTAATTTGTCCACAACTATACTTTATTCATCCCTATAGAACCTCGTAATATGAGCTACAAGTCAAACTTCAGATACTTCTGGTAATAAAGTGGATGTGAATACTGCTAACAAAGGTGATATAAAAAGTGCATTTCATTAGTATGTTACATATTTTAAGACATTTGCCCCTGTAATTACTTCAATTAGAAACCAAAATATTACTTTTTATTGAGATAAATGTCTTATTTTGAGATATTAAAAATGATTTTTCACAATTTCATGAACTAGTTAACCGGTTTAAAAATTGTTTTTATACTTGTGTGATTTTCCTATTCAGTGCTCTACAAAGCAAGTTCAAATTTACTTTTCCCTGTCCAGTAAAGTATAATATTTTAGTCGCCAGCCACTTATATTTAGTAGCCAGCTAATATATACTTGTAATTAAATTGATTCAACTGCTATTTTACGGCACATTACTAATGCCGTAATTGTTATTAGGACTGCATTCAAATGAACTTGTGAAGAGGTGATTCCTAGTTGTTGAATAGTAATTACAAGTTACTGTTTTTGTCCGGTTCCACTAAAACAGTGAAACAGTGAACGACTATTAATTATCATTATCAAATTTGCGTACCCAATAATTGTATGAAACGAATTTAAACGAATTACTATTTTAATGGCACTGCTAAGATATGCATTTAAATTGCAATACTCATTAAAAGTTAAATAAAAGCATTGTGATAATATCTACCAGGCTTCAATGTGTTACTAGAAGTTACCAATCGGCTACCTTACTTTTGGTTTAAATAATATGTATTTTCGTTACATACTGCCTTGTAAATCCATAAATACTGTTTTGTAAATAGTTGTGTCTTTAAAGATGTCTAAAGTCGAGTCATGAAAATAGAAACATGTTTTCATCCTCCACTGGTGGACATGATTAAAACGACATTCACGACCAGAGAAGTCGTTATCGTGGAGGGACCCGTTATCACGATAAGCACGAGACGATTGGAGCGCAGCATAACACATACAAGTCAACATTTAACATAATTAAAATTTGAGTTTCAAACAGACAAGTAAAGACATACAGTGACTCGAGCAATCTCATTTTAATACATAAATAAAACCTTGGACAGAACTGACTTGGTCCAAAACTGAACTGGGGCCGAATTATTTCCAAATGCTTGATATTCAAGTTAAGGGATATAACATAACGAAGTATTACCTCCCCCTTAACGTCACTGTGTTTACTCTTGGATACTGGAAAATCGTTATTCATAGTCCGATTAACATGTCTAAATTTTTATTTTTTTAACAAACTACAGATAAAAAACACATTTTATGGAAGATAAATTACTACTGGTCCACAGTGTTTTCCGATGTCCAGTTTTGTTTACAGATTAAAGTAAGATTATTGGACAGCCGCCAACTGGCGAATGTGATTTTATTTTTTAGACACCGGGGAATGTTTTTAGTCGCCATGGCGAGTATTTTACTCGTTTTGTAGCAATCTAATTAAAATTAGCTCCACTATTACATGTGGATCTAAAGACAGCCAGTTGGAGCTCATGTCCACCAATCAAAACCTTACTTGCAGAATCCTGGCAGTGATTTAAAAATAATTTGAAAACATTCCGAATTATCCTGAGGGTATACGACATGTTTCGTGTGAATTACGAATGCCTTAAAACATGTTTTATTTTATAAAATAAATAATTTGTAATGTAAAACTGAAGACTGATTTAGTTTTGTTTTATTTTATAAATAAATAAATAATTTTTAATGTAAAATTGAAGACTGATAACCCACCCCGTACGTATTGGTATGGTTCGCTGTAATGCGGCCACTAAAATAGACTCGCCCGATATTTTTAGAATTTGTATACTCCCAAATAACGTTATAAAAGGTGAAGTGTGATTGGTCAGTATTTAAATTATTATTTACAGACGAAATGTTACCTGGACATTGGGGACTACGCAGTGTTGTTAGTTTTAAATCACTGGCAGGATTCTGCAAGTAAGGTTTTGATTGGTGGACATGAGCTCCAACTGGCTGTCTTTAGATCCACATGTAATAGTGGAGCTAATTTTAATTAGATTGGTTTTGTAGAGCACTGCTATTAATATTTTTAGAAGTTGTGTCTGATTATCTCACATTTTGCTATTCATATTTTCAGAAGTTTCATCTTCAAACAAAGCTGTATCAAGTTCTGTATCTAAAATAGCCACACCTGCCGCTAATCAAGAGAGGTGAGAGGTTTTATTTCACTTTTCATAAACAATTTCAGTTTTTCATTTACATATTTTTGTGAGGTGAATTTTTTTTAATATAAATTGTACAAATGCAAATGGAAGATACTGACTTTGAAAAATAATTTGTTATTTGCCCCTTTAATATTTAATAATTTCTTTTCAACTTAACATAAACATGCCATTAGAGGTCTGGTTACGTCTTTATGAAAAGAGAAAACAAAAGTTTTCTACAGTATTTGAGTGATGCGTAATACTCCCTTTTAACTTAGTCAACACATGCAGTTTTTTTCCAGTTTCAGTGATTGCTCCACAGCTTGCATGTCAGAGGTCTTAATATTGGATGTTTCGTCTAAAAGACGAACAAAATATTACTCAAAAGTTTTGTTGATAATTAATAACAAATTTATCCATGCAATGAAAGTGGGCATTTTTTTAACATGATCACAGTATACTGGATTTGATCATCTCATGGTGTACTTTTGTTGGCTTTTGAAATATAATTTTGCCTGTTATTTTGATAACTGTTTTCAGTATCTGTTGTTAATCATTGTACTGAACTCGATTAAGTGCCCTGCAAAAAGCTGTCAATTTGTTTAGACCTAACAGGTATTTACGGTTATATGGAGTCAGACATATGGTTATGGACCACACAGATAATGAGAGAAGAAACCCGCTGTCGCCACTTCATGAGCTACTTTTTTCGATATGCACCATCCCACAGGCAGGATAGTACATACCACAGCCTTTGTTACACCAGTTGTGGAGCACTGGCTGGAATGAGAAATAGTCCGGTGGGGCCACTGATGGGGATCGATCCTAAACACACCATGCATCAAGCGATCGTGTTACCACTGGGCTAGCCTTATGTAGAGATAAATTTTTGTACACAATACTGTTTTGTCATTCAGCTTCAGTATTATGTTAATCAAGTGTACCTTTCCTTGTTAAGACGTGGTTGATATATTTTCAGTATCCATGTGATCGTTGAAGAGAAGATTGCATTGACGGCGGGACGAGATGGTGGCCTGGAAAATATGGAGATTCATGGAATGGTCAAGTTGAAAATAACAGAGGACAAATACACGCGAGTCAGGATCAACGTGGTGAACAACGATGACAAGGGAATCCAGATACAGGTAACATGCTGGAGAATTAATTACGGTGTAGGGGGTAATATTCATAAGAATTCACATTAGAGGGTAACACTCATAAAAATGTATCACATGAGAGGGGTAATGGTCACAGGAATTTATTACATGAGAGGGGTAATGGTCATAAGAATATATTACATGAGAGTGGTAACGGTCATAAGAATTTATTACATGAGGGCGGGTAACACAGAATTTATCACATGAGGGCAGGTAACACTCAGAATTTATTGCATGAGGGCAGGTAACACTCAAGAATTTATCACATGAGGGTGGGTGACAAGAATTTATCACATGAGGATGGGTAACACTCAAGAATTTATCACATGAGGGCAGATAACACTTTGAATTTATCACATGAGGGTGGGTAACACTGAAGAATTTATCACATGAGGGCAGGTAACACTTGGAATTTATCACATGAGGGCAGGTAACACTTGAAATTTATCACATGAGGGTGGGTAACATTTATAAGAATTTATCACATGAGGGTGGGTAACATTTATAAGAATTTATCACATGAGAGGGGTAACATTTATAAGAATTTATCACATGAGTGGCAACACTCAAGAATTTATTACATGAGGATGGGTAACAATTTATCACATGGTGACAAGTGGCGACAGCGTGTTTCCTCAATATCTGTGTGGTCCTGAACCATATGTCTGATGCCATATAACTGTAAATAAAATGTGTTGAGTGCATCGTTAAATGAAACATTTCCTTCCTTATATTGATATCTTGGCGTGTAAGATAAATGGATGCCTGTTTCGCTGGTTCCTAATAACAAGATGAGCACCACAGGACTCTCAGGACATTTCTTTCTTTCTTCTAATTCCAGACTCATCCAAATATTGACAAGAAACTGTTCATGGCGTCGTCGTGTGTTGGACTCAAACACCCGGAAAAACCGTTCCCTCTGAATACAGACATTGGCGTGCTCAAGTGGAGGTTCCAGACACAGGACGACTCATTCATGCCACTGTCCAGTGAGTCATTCTACTCTCTTTACATGGGAGTCGTGTGGGATGGCAGTTTGGGAATACAGCTCCCGTAATATCCAGTGTTCTCGCTGCTCCATTTAAGCGGGGCGGCCCGCCCTGCTATTGCATTTTGCCGCCTTCCTTTCACGTTCTCCGCCCTCCTTTATTTTTCTGTGCCCCTCTTTATTTTCCAGCACCTTACTATATTTTCCAGCACCAAAATTGTAACTACCAAGGCCCCCCCCCCCCCATTTTGTTCTGTTTTGAAGGGTGCGGTGCTGCGTGGCCGCCCTTCTTTAATTTTCACCCATCGAGAACACTGATATCAATCCTAAGAACCAAGCAATGTGGTATGACGTCCAGCTACACACATTAGAAAGTCTTAACTTCCATGTCCCAATAATAGTATTTATTAGTTTCAAATTCTGATTTAGTTATTAGCAGATTATTTAAAAAATCAAATGGTTAACGCTCGCTTTGTTGTGGATTTTTGAAATATACTGTGGATTGTGGTAGAATGTTAAATAAACATAGCCCTGTTTTGTCTTGCCAATTTGGTCAAGCATTTACAACAGTGTGTGTCAAATAAAACATCAGGCTTGTTTAATTTTGAAAAATATTTAAAGGGACATTCTTGAGTTTGCTGCATTGTAAAATGTTTTCGACTGAGTAAAATATTTCTACCATTAAACTTACATATTAAATATATTTTCTTGTTTAGCATGTCAGTGTCTGTATATTTAAAGTGCGTCTGGTCGTCTTAATATTTGTAAGAAGCCCAAACTGGATTCTGTCTTCAAATGATTTCGTATGTACGGAAAAAAACAATATTTTAGGAAACAAAATGAAATTTAACCTAGTGCAGAAAAATATATTTGGTATGTAAGTACAATTGTTAAAACATCTGTTAGTCGATACTATCTTAAAAACTGCAGCAAACTCAGAAATGTCCCTTTAATGTATATTCTTTTGTAATAAATTATAATTGCATATGACCCTGTTCATCTGAATTCTTGTACAATGTTTACTCTGACCACACCCTCCATGCAAGTAATCTGTAAAACAAGCTAGTAACCTCTATATGGCCCAACAGTTTACATGAATTCTAAGTTAATTAATCGACATGCAAATGCTAGGGTTTATGTACAATATCATGCTAGACTTGATTTGACTTGACCTAAAAATATTGTGGCCTATATAATGTCGATTCTGGGTTTTTTCTTTGCAGTTAATTGTTGGCCCTCTGAAAGCAGTAATGGTTGTGACGTAAACATAGAATATGAGCTGGAGAAACCTGAGTTAGAACTGGAAAATGTTATAATATCTATTCCTTGCCCGTAAGTATAGAGTTGGAAAATGTTATAATATCTATTCCTTGCCTGTAAGTATACAAGTTGGAAAATGTTATAGTATCTATTCCTCCCCCTTAAGTATAGAGTTGGAAAATGTTCTAATATCTATTCCTTATCCGTAAGTATGGAGTATCAAAAGTGGATCAAGTCAGACTATAATATTGTCATGTTCATTTTGTTACCAACTCAACTTAACAAATTTTATTTTAACTGGGAAAAAATTCTGTTCTATAACTGAAATTTGTTTTATAATATTTGTTCTTTTTATGTTCTCATTGAGTTATGAATACATAATTTGTATTATTAGTCTTCTACCTGTCCAATCAGAGTGAACTGTAGGTTTCATCTCCATCTGTCTGTCTGTCTGTCTGTCTGTCCGTTCGTCTGTTCGACATTATCACAGTGCCTCAAGATACTGAGTAAAATTTTGGTTATAGGTTTATTTTGTACTGTTGCAGATCAAGTTTGACTTTAATGACAATTTGTCTATTTTCTACAGTTATGGCCCTTGCACTTGGGAGATGAAACAAAATAAATTTTCTAGACTTTTGTTTCCTAATGCTTTAAGATGTTAAGTTGAAATTTTGTATATAGCTTTATCAGGTACTGTTACAGATCAAGTTTGACTTCAATGGCAATTTATCTATTTTTCACAGTTATGCCCCTTGAACCTAGTAGATAAATTTTTTTTAGTTTTCCAGACTTTTTTTTCACGACGCCTTATGATATTAAGCTGAAATTTTGTATATAGCTTTATCGGGTAGTTACAGATCGTTTGATTTTGAAACTGAATTCCCCATTACATATTTGTTCATAAACCAGTTGGAGAATTAAAACAACTTTGTTAAAAATACAGGGAGCATTTTGTATTAAAAATTTTGATAGCAGTGATGATAGTCAGATTGAATGCAATACTGAAAAAAATAAAATTCTTGAGATATGTTACCAAAAGTATTATCCTGTCTATGGGAAAGTGAATATAAAACATAAAAAATCTCTTGCTGTATTGTTTTTTGGTAGCAGTAGGCTGTGTGGCAATATCAGGCTTTCTCTCTGTGTGTAGATGCCATATAACTGTAATTTAACATGTGTTGAGGTGGTGTTAAGCAAATAATCTTATTTCTGAACTCTGTGTGTTGCTCAGGTCGGGTGCTGGATCACCGGTGGTGGGGGAGTGTGACGGGGACTACTCATACGACACGAGAAACCGTCTCCTACAGTGGAACCTCCCTGTCATTGATGCCAGCAACAAGTCTGGAAGTATGGAGTTCTCAATAAATGGTCATCCTGATGACTTCTTTCCCGTCAACGTGTCCTTCGTTTCCAAGAAACCATATTGTGATATACAGGTAACTTTCCAAGAAACCGTAGTGATATACAGGTAACTGGACTTCATTTCCGAGAATCCGTATTTTCAGATACATGTAACTGTGTTGCCAAGAAACCATATTTGTGATATACAGGTAACTGTATTTCATTTACGAGAAACCATATTGTCATATGCATGTAACTGTCCTGTTTCCAAGAAATCGTATTGTAATATACAGTTAACTGTCCTTCATTTCCAAGAAACCGTATTATTATAAATAAGTAACTGTCCTGTTTCCAAGAAACCGTATTGTAATATACAGTTAACTGTCCTTCATTTCCAAGAAACCGTATTATTATAAATAAATAACTGTCCTGTTTCCAAGAAACCGTATTGTAATATACAGGCGACTTTCCTGAAGTCAAAATAGCTTTAATTAAATTACTTTACGTTTTCAGATAACTGATGTGCGACTCGTGGACGACAATCAGTCTGTCAGGTATTCGGATGAGGTGATATTCTATGTTGAAAAGTACGAGATTGTCTAGGACCAATTGTTAACTGATGGCCTAAGTTATTTTCACAGCTGGTACAGGAGACTGTATGTGGTTAAGGAATTGACGTATCATGGAGTACACTATGCTGCAAACACAAGACAAGTTTTTCCGCAATTTTAGAACATGTTAAAATATAATAGTAACTGCTGCAGAGCCAAGCTCAAGAGACTGTGGTTACGAAGGGAGTGTTTTATGGTGTACATCATGTTGCAATCAAGACGGATGGTTTTCCAGCTATTTAGATGATAAAATAAACCTGCCGCAGAACTCTTGTGTGGTTGGGTTATGGACGTGTGTACGGCAGATGCTTGTTTGTCGTACACACAGACAGTGGGAAGTGTTTCTCATCGGTGGGTTTGTGTGTTCAGGAGAAAGAGTTACTCACAGCCAGTCAATTCTTATGTAGAATCTGTAGAATTACAGGGATTATATGCGGTTTGGAAATACGAAATTCTCTTTAGAATTTATAACAGTAGGGGTTGTTCGTATTTAAATAAAAAGGAGAAAAAACTGCTTGAAGGCATGTGAAGATATATGAAAATTCTGCCAAGCTGCATTACTGATGAACATAATATATAAATCTTGTGAATACAGTTTTTTGTTTCATTTGATGAGTAAAATGTTAGCTGTATTTAACGACTTAACAGAATTTTGTTCAAGTTTTAAATGCTGAATTTGAGTAAAATTCAAAGTCTTGGGAAGAAAGGATTGTTATTTCTTATAGGAGAAGGGTACGGGATACATTTGGAATTTTATTTTCCAAAATATCTATGCACCCCAGTCATTGCATTTCTTAAACATGTATGTTACATAATCAGTCCTGATAGTGGTGCAGTTGGGGGTGGGGGGTGGGGGGGGGGGGATTAAATTTAAAACGGGGTTGGTGTGGAAGAATATGGTAAGGTGTTATTTTCCCATGGTATTTATAAAGAGTGAACATTGTATGTTGTCTGTCATTAATGAAAAGTGAAGACTATTTTTGATGTCTGTCATTGTTGAAGAGTGAACATTGTATTTTGATGTCTGTCACGGACTAAGAATGAGAAGACCCGTTCAGATGTCTTGTGAATACTTTTTTTTATACATGTATGTTCTAGCATGTAGTTTATAGTGTCAATGTAGGTTACTGTAACATTTTATCGAGGGTTCAGTCAGCATTAATGGGAATTGTTATAAACCTCACAAAACAATTGGGAGTTCCTGTCTGTTTCTCAGGAAATAAAAAATTAAAGCCTTGTGTGGTATCAATATTGACCCTTAAAATGTACGTGAAAGGGTTGTGTATTTTTATTACGGTATGAATCGTGAATATCATTTCAACAATAAAGGCCAAGTTAGAAAATGAAGACTTGTGTTCGATCCATGGGAGTTTGTACTGGTCTGAGCCTGATAGACACTTTTTAAAGTTCCATCCGACACTTGCCGTCGACCACCAGTTAACATGCTATGTTGTAATAATGTCACAAATTTTACTTGCTCATAAATGTCTAGAAAGATTTCTGAAAAGTCTTAATGATGATATATGGTTATGCATTCTTTCTTCTTTTTTTTTAAAAACTGCAACGTCTCCCAAAAGAAAAAACCCTGCATCTAGATTCAACTACTGCCAGTTAACCCTTGATAGATTATAGGTCCATTTACAAAGTATGATTTTCATAACATCACGGAACAGTCGCATCAGCTTAATGTCTAGACTTGAGGTTCACATTTAAAATTGTGATGTGTTTCATTCAAATTGAATGGTGTTGATATGGTCTTAAGTTTGAGCCTTAAGTCACAATAAAGGCTTTTTATTTCACTCGTATGCCAACAGACAGAAGAGAAAATAGTATATTAAAACTTGTAAATTTTGTTTTGTTTTTGTTTACTCCTCATTATTGTAAATATTGTATACTTGCCTGAGACAGTCGAGGAGTAGATAGTACCAATAAATGTCTCTTTTTTATCCTTTTTTTTTTTTTACCTTATCTTCATTAAGTGTAAGACCGTGGCTATACCATCTCACGATCGACTTCCATCCTTCAGTATAAATGCCCTACCAATGTTAGCATTACATCAGTGGGGTACAATTACAGTTTAATGTAGGGACAGAACACTCCGAGACAAGACTGGATATTTATGAAGGCTTATTCACAGAGTGGGACTCGCATCTTGTAAAATATTGTGTGTCCATGGCTAAATGGTATATTACAGGCTTCTGAAAACTGCGAGAACGACGGTTTCGTTCACGCAAGTCTTGTTTTTCGAAACACATTTTACGTTTGTGCATTAAATTTAGGCTTTCATTTACGTCCCGTGTTGGATGACTTGCTATCCAGAGACCAAACCCAGGGTGGACATGTCTGAAACCTTAGTGGTATAGGGACATGTTAAAATACTCAAAAAGTAAGTTATTTACGTGGTCATGACATGTTATGGACAAGAGGAAATGGGTTACCTGAATTAAATGTTGCTTTACCTATAAATTGGTTTACATCAGTTTTTAATTCTCAGAGGGCTGTATTGCTTCAAAAGACCTACCAGGTACCTGAACCTGTAATAGAAACTTAAATCACACAGTATCTTTGTCGCTCCCACTCGGGCAATGCAAGAATCGTGACACTCGTCAGTAAAGTAAATTGATTCTTCTACATGAATAAACTTTGACAATCTCTAATGTGCTCTAGCCGTATTCTGTTTACATGTGAAAATATACTGATGAAAAGAAATAAGGGAACATCAAATTGCAGACCAAATTTAATTCACTACTAGCATAGTAATGTCTCTATTTTATACCAAGTTGTAATGTGGGACTGAATGTCTGTAGTGTTGAATGTGCTGCCTATATGTTCCCAGTCAACTTCTGACAATATAAAATGATTTTTGATAGTCATTATTTCTTGTTGCTATCGGTGTGATCCTTTATTTCTTTCTATCAGTATATGTCTAGAGTCAGCTGACATTGTCCATTTAAAAACTGACTACCATGAATATTGTTAAAGCGGCTTTCTCATTGTGAATTTGTGGCATGCGATTTGTCAGCCCTACAAAAATCGGAACGTGTGAGACTAAAAGTTGTTCTGAGTTCGGTATTCTCAGTATGATTCGATTGCATGCAACGATTGCATGCAACAAGTCCGTGCGTCTCATTGCATAATGGTAACACCCGTTAAGTACTTCGTCTAAAATACATAAAATAAAAATACAATGCCATAGCGATGTATTTCGATTGTTTTGGGGGTCACTTGTTTTATTGTGTAATATACAAATAGTTTTTTTAAATCTGATGCCACAGACCTATACTTGTAGTCGATTGTTTTGGAGATCACCAATAACATTAAACTTATATATATCCGACTAATACAGACATTGCACGAATAAAACCCAGCATCCCTATCTGAAACAGTCTGTTTTGGGTTTCTTTTTGTAGTGTGTATGCTAGTAGAGTATATTGGATAAGCAGCGTTCTCATATGATTAGCCGCACGGACTTGTCTCATGCAAATTGTCAGCCATACAAAACTCGGAACGTATAAGACTAGTGTTCCGATTTGGGTGTTCTCGCAATTTTATTCGATCACATGCAACAATTCGGTGCGACTAATCGCATTATGAGAACGCCCCTACAAGGATCAAACCTAAAGATGTGACATTTAGGAAAATATGTGTATATTGGCGACTGTTTACCTGTTGAAATTTGATAATCAGTTACATAGGGTGCACTTTAGCTCTTTTTTTCTTCTAATATATATTTAATCAAGGGTTGGGGGATACTTGAGCTAAGCTCGGGCGAGTGTTCTACCACAAGAGATGTATGCTGCTACGACTCGGCTACAAGACCGTCGGTTGTTATGAGATGTTTCGTCTTATTTGAAAGTCTATTTCTGTTCATTTATTAAGCACTATGTATTAATTATTAATATGTATAAGGGCATAAACTTGTTGATGTACGATTTTCAATTTCCGGGGTCCAAATATATGATGTACATTAAACAAATATTTACTTCACTTGAGTGTTTTTGTTTGTTTTTTCTCTCATATGACTCGGGATACATTTCTCAGTGTATTAAAAAAATAAAAAAAACGCTGTTAAACCAGAGGTGGATCCAAGGGGAAGTGGAGATCCAGGGACCTACCACACGCCCACCCAAAAAAGATTAAAATGCACCTTTTCTTTTTCTTTTAATTTATAATTTTTAAATTATTTTTTTAGCCGTCTACCGGTTCAGCTGGAGGTAAGTTACCCGGGACTATAGGTTTCGTCTCTGTGCGTCTGTCCAACATAGTTTTCCCGAATGTAAGAACAATGCTGAGCTGAAATTTTGTATATAGCTGTATCGCGTACTGTTGAAAATGACGTTTAACTTTCTTGGCGATCTGGGCGGTTGTAAAGCGCTCGCTTGATAAAACGAATACCCTGGCCTCCAGCTTAAGAAGTACGTGGAGTGTCGGTAACTCGTATCCGCCACATAAACGACGTTGATATATGCTTTCCAATTACTATAAATCGGTCTACGGAGTGTTTGGTAGCAACCTTTTCTTTTTGTGCTAGATCAGGTGTAATGTGAGCTTAATTTTGCTGCTGTTTGAAACTATGGAACAAATGAAATGTTTTATTTAACGACGCACTCTACACATTTTATTTACGGTTATATGGCGTCTGACCTGGTTATGGACTACTTTCGATTAGCATTAAGGGATCTTTTATATGCACCATCCCACATACAGGAGTAGTATCGGGGCCTGTATAGTGCCATGACCTACTATCCGTGACCTTGACCTTGACGTCACGTGACCTCGTCCTACTGACCTACTTAGACTGGCCTACTGTGCCGTGTGCAACGTCCTACTGACCCGGCCCTGACCTACTTAGACCGCCCCCCCCCCCAACCTACTTAGTCTAGCCATGACCTATTTAGCCTGGCCCCGATCCGTCGTACTTAGCAACGCCCGTGCTATCCTGTCTGTGGGAAGTGTAGGATCCCTTGCTACTAATGGGAAAGTGTAGCGGGTTTCCTCTCTAAAACTGTCCAAAATATGTTTGACATCCAATAGCTAATGATTCATAAATCAAGGCGCTCTAGTGGTATCGTTAAAGAAAACCACTTCTAAGGACTCAGCCCTACGCGAGGTAGTGTGTTTAATTTTAGCGCACTGAATGTTGAATGGTTATAATTGCTTACACCCGTGAAGCGGTGGTATTCTATTTTATTGTCGGTGACAATATTCTTCGGAACTAGAAGTTGCATTCTTAAAGACGTGAAAATTGAAATGATTTAAATAGGTGTAAAATAGAATTCTTGTCCTACTATGTCTCCCGCGCTAGCAAGATTATTAAACCATTTTAACACCCAAAGAACGCGCTTCGCCGCTCGCATATATGTATATGTGGTTTAAATGACCGTGTTGTTTACGTGCGTGAATTGGTCAACTACGAACGAGTTCGCGTCCAACGCGGAATGTACG